>NC_134354.1:207952837-208263572 GCF_048569485.1 Anomaloglossus baeobatrachus
GACTGGCCTAAAGGATACCTGGTTCCACCTGTTTTAATATCAGCATCGCCCAGGTTCCTCACAAAAACATCTGAAAGCGAGTAAACAAGTTGAAAGACTTTTTGGACTGAGATTGAGTTATTCTGGGACCTGTTGTTCTGCACATCTGAGCCCCTAGGGCCAGTCTCACTCACGGGAGGCCACACCATCTGACTGAAGAACCTATCAGCCCCAGAAGTTCGTTAAACCTGCAGTGGCAGTCACCCAAATCCCTGACCGCAAATCGTGAGTGGCGTCACGACTCATATTTATACAAAACCGACATACCTGTTGCCAGAAATATAAAGTGAAGACCCTGCGGCGTCCCTGAGGGTGGAATGATGTCCCTGGGGCGACCGCTGCAGGTGGGCGACACATCTGGCGTCATGAACAGGATCAAGGACTAGACTTGTATAGACAAGTGTCAGTGCGCCTCAGCGGTCCGATCGAAAAAATTAAACCGCCGCCATTTTGTCATCGTTAAAAGCGCTCAATTTTAAAAGCTGCAGCTTGTCCAGAAGAAAAGGTAACCGCCCACGAAGAGGAGTAGCTGTCCCAACATGGAGGGAGCCCTCTGACACAGTGAAAGGAGAAGATGGTGGCGGATCTGTCCCCGGACTGAGGGGACGTCCCAGTCCTGTGAGAGGAGAACCACCAAAAATGAAACTAAGACTGAAGCTTGACCAGAACCTGAGGAGCAATGATAGAGACAAGATGGCGTCAGCGGAAGGTGACAATAAGTAGTAGGGTTGGACCAGGCACATGACTGCAAAGGAGTTGGAGGCAGAAGTGGGAAGAATTGCCGACGGTATGGAAGAGCAGAGCAGGCGAGAGATAGCCGCTTGGAAGAAGAAAATGATAATGGCAATTAGAAGCCTGCGGTTGTCGGTGCAGCGAGGCCCGCCTGGAGGCGCCGCCCACGCTCAACTGGTGTCATCATCAGCAATAGCGACCCTGCTACAGGATGTCTCCAGCATGAATCTGAGTGAGTGCAAAACCGCTCCTGTTTCACCTGGCATGCTGACCCCGCCGGCATTGTCATCAGAAGCCGAGAAGCCGGTGCAATGTCCGGTGCGACACCCGATGCAACACCCGGTGCGATGCCCGATGCGATACCAGATACGACACCTGTGGCCAGACCAGACCAGTCCGCAATGTCTCCTGTCACGGTTGCCCAACCAGAGACGGTCACAGTGCCCCAGTCGCTGACTGAGGACCCAGCTCCTGCCCCCAGACCAGAGATGGTCCCAGTGCCCCAGTCGCTGACTGGGTATCCAGCTCCTGCTCCCCAACCAGAGGTGGTCACAGTGCCCCTGTCGCTGACTGGGGATACAGATCCTACCCCCAGACCAGAGGCGGTCACAGCGCCCCAGTCGCTGACTGGGGAACCAGCACCTGCGCTCCTACCTGAAGCGGACAAAGAACTGGCTCAGCTGAAGAGAGAACTGAATGCTCTGAACCCAGCACACCTGGTGGAGAGGTACTTGTCAACCAAGAGAAATGACAAATGGGGTATTACATCTATTAAAACCCAACAAAGAACCCCATAAAATCCAATATTTTATTAATCAAAACCAAAACAAAGTGCAAATTAAAACCAATATCATTCGGATTGCATATTGAGGTCACAGGGATGATTCTGGGCAAATCCCTACTCTCTCCCTTCCTGACCGCGGGGGTTGGCACCCTATTATAATATACGCAATGGCGCCCCCGCTCGACGTGGACTGACCCTACAGGCCCTGACCTGGCAGTCTTATAAAGTGCTGCTGAACACTGTGGGCCTCAGTATCTTATCTCAGTGAGAATCTCATACATCCATTCAGACACTCTCAAGAGCCCTAGGTTAGATAGATATTCCAGGTTTTACCCTTATCTATACTTGAATTCACTGTTATAAACAGCACATAATCAGATTTTTAGCCTAGAGACACAGTCCATGTCGCCTATGCATCAGAATTAATAGATGTCAATCAAAAATGATGTAGCCAGATGACCACTGCTTCGCTCCCATGCGTAGCTCACTGCCCGACGCGTTTCTCCTCCCGGACCATGGATCGACCGGAGGTTCATCAGGGGCTGTCCATAGCGTAATCGCATCGATGGCAAAACTGAAAACATCAATATGTCTCCATTAGAGGACTAACCACCCTACCATAGAGCAAAAAAACAATCCCGAATTCCACAGATAATCCATTACTCACATTACTATTATGCCACAAAATTGATCCTCCAATGAGGTGCAGTACCCGGCTGTGAAATAACATATGATACATAAATCCATCACATATTACATTTACATTCAGTAAAATTCCATTTCCACTCGTATTTACTTACAAATTTCACTGTCCACATGTATACATCTTATTAGTGTCACAGAATGTAGAACGGATCCTTCAGATAACGTGCTGTAATCAGCTGAAAACCAACAGAATACGTATATATATCAGCCCCCCTTCCTTCCTTCCTCTCTTAGGTCAAGAAACCACTTATAGTAGTACTCACTCAGATGTCTTCACAGGCAGGACGCATGCCAATGGTATGGAGTATAATGGCGTCTGATACATTCAGAACGCCAAGTGATTTAAATCTCCCTCCAGTTGCAGCGTCATATCACCTCACTTCCGGCTTGTTACTTAGTGACAGGCACGCTTCAGAACGCCAAGTGATTTAGATCTCCCTCCAGTTGCAGCGTCATATCACCTCACTTCCGGCTTGTTACTTAGTGACAGGCACGCTACGGAGGGGGCGTTAGCATACCTCAACCCCAATGTTTTGATCGTCAGCTGATTCCTCCTATACGTGATGCTCAGTACCGCACTTCCAGTCCCAACTATCAGCTGTTACGTACTCCGAGATTCCTGTGGGATTTCCCCACTTCCGGTCTCGGAGGTTAGAATCTCATTACTCCGCCCCCTTCCCAGTTGTAATAGTTAACTAGTTCAGCTCCTGACAGGGGCGTTTCAGACTACTATATCACTGCCAGGAACAGCTCATCAAGAGCCGGCGTCATCACACCCATACTCCATTACTACTCCTGGCAGACAGGCCGTACGTATACTAAGCACCACGTCATTTTGCCCTTTATTTTTCTTTAGAAGGGGATCAACATGATTTATAGACATGATTTATAATCCTGAGACTCAGAATGAATCAACTAATGAATGAATCAACAGATATTCCATGAATTAAAACGTCAATCAGTTCCCATTCTATTCTAAAGCCTGCTCAATCCTGTGTAAGTAACAAATTACAGTTTCTTTACAGGCTAAACCATGCCTCTCTTTTTCCCTACTTCTCGTGCTTCTGCATATTAATGACCTCTTAATTACAGGAAAGGGGGGGGGGGTTTGTGGAAGGGAAAACTCTATAGTAGGGCAAGTCTATTCATCATACAACAAATCCATTATCTGAACATTAAGCTCAACCTGCATTTATGCATTTGGTACTATACACTGATTACATCGTTGGCTACTCATTCCCTGCAGCCACAATATGAACACTCTCCTTCACATGGAAGGAGACCTATGTGCTCCCTAGATTTTGCCCATGATTATACACATTATATGAAGCTCACAAAGCTCAACTGCTCATTGAGCCCCTCTGGATGTGTGGTTCGCAACCAAAATATCCATCGGGTCTCCCTTTGGATAATCATTTTATCCCAATCTCCTCTCCTCGCCGGGACTGGGATAGTCTCTATTGTCCTAAACGACAGAACTCCTACATCGCCGCCATGACAGCTATTTACATGGCGAGCAATGGGGGTGTCTCTTTTATTTCTTACATCCCCTAGATGCTCACTAATTCTCGTTCTCAACTGCCTTTTGGTCTTCCCTACATAGTTGAGAGGACATGTACATGTACAAAGATAAACCACGCCTTCTGTCCTAGAATTGGCGAAGTTCCGGTTTTTATATGTCCTCCCTGTGCTAACACTTGTAAACTCTTTTGATGGAATGATGAATTTACAAAAAGAGCACTTCCCACATTTAAAGGTCCCCATTCCTCTATTGTCCAGCCAAGTGCCTGCTTTTTGAGGAGGGGTATATAGACTGTGCACCACATGATCCTTGATTGTTCGACCCCTTCGATATGTCACAGAGGGAAAATTGGTAATTGAATCCCCAATATCTGGGTCATTTCGCAGGATCCCCCAATATTTTCTAAGGATCCCCATTATTTTCCTATTTTGGTCGTCGAAGATGCCGATCAATCTTGTCTTCTGCTCTCTCTCATCCTTATTTCTTGGAATCAATAATCTTGTCCGCTCACTCTGCCAGGCATGTTCACAGGCCGTCTTGACAGTCTCTAGAGGATATCCCCTCTGTAGGAATCTATTTTTTAGATGTTTTGACTGTTTATCAAAGTCTTCAGCCAAGGAGCAGTTCCTGCGTACCCGATGGATATTTTGGTTGCGAACCACACATCCAGAGGGACTCAATGAGCAGTTGAGCTTTGTGAGCTTCATATAATGTGTATAATCATGGGCAAAATCTAGGGAGCACATAGGTCTCCTTCCATGTGAAGGAGAGTGTTCATATTGTGGCTGCAGGGAATGAGTAGCCAACGATGTAATCAGTGTATAGTACCAAATGCATAAATGCAGGTTGAGCTTAATGTTCAGATAATGGATTTGTTGTATGATGAATAGACTTGCCCTACTATAGAGTTTTCCCTTCCACAAACCCCCCCCCCTTTCCTGTAATTAAGAGGTCATTAATATGCAGAAGCACGAGAAGTAGGGAAAAAGAGAGGCATGGTTTAGCCTGTAAAGAAACTGTAATTTGTTACTTACACAGGATTGAGCAGGCTTTAGAATAGAATGGGAACTGATTGACGTTTTAATTCATGGAATATCTGTTGATTCATTCATTAGTTGATTCATTCTGAGTCTCAGGATTATAAATCATGTCTATAAATCATGTTGATCCCCTTCTAAAGAAAAATAAAGGGCAAAATGACGTGGTGCTTAGTATACGTACGGCCTGTCTGCCAGGAGTAGTAATGGAGTATGGGTGTGATGACGCCGGCTCTTGATGAGCTGTTCCTGGCAGTGATATAGTAGTCTGAAATGCCCCTGTCAGGAGCTGAACTAGTTAACTATTACAACTGGGAAGGGGGCGGAGTAATGAGATTCTAACCTCCGAGACCGGAAGTGGGGAAATCCCACAGGAATCTCGGAGTACGTAACAGCTGATAGTTGGGACTGGAAGTGCGGTACTGAGCATCACGTATAGGAGGAATCAGCTGACGATCAAAACATTGGGGATGAGGTATGCTAACGCCCCCTCCGTAGCGTGCCTGTCACTAAGTAACAAGCCGGAAGTGAGGTGATATGACGCTGCAACTGGAGGGAGATCTAAATCACTTGGCGTTCTGAAGCGTGCCTGTCACTAAGTAACAAGCCGGAAGTGAGGTGATATGACGCTGCAACTGGAGGGAGATTTAAATCACTTGGCGTTCTGAATGTATCAGACGCCATTATACTCCATACCATTGGCATGCGTCCTGCCTGTGAAGACATCTGAGTGAGTACTACTATAAGTGGTTTCTTGACCTAAGAGAGGAAGGAAGGAAGGGGGGCTGATATATATACGTATTTTGTTGGTTTTCAGCTGATTACAGCACGTTATCTGAAGGATCCGTTCTACATTCTGTGACACTAATAAGATGTATACATGTGGACAGTGAAATTTGTAAGTAAATACGAGTGGAAATGGAATTTTACTGAATGTAAATGTAATATGTGATGGATTTATGTATCATATGTTATTTCACAGCCGGGTACTGCACCTCATTGGAGGATCAATTTTGTGGCATAATAGTAATGTGAGTAATGGATTATCTGTGGAATTCGGGATTGTTTTTTTGCTCTATGGTAGGGTGGTTAGTCCTCTAATGGAGACATATTGATGTTTTCAGTTTTGCCATCGATGCGATTACGCTATGGACAGCCCCTGATGAACCTCCGGTCGATCCATGGTCCGGGAGGAGAAACGCGTCGGGCAGTGAGCTACGCATGGGAGCGAAGCAGTGGTCATCTGGCTACATCATTTTTGATTGACATCTATTAATTCTGATGCATAGGCGACATGGACTGTGTCTCTAGGCTAAAAATCTGATTATGTGCTGTTTATAACAGTGAATTCAAGTATAGATAAGGGTAAAACCTGGAATATCTATCTAACCTAGGGCTCTTGAGAGTGTCTGAATGGATGTATGAGATTCTCACTGAGATAAGATACTGAGGCCCACAGTGTTCAGCAGCACTTTATAAGACTGCCAGGTCAGGGCCTGTAGGGTCAGTCCACGTCGAGCGGGGGCGCCATTGCGTATATTATAATAGGGTGCCAACCCCCGCGGTCAGGAAGGGAGAGAGTAGGGATTTGCCCAGAATCATCCCTGTGACCTCAATATGCAATCCGAATGATATTGGTTTTAATTTGCACTTTGTTTTGGTTTTGATTAATAAAATATTGGATTTTATGGGGTTCTTTGGAGAGGTACTTGATCAACAAGCTGCCACTCAACCGACCGGAGGAGATCACAGCACCCTCTGAGAGAGAGGGAGGCCATGAGGTCACGCTGCTGTTCTCCCAACATCCGGAAGAGGTTGCAGCACCCTCCGCCAGGGAGGGAGAAGAGGTCCAGCCACCATCACTGCTGTTCCCCAGCCAACCGGAGGAGGTGGCAGCACCCTTTGAGAGAAAAGGAGGCTATGAAGCCGCGCTGCTGTCTCCTCCCCGACAGGAAGAACTGGTTTCATATAGTCCCAGCATGTATGTCACCTGGGTGCCTGCTGATGACCAGGTGATGGTAATGCGGAGACCAGCCCGCAGAGAGCAGCATCGTGAGAGCCATGTACCCCCTTGAGAAGCCCACCCCAGAGAGAGAGCAAGTGGAGGCTAGGGAGCTGCAGGAAAAGCAGTCCCTGCGGCAGGCCAGAGGTCCCTTCCATCTTGGGGTAGTGGAAGAATTCAACTGCCGAACGGGGTATGGGTTTATTGTAGAGGCAGGGGTTAAAGAAGGCATCTTTGTGTCTCAGCAGGATGTACAGTCCCACCTACAGCGGGGTCACCCTGGTCGTGATCTCTATGTGGGGGATGTAGTCGAGTTCACAAGACATAAGGGAGAAAGAGGCTGGTTTGCCTGGGACGGGGTACAATGTCCTAAGGAATCCTTAGTGAGCTCAGACTCCACCCCCATTGCTTCTACCAGGTCCCCAGAGACATCACCACTAGGGGACACACAAAAGCCAACCTCCAGGTATCAGTGCACTGAAAACAAAAGCCCTGGTCTTGAGAGAAGAAAATCTGTCTAGTTAAAATGTCTTTATAGAAAAAGTTTAGTTTAAGAATGTTTTTCAGAAAGTTTAGTAATGTTTAAGAATGTGCCCGCAAAGACTTTTGAGCAAACTTTAATTTATTTTTATTAGCACCAGGTTACGTGCACTTTAAAAATTGACCACAGGCTATGAACTGGCTATAGCCACAAACTCTCGCATTGGAAAAAGTTACCTCAGTGGTACCACCCCCAGAGTGTGCTTAATTATGGGGCATGGCTCTGCACCACCATGGGGGCACGCCTGTTTATGGGGCCTGCTCTCCAACACATGGAAGCTGGTACGCCTGTTTATGGGGCCTACCCTACACCACCCTCCTCAGGAGAGGAAGATTGTAGGAAAGGTCTGTTATACAGATGGCCCAGACCTGGTCACCAAAGGGACCGGTGATCTGCCTCCTGGAAGTTTCTGGGTGGGACCAGGACTTGTGGGTGGTGGGTGGTGGTGGAATGGTACCTGGTATGTTTTATATGTAAATGTGTCCCCTGTGTGGGAAAAGTTGTATTTATTCTTTTCTTGTCTTTGCAGCCTGAGGACGTGCTGTTGATAACCAAGGGGGAATGTGGCACCCCTAACCTGGTCAGGCACCACTGAGTATTGCACCCATGCTGGGGCAGTGCTTCCAGGTAATCCTAAAGGCTGGAATAGGGTTTGTACACACAGACACATAGCAACCAGGTCTCCCACACCTTGGAAGGGGACCCTTGGGCAGATCCAAGAGGGGGCTTACCTCCAAATTTCATCAAGGGGTGTAGTGGAGGGGCTGGGAGCTAAGGTTGCAGCGGCTGTCAGGAAAGTAGGAGGGGAGCTAGTCTGATAGCAGTGAGTGTGGTTGCTAGGAGATGCAGACGCGAGCTCATGCTAGTCAGACCCTGCACGTGAAATAGCCGTTAGCGGGGGAGAACGGTTACCAGTTAGTCAGTCAGAAAGACGCTGAGGGAGTCAGTCGGTCGAGTACGGGGACTCCTGGTGACTAGGCACGCATGGGGAACAGGTCCCTAGAGTAGACGTCCATTTATTGATCTGCTAAACCTGTCGGTGAGGGGAACTACAAGTACCTTACCAACCATCTAGAGTCTGAGCCTCAGCTGCAATGAGGGGGCCCATAAGAGGGATCGAGCCTGGAGCCATCTCACTTGGTCCACACTGCATGCAAACGGTCCAAAAAGGGGAGAAAAGGCAGTAGCGACTTCCCTGAATGAATCCCACGGTACTTCAAGTCAGGGGTTATCCGAAACAAGAAGTGCTAGGAAGGTGAGTTAACGGTTACCCTTAGACCAGCCTAAAGGATACCTGGTTCCACCTGTTTAATCTCAGCATCACCCGGGTTCCTCACAAAAACATCTGAAAGTGAGTAAACAAGTTGAAAGACTTTTTGGACTGAGACTGAGTTATTCTGGGACCTGTTGTTCTGCACATCCGAGCCCTTGGGGCCAGTCTCACTCACGGGAGGCCACACCATACGACTGCAGACCCCATCAGCCCCAGAAGCTCGTTAAATCTGCAGTGGTGGTCACCCAAATCCCTGACCGCAATCCATGAATGGCGTCACGACTTATATTCATACAAAACCGACATACCTGTTTGCCAGAAATATCAAGTGAAGACCCTGCAGCATCCCTGAGGGTGGAGTGATGTCCCTGGGGTGCCCGCAGGGTCTTCAATTGGTATTTCTGGCAACAGGTATGTCAGTTTCAACACATTTTTCTTTTCAAACTCTTTTTAGCCCGCAGTCACACTACTGTCTCTCTCAGGCAGCCCAGGCTCAGCACACTTTTTCTGAGGTAACTATTGTATCTACAGGGTCTCTGACCCAAAACCCTGCTGATCAGTGCAGGAAGGCAGAACTCACAGGGTCCTACTGCACTGCTGACACAATTACATTTTAGCCTCTCACACTATTATATTTTTTCCATGGAAATGTTCATTTAGCCACAAATGTCTTTGTTTCACAAAAGTAAAAGGAGACAATAGACCCCATATTTTGCTATGCAATTCGTTGTGAAATTACCTCATATGGGGTCAGAAACTACTATTTGGGCACACAGCAGGGCTCAAAAGGGAAAGAGCAGCATTTCACTTTTTTAGCATCATTTTTGTTAAAACAGATTATGGAAATCATGCTACATTTGCAAAGCCCCAGAGCTGACAAAACAGAAAGAAAAAAAACAAAAGTGACCCTATATTGAAAAATACAACCGTTGAGGAATTAATCTACAGTTGAAATGATCATTTTAAACACACAGGTAATTCATAGGATTTTATAACATTGAGCTGTGAAAATGAAAAATTGCATTTTCCCACTGAAATGTTTTAACCCCAAATTTTAAACACTTAAAAGAGCCACATAATTTGTTATGCAGTTACTCATCAATAAGAAAATACTCTATAGGTGGACAGAAACAGCTTTCCTTCCCAGTGTGAAGCTCAGAAAAATGAGAAGTGCCGTATTGGAGAGTAGATTTTAATGGGATGGTTTGCGGGTGTCATGTCACATTGGCAGCGTCTCTGAGGTGCCAGAACAGCAGAATCTCCATAAGTGACCCGATTTTACAAACCGAACTCCCTCAAAAAATTCATCTAGATGGTGTTTTGAGCATATCGACTTCACATCATCTTTCAAATGTTTTAAATTCAGTGAAACATCAAGAAAAAATATGTACTGTTCATTTTTTAAACTAAAATTTTGTTTTAGCTCCAGATTTTACATTTTCATAAGCCATAATTTGTAAAACTGGCCCATAGTTTTACTATGGCTACACAGTTTCTCCTGAACGTGGCAATACAGTACTGTTTGACCACACGGCAAAGCTTGGGACGGAAGATTTACTATTTTACTTTTGGAGCACAGATTTTCCTAGACTAGTTTGCAGACTCCATATGCTGAGTCCTTAAGTGCAAGAACAGCAGAAAGCTGTCTCAAGTGACCTAATTATTTGGATTTTTAGTTTTTCACTGACAGAGCTGAGTTGGTTTTTGATTTCCATGGGACAAGATTCCATTTTAGTGATACCATTTTTATTCACATATAACTTTTTAATCACATTTTATTATACTTTTTGTTTGATGATATGATAACAAAACACATAGTTTTAGCACTTTTTACCATACTTTTTGTTTGGTGATATGATAACAAAACCCATAGTTTTAGCACTGTTTACCATTTGGGGGCTCCCCAGCTTCCCTCAGTAAACTCAGTTGAACCTGCAGGTGGATTTCCGGACTGACAGATTGCTGGACATGGTGGCACAGCAGTCTGACAATCTGACAGTCCACCAAACCAGCAGCGGGTTCAATTGAGTCTACTGAGGGCAGCAGGGGAGCACCGAGTATGAACTTTGGTGACCTATCAGATTTCAAGACTGCTGTGGCTCCATGTCCCACAAACTGACAGTCCAGCAGCTGGTTCATCAGCTGCCACACTTGGTACTTTGGGAGTCCATGGCTGTGGCCTCCAGTGAACTCCCTGACGTTACTGCTTTTTACAGCCGAAGGCTCTCTTGCTGCTGTTAGTGTGTACCAGAGGCTTTAGTGCTCGGGCACATTTTCCATCACTGCAGTCTCTGGATGTAACAGAGTCTGGATCACTGTGGGACATCATGTGGATTACAACAGACCTGCAGGGGTATTTTGGGTGTTAATAAAGGAGTGAAAGAGGGTCTGAGTGTTTTTTTATTTCAAATAAAGGATTTTCCATGTGTATTTATTTATTTTGACTTACACGGTTAGTAATGGGGGAGTCTAATATACACCTTCCCATTACAATCCTAGGACTTGATTTTTGACAAATCACAGATGCCATCAACCCCATGTGTTACCCCGATTGCAACCGCATGAGGGCAATCTGGAAAAGCTGGGTAAAGCTATTGAATTTCAGATAAACAAATATTGAGCATCCTTACTTATCATAGTTAAATTTTTGAGAATAAAGTCTTAATTCTCATAGTTTTCCTTCAAGTGCAAATAATGCTCTACTGGCACTGAGGCTTCTGCCACACTCACGTGTAAAAAACGTACGTGTGCTGTAGTCCGTTTTTTGTGTCCGTGTTCCGTATTTTCTGTCCGTTTTTCCCCTCCGTGTAGTGTCCGTATGCATATCGTGTGTCATACGTGTGTACGTGTGTGCGTTTTCCTGTGCGTGACATACGTCAGTGTGTGTTCCGTGTGCAGTCCGTTTTTTTGTGCGTGTTTAACATGCTTCACACATTGAGATAATGGTGATCAGTTGGAATTAAATGACACATAGGTGTATGTGATTAGGACATAAATATAAGTTACCTATAAACTGTTTCCTGCTTGTATTCTGCCTTGGAGCACCTATGTGTTGTGACAAATTTTTCGCAATGCCATTATCCACGGAGGCCTTAGTGTTTTTATGTTGGATTATATCTCGTCGTTTTGGCGTTAGACGGCACATGTTGCAATATGATAATGTAAGAAGAAACAGATTGTGGGTGCATCCACTAATCATGATGCGGCCTATGCATGGTCATTTCCATACTTTATTTTTTTGAGTTACGGAATTTCCCAGATAAGTTTTTTTCATACTGCCGTTTGTCAGTTGAGAGTTTTGATTACTTACTAAATATTTTACAACCTCATTTGCAACATCAGGACACTTGGATGCGGCTTTCCATGAGAGATTTTTGGTGACTCTGAGGTATTTTTTTTTCTTAATTATTTTTTAAATGTGTTATGTTTCACATTTAAATGTGTAATTGATATTTCTTGATCTAATCTCAGTTTTTAATCAATGTTTGTGTTTTGTTTTGTTTGCTTTTCTAGAAAAAAACATATTGCTAATTGAAAATCATTGTTTGTCTTGTGTTCATAGATTCTTGGCGACTGGTCAATCTTTTAGTGCTTTACATTTTGATTTTTTGTTGGGGAGATCAACCATTGCCGTTATAGTACGTCACACATGCGACATGATATGGCAACATTTAAAAGACCAAATGATGCCTCAGCCAAATAGAGAAGATTGGTTGAAAATCTCTAAGGGCTTCAAGGACTCTGTGGACTTTCCTAACTGCATAGGAGCTTTGGATGGCAAGCATTTCAGAGTAAAAAAACCACCAAACTCTGGTTCACGTTATCTCAATTTTCATAAGTTTTTTTCGGTTGTTATTTTGGCATTGGTTGACACAGAATACCGTTTTATTTATGCTGACATTGGGGCCTATGGTAGTGCCTCCGATGCCCGTATTTTCCGTTCATCAAGATTAGCACAACGCCTGCAAGAAAATTCATTATTGATCCCACCCCCAGTTGCCCTACCTGGTACATCTGGACCGTTGGCACCATATGTGATGGTGGCAGATGCAGGATTTGCATTATCCAAACATGTTATGCGACCATATCCAAGGAGATCAATTGATGACAGGAAACAGTACTTTAATAATCGGCTAACTAAAGCAAGACGTTATGTGGAGTGTGCATTTGGTATTTTAGCTAACAAATGGCGCATTTATCACACAACTATTCAGTTGCAGCCAAACTCGGTCAAATCTGTCATCAAGGCTACCATAGTGCTTCACAATTTCTGTCGGATACATGAAGGAGGAACTTATGTTGATGATGAATCTCAGATAAACCATGTTGTTAATCCAACAGGTGAACCTATCTCATAATTCCGTGACATCTGGCTTACAAATTAGAAAATTATTTACTGATTACTTTAATTGTTTTGATGCTAATAATAATATTGATGTTTGTTAACATTTTTATGGGTATATTTTTGTTAAAATGTATTATTTTCACTTAGATGAAAATGTTTAATTAGTTTAAACAATCTAAGAGCTAAAAGCTTACTTGTCTTAAAGTGAAAATGCGTTAATCACCAACTGACATTTCTGTTAACAACATGGATTTCTGAATGTTGTATGTATGTGTTTGTACATTTCTGTGTTAGTATCCTGATTTTTTGTTTTTTGAAACTTACAAAATTAATAATGTTAATCGTCTATGGAAAAAATGCAATACTATATATAAATATAAAAAAGAAACAGAATCTTTAATTTGAAAACATATTTTTTTATTAAGAATATGCCTATTATTCCATAAAGTAATGATGGTTTTTTTTATTTTACAAATAAAAAATGAAAATCTTGCTCATCTTCTCAAAACTTTTACAAAGGTAACATTTTTTTTTTTCCTTTACTAATTTTTAAGATACTTTACTTAAAATAGTACACTTGCCAAAATTTTTGCATTGCTTGCAATGTTTGTACATTGTCAACCAATTATGTTGGTCTCATGTTGGACATTTACATAGACATAATAATTTGAAACTTGTTTTTGAGAATATATGAACTCATCTACCCATCAAATTTGTTGGGTACAAATGTGTTCATAAAAAAATAAAGTTATCCATGGCATAAAACATATATGTCATCCGGCACAAAATATAATCACACATGCCTTTTTTTTTTTTTTTTTGAAGACTCTGATTTTAAACATTTTTGGCAATCCCTTTTCTTTTTTTGGGTCACAATCATCATATTTGTTTGTTGAATGTAAAGATTACCAAAAATGTGTATCATAAGTCTACAAGATCTTCTAGGGAAGTAACCTGAGTGTTGCTGAGTATGTTGTTTTGGGTGGCCTCAGAAATAGTATTTTCAGAAATGGAAGCAGTTGTTTGCTGAACAACATTCCTATTACTAACTACAGTAGTGTGTGGAACAGTCTGTTGCATGCTGGTTTGGGCCAACACATTGCCTGTTGTTGAGTACACCTGTGGGTCTACATGGGTAAGTGGGTATTGTGTGTGTGTATGTTGTTGACCTTGAGGATAGTTGACTGTTGTTTGTAAGTGTGGTGTAGGTAACATAGTTGAGATTGGATAATGAGGCATCATGAATAATTGTGGGTATGTTGAACCAGGAAACATGTTAGGTAAACCACCAATATTTGTGGGTTGAGTAAAGTAACTAGTACTTGGAGTGGGTTGTAAATTCATATAGTTTATGGGTTGCTGTGAGGTAGCACTTTGTACAGTGCTTAAGGCGCCAGTATTGGTTGCAACATACCCTTGTCTAATTGGTGTTGGGAATACCGTACTTGAAGCAATAGAAGGTTGACCAGATTGTTGTAATACTGGATTAGTGACAATTACTGTTGCCATTGTTGTTTGTGTTGAAATGGTATTTTGATTGTCTGTTGTGTTTGGGACTGTATGTTGTTGCATAATGGTACGCCAATTTTCTATGGCCTCATAAACTCTCACTGGTTCCTGTTCTGCCTGACTAGCTGAAAGTAGGGTAAGCATAGCAGCACGTACACGTTCCTGCCTATCGGATGCAATTTTGGTTAAGCTAGTAGATAAAGACCGACAAAAACGCTCGGCATCTGTTTCGGGAATTAAAGTGTTCATTATGTGAATAATGCGTGTGTCAATTATTTCCGGTAAGGATCTCATTTCCTCAGGTCTGCGAATTCTTCTTGCACGGAGAGGTTGTGGTGCAAAACGTGGAAGTACATTTGTTTGTGTTGATTGTGTTGCTAGTGTTGTTGTTTGTTGTGTTGATGAGCCTTGGGTGTTGGTTTGTACACTCTCTGTCCCACCCTCATGTGATTCAGTTGCTGCTGCTGCATCTTGTTGAATCTCTTAATTTTCACTGTCTTCTCTGCCAGGTTCTTGTTCTGATGCTGAGGTGGCTGTAGCAGAGGGACCAGCTGTTGGTTGTTCATCAGAATCGTCGAGATTATCCTCCGTTCTATATTCAATTAGATAACATATTACAATCTTAACATTTATATTTTTAAAAATAACTTCTGAAAAAAAAGGTATTATTATGAAAAATTTTATTTTTGAAAAAAATAAACATTTTAAATAAAAATACTTACTGTGTTACTTCTAAGATGGGTGCTAGGAAGCTTATTTGTTCATAATAAACATATCTGCGTTTGCGGCCTTGGCTGGATGAGGATGGTATAGGGTTGTACTCCCTTCGGTACTGATCACGTGCTGAACGCCAACGTCTTTTGACCAAGTCAACTGTTGAATATAACAAAATATGTCACTTGCAACATTCTGCATAATTCTGCACACATTAATGATAATAATGTTTGCTAAATCTAATATACAATTTAAAAAAATAAAGGTGGACAAATACATTAGAGGAAAATTAAGTATTTTATATATTGTTCACTTAAAAACATTTTGATACATTCACACATAACAAAATAATATTTCTCTGAAAATAACTTTGAAGTAATTGTGATATAGATATTAAAAAGGCATGTTTTGTTATTAACAATATAATTTATGTAAAAAAAATGAGAAATATTATTTTATTATTTTAGGTCATGATATTGAAATGTTATTATGAAAAAAAAAAAAAAAAAAAAAACATGATTAGAAATTGGTAATCAAAAATTAGACTCATAAAACATGGAATTGAAATTCACATGACAGTTTTATCTGTTAATTAATTAACTTCATGAAGAATTAATAATCATATTACAAATTAAAGTTTACTTTGAATTATTGTACTTTTCAAATGTTAGGTAACCTTTTTTAAATTTAACATTAACTCAATAAATAGATTAATACATATAACAATTCTTCATAAAGTTAATTTTAATTAAAAACAACATTACAATAACAAAACATTCACAGTTTTAAATTATTAAAAAAAAAATTATATTTAAAAAAAACCAAGATAAAAATAATATAAAATCTTACCATATTTAGCACGCTTTGAAGGCGAACATCTATCCCATGCATTATTGGGGTACACTTCCTCAGCAACTTGAAGCCAATGCCGGTCAACTGTCAGTCTGTCATGGTAACCATCAACACGTGTATCCCATAATGGTGGGTGAGTCTCGACAGCTGATATCAGTTTCTCCATGTCCACCCGTGGAGCCATTATTATATTTGGAAGCAGAAATTGTGCTCAAAATAAGTCTTTCACTACACAGAAATACAACTGCTTGCAAAGTAAGTTTTGTGCAAAAAAAATATGTTAGCTACGCCACCTGAAAGTATTTGAAATTGTAACAATCTTCAAATTTAAAACACGGACACGGACCACACGGATAGCATACGGAGGCCATCCGTATCACGTACGTGTAAACATGGACCCATAGGATGTAATGGATCCGTGAGGACGTTATGCCGGGGGAAAACGGACATGTCAGCGCTTTTTCGGCACGGTCAAACGTAGGCACGGAACGGACACACGCTCCGTGCCAAAACACTGATGTGAGGCTATTTATATTAAAATGACTGTGTCAACATAAGCACGTGTCTCCGGTACGTGTAAAAAATGCCAAACACGTACCGGAGGCACGGATGTGTGGCGCTAGCCTGAAGCATACTTGCTGACATTGTGCTGTAGTACAGCTTGCAGACATTTTGGGGATTAATTAATAAAGAATCTCCACTCTCTCACATTCTACTCAATGTTAAATATTTCCATCAGCCCAGGAAGATCACTGTAATACCCTAGAGTATCGTCCTGAGAAAAGCATAAAAGCGATTTCTTGATTCCTTTTCTCTGCTTCTCCACCTTGGAAAACAGATACTAGGAGCTAGCATGTTATTTTTCTTTAGTCTAGAGCCTAAAAGTTCTACATAATGTTTAGCAACGTCCAAGTCCATGGCTAAATAATTTAATTTGAGCTGTAAAAAAAGCTGTGGCTTATTGGGACTAGATAAAGTCTTCATCAGAATCCTGCTCTTCATGTTCTAAATCTTTTGATTCAGCTGTTTCTTCAAGTTTCTCTGAAGGTGAAGGGACAGGTATTCCTGGACCATGAGGAACAGGGTTAATCGCTGATGTAAGATCAAAGTATATAATTTCCTTCTAATTTATAAGGTTGGAATCCTCCATGTTGCAAGTACAAAAGTATCAGTCATCCATCACTATGATTTTGTGGTTTCTTCCTATATATCATCATATAGATGATCATATAGATCATAGGCTCCCAAAGTGAAAGTTCTCTTTCTTCCCATTAGACCACTGTCGTAGTTCTTCTACACAAACAGATAATGCTGCACGTGGAGCTCACAATTTGTCCTGATCACTTAGTTTTACAAAAACATTTCTCATAATACACTTTTCTTACAAAGGCCGTCATGTTCCTTCATTGTTTTTTAACTACAAAATAACCTCAAATGCAGCAAAAGTTATTGGGAGAATTACAACAACATCTTGTAGACATTTTGTTCTTGTTATAAGAAACAGAAGCTTAATCCATCACAACCACTAAATACTGAAAGAATTTGTGGTAAGCTCACTACCACACTCTTTGAAAGCTAGGTTAAGAAAATCTTCTCTTCCCACAATAACCAATTACAATGTACATTAATTTCTAACCAATCTAATGACACCAAAATCCTCCACCAAAGGCCACAGAAAGGGGTCAAAGTTCGGTGCTTGGAAAAGCTTATGGAGTCAGTGTTCATGAACAAACTATACGTGATAGAATATTTTCAAGATTCTTACTGAGTTCGGCGATTGAAAATATCTAAATATCACCTTTTAATTTTCAAACAATTATACCCTTGGGGATCTATGTAATTACTCATATGTGGAGATGATCAGATCGATCTATGGACAAATGACTTTAAGTCGACAGTCCAAAAATTTGAAGTTCTCTTCAAATTAGTGTTATTTGATAGACTAATCCTGTTTTAGATTGATTTACAATGTATACTTGTAGAGAAATTGGTACAAATATATTGTTGCTGTATGACTACTTTTGTAAATTATATACCACAAAAAAGGGGTCTAAAAAAGAGTAATATATGATTGTAGGGCAAGAAAACATCTGTTAGTAGTCCATTCCTATGGCGATACATAAGCCTGTATAGGAAATGTCAAAACAAAACAGTAAAGTTCAAGATTATTTTCAGAGTTGCTTTATTTATCAGTTTAGATGCACTATGCCAAAAAGAATAGCTACATATATTCTAAAAGAACCCCTTGTTACGGAAATAACGATCTCAGTCTCCCAAGGATTCAGACGTCAGACTTTCTTTGATGACAGAAAGAAAGGTTTATTGCATATGCAAGAGCTCTGATTGGATCACAGAACTGACTCCATCTTGCAGGAGCCACTTTTTATACAAAATTAAATAGGGAGTTACAAATGATACAGCCAATACAGTAACAGAAATTATTGTTTTAACCAATCACGTAAAGACACTTAAAAAACGATTACCTAAAGAATATTTGTGCCAAGGATGACTTGCGTTATTTCATGTCCTCGTAGATACAAGGGCAGAGTGACCCGTGTGTGACAGGTCAAAGAGGTAGTGTAAATAAGCCATCTTGGTTTAGTGTTCACTTATTAATCTGGTTGCGCATTCTGAGACCATTGAATTTTCCCTAAAAAAGAGAATTTGTGATTTACTGGCTATATCTTAAGGGGATTTGGTCATTAAAGGGATTAATTTATGATCCAATATAATGGCAAGCAATTATAAACTAGATTATATAGGGAAAAGAATAGGAAATCTATATGATAAGGATAATTCCTCATCATTCCTCTCTCTGATAATAAATATTATCACTCTAGCATATTTCTTCTTCGAAAAAGTAATATCGATGGGTTTCTCCAGTATTAGGAGATGGAGGATGACTGGTGTAAGGTGGAGGAGTTCTATTGAGAATGTTCCTCGGAAGACCTCTTTATCGTGTTGGGCTTTAGAAATATGTCTTCCTACTAGGATGGAAAAATTGGCATCCATATAATTACAGCAGGCTGGCCCTATTATCTGACATATCCCACCTTGACTGGCTGTCAGAAAGTTCAAGACCAGCGTATGCTGATTGAGTACCTTTGCGTGAAACCTAGTCTGATTATTTATGATGTAGAGCGCATCAAAAACTTCATGTGTTACATTGTCGAATAAATCAGCAAAGGATTCAATGATGCGTGAATTATGTATGGATAAACCTGAAAAGATGAATGAAAGTCCTACTTTGAAATACCATGGGGTATGCACTAATGGTTTCGCACTGGCTCTCTTTTGTAGCATATGTCTTGGTACCTGATCAAAATCTACCTCATCATGAGAGATGGTCCATGTAGCCATGGTCAGTCTTGCCAAAGTACATGTACCTACTCCATCATGTGGCAGAAACTTGTAAGCAAACGTCCCACACACATAATACATATTTTCTGGTAAAACAATGTGATTACCTCCCAAATGCGACAATAACCTATATGATATTTCAGACGCATACCATATCAAGGGCTGTAGCCTAGGGGAGGGACACCAGGGATACCTCAATATACCTTTTATTGTTTCACTGCACCTGTTTTCTTCTGACAGCAATTCAGAACCGTTTATCAGTGAAAGTAATAGATCTGAGGCCTTTTCTGTTAACCTATATGTCAACCCCCCAAATATTGTTGCATTTGATTTGTTGTGACCATATGTGATGCGACTAGGGGCAAAAACTACCTCTACCGTGTCCAGGTATGTGGGAATGGACCCCAAGCTATTGTCTGATGAGTTCATCCTGTTACATCTTACACTAGTAGATCCGGGACCACATACAGCTATATTATGTGGGGAATATAGAGACAAATCTCTTCTAGCTACCCACCATGGTGATGTAGTCCACCCAGCTATGGGAAGTGCCACCCGTGTGTTATTGTATCTAGAGGCACTAATGTTCCCAGGGAATTCGAATGTTTCATTTGGCATGAGTGTAAGTTCTTCTATGGGAACCGGAGTGGCCAGGAACCGGAGTGGCCAGGAAAGGCATGGACTTTGAAGAGATGGGGGAATGTGTGCAAATCCAACAATCTTTTACTCCTGTCCTTCTAGCTATGGTGTCATGCATATTTATCAACCTATTATCCCATGGGTCTCGTAAATATTCATGTAAATCTCTTTTACCTCGGAGAAACTCATTCTCATCATAACACCATAGTATACATCTTGCTTCGTAGTGATTAGGTTTGCAGTAATATTCAATGCAATCGTGTATATCAGGTACACTTCTCTTAAATCTACCATCCAGAGGAATCAAGTTGGGGTACTCATTGTCGGGGGTTTCCGGGGTGTGATAACAACCAGTCTCTATCACACACACAGCTATCATTAAGAGGCACCACACAGTCATTATCGCCCCCCAAAGCGATTTGCTTGGACGTGGTCCAAATAACCGCTCGTAGAGAGACATTTTCTTCTGAGTCCTTTTCACGCGTTGGAAGAAACAGCGCTGGTCCAAATCTTCAGCTGTTTCAGCAGCGGCTTAGGTGGCAGCCTGAGGGAAGCGTAATTCTGCTTCGTCTCAGACCACTTACTTATGGGTGCAGCTCAGGGCGTGTGGTACTGATGATGTCGGCAGGTTCCTCGTTGGTCACAGCTGTCGATGTCGTCTCATCAGGGCTTGTCACTTTCTTACAATGGGACGCATGGATCCACGAACCTCTGCCTTCAACTTTAACGCTTGTAGGCGTGGTCAGCAGGACTTGGTATGGACCTTCCCACCGCTCTGTGAGGGAGCCGGACCTCAGGAACTTTCTTACCAACACTAAGTCTCCTGGCTGCACCTTGTGACAAGACAAAGTAGTAGAAGGTTGATGTTGATGAACACCCTTGGAGATGTCTCTCAATTGCTGCTGTAGTCTTAAAACATAGTCCACGTTAAGGGTGTCTTGTGTAACGTGAGTAGTCTCTGGGGGCGAAAGTGGAGTGTTAGGAAGCTTTCCATATAGTACCTCAAAAGGTGATAGCTGTAACGGACAACGAGGTGTGGTTCGTATGTCCATGAGTACTAAAGGAAGAGCATCAGGCCATTTCATCCCTGTTTCTTTACAACACTTGGCCAACTTTTCCTTAATGGATCGATTATATCGTTCCACTTTACCACTAGCCTCTGGATGGTAAGGGGTATGTAATTGTCTTTTCACCCCTATCATTGAACACACTTTTTCAAACATTTTACCTGTGAAGGCAGGTCCTTGATCACTGGAGATAACCTGTGGAATTCCATATCTGCACACAAACTCCTTACATATTTTAAATGCTGTTACCTCTGCTGTCTGCGAAGCCGTTGGGTAGGCTTCTACCCACCCTGAGAATTGATCAACACATACCAAGACATATTGCAATCTGCCAACCTTTGGAAGTTGTATGTAATCAACCTGCAGTATCTGGAATGGGCCCGTGGTGGATGGAAGGTGTGAAGGAGGGGCTTTCACAGCTCCCCCAGCATTGTGCTGGAGGCATGTTTGACACGACAAACACTTTCTTTTCGCAACCACTGTGAATCCTGGTGCACACCAGTATGTGTAGACCAAATTTCGCATAGCAGTTTTACCTCCATGGGTTAAACCATGAGCGGCATCGTCCAGCGCAGTGAGCAACGATTTTGGGGCAACTGGTTTACCTTCACCATCTCTCCAGAGGCCCTCGGGGTCCTGGGTGCACCCAATATCCTTCCATCGGGCCTGTTCCTGTGGAGAGCAATGCTTTTGCATGTTTTTCAATTTTTCCCAATCTGGTATACCAACACTTACATTCATTTGAGAAATAATTTTCTTTCTACTAGCAGCCGCTTTTGCTGCTGCATCTGCTCTATAATTACCCTTGGCAATAGGGTCTTGCCCGTTTGTATGTGCTTGACACTTAATGACAGAGACTTCTGTAGGAAGGTGTACAGCATCTAGTAATCCTGTAACCTCCTGAGCATGACTCACTGGAGTACCATTTGCTGTGAGAAAGTTTCTCATTCTCCAAAGTGTGCCAAAGTCATGAATTACCCCAAATACGTACCTTGAGTCTGTGTATATGTTTACTCGCTTTTCTTCTGCTAACTGACATGCTTTTGTGAGTGCAACTAACTCTGCTCTTTGTGCTGAATGCGGTGGATCTAAGGATTCCGCATGGACCACCTCGTGATCATCTACTACTGCATATCCAGAGGTTAACTCACCAGTGTCAGTTTGCCTGTGACAACTTCCATCTACATATAACACTAGCTCTGGATTGTCAAGTGGTTCTTCGTGTAGATCTAACCTGGGCAATGTCAATGTTTGCGTATGAAGTATGCAATCATGTGTGTCTTCTTGTGTTGTACCTTGTAAGTGAGCATCGTCTGTGTACTCACCATTCTCTTCCTCTCTCTGAGACAAACCTGTCTCATAGGGAAGTAATGTTGCTGGGTTCGATTTAGAACACCGCCGTTGTGTAATGTGACTTGGTTGTAGGAGTGCTACTTCCCACCGAGAAAGCCTGGCATGGGTTACATGTTTTGTCCTTTGACAGTTGAGCAGAGCATAGACTGAGTGTGGGACCCACACGATCAAAGGATGCATGAGCACCAGATCGGCGGATCTGTCTACGGCATACGCTGCTGCTGCAACGGCTTTGAGACATGCATGCATACCACGAGCCACAGGGTCTAATTCGGTGCTGTAGTATGCAATGGGTCGTGTTGCATCGTTGTGTTGTTGGGCTAAAACAGCTTGTGCATGGCCCTGTACTTCATGACAGAAAAGTTGTAAAGGTAGCTTGTAGTTGGGTAGTCCAAGTGCAGGGGCTGTGTGTAATGCCTGTTTGAGTTCTGCAAAAGCGGTTTGGGTTTCCTCAGTGTGCTCAAAAGGTTCTGTTACCGTGTCTTTTGTGAGCGCATAGAGTGGAGTAGCATACAGAGAAAAACATGGGATCCACTGCCTGCAATACCCCACCATTCCCAAAAATCGTCTCATCTGCTTTTTTGTTCAAGGGTATGGTGAGTCTCTGTATGACTTCAACTCTGTCAGTCAAAAGGTGTCTTTGGCCTTGTGTAAGACAATGTCCGATGTATGTGACTCTAGGCTGACACAGTTGCAATTTGGCTTTTGCTGCCTTGTGCCCATTCTCAGCCAGAAAGCACAGAAGGGTTTCTGTATCTTTCAAACTGTTCTCCTTTGAGGAGGAGCACAACAGAAGATCATCCATATACTGGATCAGGGTTGATCCGCATGGGAACTGCAAATCTGCCAAATTGTTACTGAGTGCCTGACTGAAGATGGTGGGAGAGTTGAGGAAACCCTGGGGCAACCTTGTCCATGTGTACTGCTGTCCCCTGTATGTGAAAGCAAAAAAAAAATACTGTGAATTGGGGTGTATCGGGATGGAGAAAAAGGCAGAACACAGATCTACTACAGAAAAATGAGTACTGTCGGAGGGAATCTGCATCAAGATTGTGGCTGGATTTGGACTCTGAATCTTTTTCAAGACTCCTTGTTTCAGTAAAGACTCTATGGTGGGAGCAATTCCAACTTCTGCTTCTGGTTTTAGGGGGTACTGAGGTTTACAAGGCAGGATGCAGTGTGGTCTGAGTTCTATCTGCACAGGTTGGACATGTTTCATTTGCCCAACCTCAGTAGAGTCAGTGTTCCATAATTCCGGAGGAACTCTGGATATCACTTCTTCTACTTCCGGACTCCCATTCTCATTGAGAACAGTGTCTTTTGGAGATAGAAACAACAGGTTCACTACTTCCTCCGAGTTACCCCTTGGTACTTGCAAATGTACACCATCTGGAGTACAGAAGATTGTACAGTTGAGTTTGCACAGCAAATCCCGTCCTAAAAGGCTTATCGGGGCATCTGGCTGAAAGCAAAAAGGAATGCTCCGTGGTGATTGGGCCTATGGACACTATTGCAGGATCTGAAAGGGAAAGGTAGTTAGGCTGTCCAGTAACCCCGACTGTGGCTAACTTTTCTCCTGACCTGGGAAGGAAAGTGTCATTTAACAAAGACATAGCTGCTCCTGTATCAATGAGAAAAGGTACATTAGTTCCTGAAACTTCACACTGCAGGACTGGTTCTGAAGGAGGAAGAGTTGAGGAGGCAAAAGGCATTAGATTATGGACACTTTTATCCTGCTCAGGAATATCATTTTTATCCACGTCTAGTCAATCTTGCTTATCATCCTCCTTTTTCCCTTCCTTCTTTGGTTTCTTACAGTACCGTGCAATATGCCCTTTCCCTTTACAATTGTAACATTGAACATTTTTAAATCGATCCTTACCCTTACCCAGGTTTGTTTCTTTCTCTGCAATCTGTAAATTTAAAAGATGAGCCACACTTTTTTAATTTCAAATAAATCGGTAAATGTATATGGCTTATGCATCACCCATATCTGTTTGTCTGGACCAACTATATTATGGAGTGGATACATACCTGCTTGTGGTTTCCTTCCTCCTCCATGTCGGGTGCGATGACCTTCTATGATATTGGTGGAGCTGAGGTTGGTGTACCCCTGGTCCATCAATGTCAGTTTTTGCATTCCAGCACTTAAATCGGGACTTACTTCAGGACTCTGTATGCTGGTCAAGTCTGGGTATTGAGCAGGAGGGGCTGATGCCCCTTGTTGTGACTGTGGGCTGGTTTTTATTTCCCCTCCTATCCTAGCCACAGGAGCAGCAGCTCCTGCAGCTGATAACTCAGGCTGTTGTTGAAGGGCTCTCTGTGCTCTTTCCAACAACCCCTGAGCTATCCATGTTGCTGTGCAGATATCATCATCATCACACCTCTCAAGATCCATCAATCTTTGCTTTGACCCGTGACATGATGATAATATCTGTGATACAGCCTTCTTTACCCACGCACAATACATTCTCCTTTCTTCCTCATTTTTACAATATGGGAAGATTGTTAACTTTTCTACATCTAATGTACCATCTATGGGTAGATCTGGTAGTACAGATCTCCACCTGTTCCATATGGAATAGGCAGGTTGACCATGTGTATCTAACATATAGATCATCGGACTCCCTGCTGCAAATTGTACACACTTGGTTTCTTTTATGGGTACCTTGCCACATTTGGCACAAGCACAACTGCTTACTGTATTCCCCATAATCCCTTGGGAGTCTCAACAGAAACACAATATGTGGGTCTCGTCAGACCAGCTTACTTATTCTTATAAGTTTTACAATTTACCAGCGCTTATCTTAAGATATTCTTAACTTACAACTCTATATAGATCTAAAAGGTACCTTATAATTTGTAGTATTATACAACACAACTTTTCATGTAACTAAGCCTTGTACCATCTATCTGTTATCTTAACGTTAAAAGGACGGCATAAAGGTCAATAATAACGTACTAGTTGGCAAACACAGATATTGATTTTTCATAGATACAAGTTAAAAGAGAGAGAGTTTAGGAAAATAGTAAAAGAGACAAAAGTACAGAAGTTACATTACACTGTAATTCTATATCTTGGCACTCATTAAATACATTCCTTATACTTCTATACACTTTAGTACATTTTTGAGTGATCTTACTGTTATATAACAATACAAATATCCATTGGGAGAGTGGATAACTATATAAACACAAAAGTACCTTGCCACCGCAAGACGGGACTTCATGCGGGATTACTCTGAGAGAAAGTGGATTTGTCACCCTTTGACAGGGATAAGAGCTCACCTGCACAGCGCTGTTTGTAGGTATCGAATCCACTTTCCTCCACAGGTCCTCCGCTTGGCTTGGCTCCCGTCTGACTGGTGGAGAGGAACCGGGCGGAAACACCAAATGTTACGGAAATAACGATCTCAGTCTCCCAAGGATTCAGACGTCAGACTTTCTTTGATGACAGAAAGAAAGGTTTATTGCATATGCAAGAGCTCTGATTGGATCACAGAACTGACTCCATCTTGCAGGAGCCACTTTTTATACAAAATTAAATAGGGAGTTACAAATGATACAGCCAATACAGTAACAGAAATTATTGTTTTAACCAATCACGTAAAGACACTTAAAAAACGATTACCTAAAGAATATTTGTGCCAAGGATGACTTGCGTTATTTCATGTCCTCGTAGATACAAGGGCAGAGTGACCCGTGTGTGACAGGTCAAAGAGGTAGTGTAAATAAGCCATCTTGGTTTAGTGTTCACTTATTAATCTGGTTGCGCATTCTGAGACCATTGAATTTTCCCTAAAAAAGAGAATTTGTGATTTACTGGCTATATCTTAAGGGGATTTGGTCATTAAAGGGATTAATTTATGATCCAATATAATGGCAACCAATTATAAACTAGATTATATAGGGAAAAGAATAGGAAATCTATATGATAAGGATAATTCCTCATCAATCTCTGCCATTCTAGTAATCGTGAGAAATATGTGCAACTGTATACTTTTTTCCCATTGCTTTCTAAGAGTAGTAAACCCACAATTAGATTGTTGTAACATACTCACCTGTCCTTGGTCCAGCAAAATGTGATTCTGTTGCCAGTTAGCAGTAATCACATTTTTCCTGGGAGGAATCAAGCAGACACAAAAATAGATGTAGTACCTCCCAGCTAAGCATATAGGTGTTGCTGTGTGTGGTATTTCATCCCAGCCATATAATTGGTGTTTCAGCTGACCAGCTTATGCTGGGAGTTGCCAATTTTTACTCCTCTATCCTGCCTCTTGGGACCATGACTCTGTGATTCCCTTTTACCTTGATCTTGACTTGCTATCATTGATTCTGCTGACTAGGTATGTATTGTTCATAGCTGTATAACTGGCAGGCACTATGGGGCAAATGGTACAGGTAGGCCCGGAACCAAAAACTATGGGCCTTTTCCCTTACAGTTTTAACAGTATCAGCAACTTTACAATGCAGATTAAGTTGGGTACAATCAGATTTTGTTAGGACTTTCACAGAGTCAGAGAGTTCTCCAGTGGACATGTGATTCAAGAATCAGAGCCATCTGTACCACATATGAGAGTTACATGGCTACACTGTATGGAGGGACACACGTAGAATGAATCAGTGTCTACTCTCTAAGTGCCAAGGAGAGGAGTCACAGCCTACCAGAGCTCAACTTCAGCAAAGAACAGTGGCTGTTTTAAAATATGGCACCAATTTAGTCGGCCTCCTTTGCTCTATTATTCTAGTCGCCCCTCTTTTTCTGCCTGCACTTGAATTACAGCAAGAGAGTTTAGCAGTTGGGCACCAAGGGAAGTGAAGGCTGTACTGGAGAGAGAAGAAGGAAGTACATGCTCCCAAAAGAAACTGGCAGTAAGGGCCCCATTGCTCTTCTCGGCACAGTGCATCATGGACAATTATCTGCAGAGGGTAAGTTTATATTGTGCATATATGTGAGCATGTTTACGTCTAAAATGTTTCTATTGAGGTTTGAAATAGTGTCCTATCTATGTGCTTTTGTACTTATGTAATGCACATGCATTTATTTGTTTGTACAGATTGTGGTATTTGCTATTGTGTAGAGTTGATCGAATCCGCCAAAATCCGGGACCGGCGGAACCCTGTCGGATTGAAAATAAAATCCGGATCCGCTCCGGATTCTGATGCCCATATAAGTCTATGGGGACCAGAATCCGGAGATTAAAAACGTTTGTGGAGGCGATAGGGGGGAAGGAGAGTGCGCGATGTACTCACCCGAGGCCGTGTCATGGTGGCACACTCCTTCCGGGTAATGCTTTTCCCTTCCGGAGACAGACAATTCAATATTCCTTGTTTTGCCCGCCCACCGGCACGTGTAATTGGTGGTAGCTAGATGCACCCCCACCCTTAGTGGGGGTGTTCCACCCCCATGCCAGCAGTCACCGCTGCTCGGATCCGGACCTTCAGGGGTGGTGGCTCAAGGGTCTCCGGACCCGGGGGTCTCGCGGACATGCCGAATAAAATGGGGGACGTAGATGTACAGACTTGGCCGTATTGAGTTCGTGACGCCACACACGGTGCATGGAGAGGTAGGGCACCACCGCTGCTGTGACGGGGCACCCGGGGGAGATGTTGTGCAGAGAGTTGTTAACCCCGCCATGGACAGGGATGGTGGCCCCAGGACCCGCTTGGCGCGTGCAGGGGAAATGACAACCGCAAAGGGTGCTGGTGTACTCACAGTTAGGAAAACAGACAAGTCTCTGGTAAACCAAGGTGGTGGTGGTCGGTGCCACGGCCGGTTGCGTTTGGATCCCCCACCCGGCTGGTGGTCTCTATCCTTTTCCTGCACCAATTTAGTAGAAAGACTTCCTTGTATGAAACGTAGGAGTCCGCTCCCGGCTGGATGTGGCCTAAGGAGCCGTACTCGCAGACGATAACCCGTGTGATCTATGGGCCTTGGCGGTGACCTCTTATCCCTAATCGGTGGGCTGTTGTCTTCTATGAGGGACTTTGGGTGGGACAGGACCTCTAATCATGGCCTCAATTGGTTAATTAAGCAGTTCCAGTAGGTTCTGTTTCCTGGCTTCAGGGTCCGAGTACCCCCTTGGTGCTTCGGTTTCCGGGTCGATTCCCTGTGTCGGTACCGGCAGGCTCCAACCCTGGCCCGGTCCACCTCGGTTCCACTGAGCTGTCTTCCCATCTCCTGCTGATGGAGACCACCGTCTGCCGCCTAGCCAGTGGCACCAGGGCTCCTAACCTGGTACCTGTCAGTTTGCTTCAGGCCTGACACACAGGCCTGACCTCCACTACTGAACTCCAAGACTGATCTGAGCTGAACTACTGCTTTCCCACTCTCGGGCTGTCTAAACCCCTGGGTGGGCATGCACCAACCGCCTGACCACGCCCACTGGTGTGTCTAACTGTCCCTAAGGGGGGTGACTAGGGTTTAATGGTTGCCAGGAAACTAGCCAGGTCTTTCACCGGGAAGGAACAACCACGGGAAGAGCAGTCTCCAGTCAAGGAGACCACCTATACCAAACATGGTATCCATCCACAGACAGCCGTTTCGGGGTATTTGCCCCTCATCAGTGTGGAGTAGGAATCTGGCTAGTGGGGGCAATGCCTAGTAAAAGACTACTCAAGCAAGCATTGTTGACCTTAGGGAGATCAACATATCCACTACAGAGACACCATCACGTGTTTCTCAACGCAGTGATTCTAGAGCAACGCCCCCTGGGAAGTATGCATATAAGAAAGCCGCGGAGACACCATCACGTGTTTCTCAACGCTGCCAGGAAACTAGCCAGGTCTTTCACCGGGAAGGAACAACCACGGGAAGGGCAGTCTCCAGTCAAGGAGACCACCTATACCAAACATGGTATCCATCCACAGACAGCCGTTTCGGGGTATTTGCCCCTCATCAGTGTGGAGTAGGAATCTGGCTAGTGGGGGCAATGCCTTGTAGAAGACTACTTAAGCAAGCATTGTTGACCTTAGGGAGATCAACATATCCACTGCGGAGACACCATCACGTGTTTCTCAACGCAGTGATTCTAGAGCAACTCCCGGTGAAAGACCTGGCTAGTTTCCTGGCAGCGTTGAGAAACACGTGATGGTGTCTCCGCGGCTTTCTTATTTGCATACTTCCCAGGGGGCGTTGCTCTAGAATCACTGCGTTGAGAAACACGTGATGGTGTCTCCACAGTGGATATGTTGATCTCCCTAAGGTCAACAATGCTTGTTTACGGTTTAATGGTTGGCTGTGTGTTTCCTAATGAGGGAAAGGTGTAATGCGGGGGCCAAACTGTGACTACCTGGTTTTGCCAGGGCGTCACAGCAGTGTGTCAGCTGACTGCAACCAATCACAGGTGGCAGGACGGCCAGTGGGCGGGGAAAGCAGTGCAAGTGTCTGCGGGTCAGTATGGCAAACATGCAAATGTGATGCCCCTGGTACGGTGATAACCACGGGTTCCTGGAAGACCAGTGGTGGTAAATACCATTTAAACACACATATTTCTGCCCTTTTCCCTAACAGGGTAGCAGGTTAAAGATGGAACTGATGGATAGCCACCTATTAGTTTGGACTTATCCAATCCGCTAGTCACAAACCTGGGAGGAGGAGGGGCTAGTCAGTGCAGTTGACAGTAAACAGACATCTTGTCAGACGGTCAGACAGTGAGTCCGAAGTCAGTCAGACTGTCCTTCCTAAGTCAGTCAGAAGTCGACATTCAGACAAAAAGTGTGAAGTGACTTGTTGGGCTTAAGGAGTACGGTCGCCATGGACAGTATGGTGTGAGTACTCAAGGGACAAGGCATCGGCAAGGTGTAAACCCTATTTCAGGAAGTTGCTTCAAGATCACTTTATAAATCTGACCAGTGAGGGAATAATCAAGGTTCCTCACCAACATTAGTGTCCAGGGCACAGCAGCAAAGAGGGAACCCAGGAACAGGGACAGAGGTCCAACCCAAGAGAGGTTAAAGCTGCCTGCCATACAGGCCAGGAATGTGACAACAGGAGGGGACCCCAGAACACTTCAGGCCACGGGGACCCACCAACTGTAGATGGGTGCATGGAAGTTAATCTCACGAGGTCACTACACTGGCACTGGGATCAAGGGAATACCAAATCACCTTAGGCCCAGGTTCGTAGAGACCAGCACCAGCCAGGTTGCAGCTCCACGGAACCAGTGAGTAAAGAACAAGTTAAATCGTAGACCCCTGTGTTGTCTGAATTCTTCCTGCACCCCTGCATCATTAACTTTCACCATACTACCACCACCATCATCCTCTCCTGGGGCCTAGCTCTACTTGCGGAGGGCCATAAAATCCAAGCTGCTTAATATTACCAGCCTCAGTAGTAAGAGACTTTGCAGCAGCGGCTTTCCCCATATAGCCGCACACTGCAAATGGCGTCATGAAAAACATTTTCCTTTTTCTTTTTCCTCCTTTCTTTTAAGCAATACCCAGGGTCACAGAACCAGGCTCCGACCACCCATAATATGCCCCCATGATTCAAGGACCAGGACTGAGTATTCCAAGGCCCTGGGGTGCGTCACATGTCTTTCAGAAACACATGCACATTCCTGTCAGAGTGTGCGGCTGTGCCGGTGATGCGCTGTTAGACTCGTTCAAGTCTGACATGACATCAGCCGGAACAGCCTGCACTCTTTGAACATGAGCGTGCATGTACACAGAAACACATGCACATTCCTGTCAGAGTGTGCGGCTGTGCCGGTGATGCGCTGTTAGACTTGTACAAATCTGACATGACATCAGCTAGCACAGCCTGCACTCTATGAGCATGAGCGTGCATGTACACAGAAACACATGCACGCTCCTTTCAGAAGTGTGCGGTGTTGTAAATACGTTTTCCAGTTCGGAGCTCCCTCTTGTGGTTAGTGCAGGCAGTGCAGTGAATGTGTGGAATGTAAGCGACACACCTGCAGAGGACTGGAAATCAGCGTCTGACTGGGCTATTTAACTTAGTAGCTTTCTCTTATTACTTGCCGGTGGTCAATTGCTGGTCACGCCCAATATCCAAGCTAGTCACACCCAATAACCAAGCCAGTCATGCCCAAGGTTCTTTTAGCCACTGGGATATAGTCACAACCATTAGTCAAACGCTAAAATGGAATTAGCATGAATAAAAGGGAGAGGGAGAACAGGCAGGGGGTGGAAATTATCATGAAACTCCACCCCAGCTATTATCTGTTCTGCAGCTGCTGCCAATCAAAAAGCTGTAGATTTCACAAATTTATCTGCTTGGATTTTGTAAACTATACAGCCGAGCTGACATCTAAAGGTATGTATAGAATCAGCATGATAGTGCCAGTATAGCACTGGCTTTAGTTTATATAAGAAAATACTGGTGATTGGTGGGCTTTAAAGTGTCAAAAGTTTTTAATCTCTATACCATTGCTGTCATTACACTATGCAAACTAAAAATTATTATAATATACACAGTGTAATGTATATTACGCAAGCATCGTATAGTAGAAATGTAATGATATTTGAACATAATCAACATATTGATTATATAGTATACAGGTATACTGTATGGGTCTGACCGACGCCCTGCTTAAAGGACATTCTAGGACATAATGTTAATTTAAAACTTGGTTGAAAATGTCTAAGCCGAAAGGGGCAAAAAGGACATTAAACTTTAAAATGTTAATTTAAAAATGTCTAACCTTTTAAGAATGATAAACTGGACTAAAGTATTCAATGAAAAAAATACTTAAGGGGAATGAATGTTCGTTAACATGGTAAATTAACAAGCTGAATAAAACAGAATATGCTCATGCACTGGACTTTTTGTTTTAAAATGGGAATAATAAATACAAATGCTAAAAATAAGATATGTATGAAATTCTGTATTTATCAGCTCACTAATTGACAGCCTTCGCATCCCTCTGCAAAACATGATAATGACACAAACAGAAGAGTGCCTATGCTCAAGTACAGTATATGGGGATTCTTTGCAGTCTAAGGCCATGTGTGCATGTTGCATTCTATTCCGCATCGTGTAAGTCACTCCCTGTGCATCTCAGAACGCAGCCGAAAAAGCTGCGTTCTGAGACGCATTCGGCAGAACGCAACGTGTGCACATTCCTGGAGAATTCATGCGTTCTGGATGCTTTCTCTGCCATAGACAGAGTGGGAAAAGCATTCAGAATGCACATTTTTCACAGTGCGATCCCACTCGGCTCTGCAGCATCTCCATAGACTTGCAGCAGAGCCGAGTGGGACCGCACTATCAAAAAGAGCATGGCTGGCTGCGAGACAGAGCCGCGCGATCAGAATGAACTTGTGATCGCGCGGCTCTGTGCATGTTCCGCGGCTTGATTTGCGGTCACACGTGAAGGACTCACCTGTGATCGCATATCCCCTGAGTGACTGTAGTGAACCGCGCGATCAGCTGTGCTTTCACTCAGGTTACTCGCGGCCACAGCTTCAGTCTTCAACCTGAGAGCAGTGGCCGCGAGTAACCTCAGTGACAGCACAGCTGATCGCGTGACTCCCTTCAGTTGCTGCATGGAGCTCACAGGAGTGGCGGTGTTCTACTGCCGCTCCTGTCAGCTTCCGATGTAGCAGAGCTGAAAGCATCGTGAGACCTTGCATGGATTACGTCGGACCTGGAGTTGTTTTTGAGGGGTTAATAAAGTGGTGAAAGAGGGTGTTTTTTTGTCTTTCATTCCAAATAAAGGATATTTTGGATGTGTGTGTTTATTTTCTTTAACTTACAGGTTAAGCGTGGAAGGTATCTCGGGGAGACGCCTGCCATGATTAACCTAGGACTTAGTGGCAGCTATGGGCTGCTACCATTAACTCCTTATTACCCTGTTTGCCACTGCACCAGGGCAAGTCGGAATGAGCCGTGTAAAGTGCCGGGACTGTCGCATGGATGCAACAGCTGCTGGCATATTGTTAGGCTGGGGGGCTTCCCATAACCTGGAGCTCCCCATCCTGAGAATACCAGCCTTCAGCCATGTGGCTTTACCTTGGCTGGTATCCAAATTGGGGGACCTCACGTCGTTTTTTTTTCCATTTATTTATTTATTTTTTATTGCTCGATATAGACACACCCACCGGCAGCTGTGATTGGTTGCAGTGATACAGCTGTCACTCAGTGTGGGGGCATGTCTGAATGCAACCAATAATAGGCGCCGGTGGACGGGGGAAGCAGGGAATACGTGATGGATTAATGAGTGGCCGGCATTTTCAAAAGAGGAGAAGCCGCCACAGTGTGAACGCCGTGCAGCACCGCACAGTGATCGTGGATCTGTTAGTATGAGACGGGGGGGGAGGGGGAGGGAGAGACCGACATGAACAGAGAGAGAGATAGAGACATAGAGAGAGAGACCGACCGACAGACTGTTAAAAAAATGCAGATCGTAAACAATAATGCAATGCAAATGCACTGCTTAACATTTTGGCAGTGTTTTTCTACAACTCATTTGATTTCAATGGGTGTAGAACGCAGCCAAAATGGCAAAAACAATTGACATGTTGCTTCTTCAAATGCAGAGATTTTGACAATTTTTTGACAATCAAAACGCTGCGTTTCAAAAAACATCGTGCGCACAGATTTTGCATGATTCTCATATTCTTTGCTGGGGAATCAGAACTCATGCATTTTGTAAATGACACAGTGCAGTTGTAAACACAGCCAAAACGAAGAAAAAAACGCAACGTGCGCACATGGCCTAATAGTGTGTCTGTGAAAGAAATGTGTTGCTTCTTTGGTGGTGGAAGTGTGCCCCTTTTCCAATTTCGTCTGCACCAATACAAGTATGCACCATATAAGTATGATGCATTGAATTAGGCCAGAGATGATATTATGATGCACTTGGTCATCTATCATCATCTATCATCTGCCATCATCTAATCACCATGTCTATCTTCCCACAGGTATGTCAATTCATGCACTCTACTTTCCCATGAACTGATTTCCACTCCACTTTGCTCTGCTGTGTTCTAATACCTGGTATGTCAATTCATGCACTCTACTTTTGCACTATATCTGACCTGTTCTTTCTTTGCTTCAATATCTTCCTGACATCCTCCAGCATCTCACTGTGATCTTTCCCCCCCTGTTTTGCATCCCCCTTTTATGACCTTTGTTTATTTAGCCTATGTTAAGCTGCATCTTGTTTTTTTTTTTTTGTTTTTTTTTTTTTTGATTGAGTGATCAAGGGGTTAGTCTTGCAACCCACCCCTTCACAGCTGAGTGCACTTGTATGTGTATATAGTGGGGCAACTAAAAGTCTGCACAAGACTTTTCGTCTGCACCAATACGAGTCTGCACCGAATAAGTATGATGCATTGAATTAGGCCAGAATTGGGTCGGAAGTGACCGGAAGGTAACAGCATACATAGGCAATGTAAACAATGTTTTTGTTTCTATTCACTCTCACCCCTATAATACTTCACTTTTTACTGCCCCCTCTGATCCCTAAACCCAGTAATGAACTATTCATCTCTCCCTCTATCCTCCCCACCCATCTCACCTTCCCCTCAGACATTTTCCTCAATATTACACCCAGTGTCTCCAGACACACACGTCCATCTCATGGCCTCTCCTGCTCCCACTTACTAACACTCTCACTGCTTCTCCTCACTGCTGGGGATATTGCTTCAAATCCAGGTCCTCCTCACCACATCCCTATTGTCACTTCAAACCCTCTTCAACAACCTAACAGAAATTTCCGCAACCTCGCAAACCTCATACCCATCCACCCAGCCCCCGCTCCCCCAGTCCCACTAACAGGAGCTCTATGGAATGCTCGCTCTGTCTGCAACAAACTATCCTATGTTCATGATCTGTTCATCACTAATAAACTCTCCTTCCTCGCCATCACAGAAACCTGGCTCACCCCCTCTGACACTGCCTCTCCTGCTGCACTTTCTTATGGTGGTCTCCAACTCTCTCACACCCCCCGCCCCAGTAACAAGCATGGTGGAGGAGTTGGTTTGCTCCTGTCCGACCAATGCTCCTTTACACCAATTCCACTACCACCCTCTGTCACGCTCCCCTCTTTTGAGGTGCACTCCGTACGCATCTACGCCCCTTCCAACCTTCAGCTGGCTGTCATTTACCGCCCTCCATGGCCAGCCACTGCCTTTTTTGACCATTTCACCACCTGGCTACTACACTTCCTTTCCACTGACATCCCCACCATCATCATGGGTGATTTCAATATCCCCATTGACACTTCCCACTCATCTGTCTCCAAACTTCTAACACTCACTTCCTCCTTCAGCCTCACCCAATGGTCTTCTGCAGCTACTCACAAAGATGGCCACACGCTGGACCTCCTCTTCACTCGCCTCTGTTCCCTATCTAACCTCTCTAACTTGCCTCTCCCCCTGTCTGACCACAACCTACTCACATTCTCTTCCCTCTCTTCTCCAAGTATGCAACCCCCCCTCCACAAATTTTCACACCCTCGCAGAAATATCAAACACATTGATTTACACGCCCTTTCTCAGTCCCTTCTCCCCCTCACAGACATTGCATTTCTACATGATGCAGATGCCGCTGCAACTTTATACAACACTACAATCTCTGCAGCTCTCGAATCAGCTGCCCCCCTCACACACACCAAAACCCGCACAATCAACAGGCAACCCTGGCACACAAGGCAGACTAAAGAACTTAGACTGGCTTCCAGAATTGCTGAGCGCAGATGGAAGAGGTCTCATTCCACTGAGCACTTCATTGCATATAAAGAGTCCCTCACCACTTTCAAGTCCACACTCACTGCTGCAAAACAAACCTACTTCTCATCCCTCATATCTTCTTTCTCTCACAACCCTAAACAGCTATTCAACACTTTCAATTCTCTCCTCCGTCCTCCAGCACCACCTTCCTCTCCTCTCCTCTCAGCTGAAGACTTTGCCTCTTTCTTCAAGCAGAAGATTGACAACATCAGAGCAAGCTTTGGCCCACAAACACCACAGCCACTTCTCACAACTACTCAGCCTTCTTCCTCCAAATCCAGCTTCTCCGCCATGACAGAAAACAATCTTTCCACTCTACTCTCAAGATCACATCTAACAACCTGTGCACTGGACCCGCTCCCATCCCACCTCATCCCCAACATCACCGCAGTCCTCATCCCAGCCCTAACCCATCTCTTCAACCTATCACTAACAACTGGTGTATTCCCTTCATGCTTTAAACATGCCTCTATTACACCCATCCTCAAAAAGCCCTCCCTTGACCCATCCTCTGTGTCAAACTATCGCCCCATATCCCTTCTCCCCTACGCCTCAAAACTACTGGAACAGCATGTCCATCTTGAATTGTCCTCATACCTCTCCTCCTGCTCCCTCTTTGACCGGCTTCAATCTGGCTTCCGACCACATCATTCTACCGAAACTGCCCTAACCAAAGTCACCAATGATCTACTAACCGCCAAAGCCAAGCGACACTACTCTATCCTCCTCCTCCTGGACCTGTCCTCTGCCTTCGACACAGTAGACCATTCCCTCCTACTACAGATTCTCTCATCTCTGGGCATCACAGACTTTGCCCTATCTTGGATCTCCTCATACCTAACCGACCGAACTTTCAGCGTCTCCCATTCTCACACCACTTCCTCATCTCGCCCCCTATCTGTCGGTGTCCCTCAAGGCTCAGTTCTTGGACCCCTGCTGTTCTCCATCTATACCTTCGGCTTGGGACAGCTCATAGAGTCCCACGGCTTCCAGTATCATCTCTATGCCGATGACACACAGATCTACCTCTCTGGACCTGACATTACCTCTCTACTAACCAAAATACCACAATGTTTGTCTGCTATTTCATCCTTCTTCTCTGCACGATTCCTAAAACTTAACATGGACAAAACAGAGTTTGTTGTCTTTCCTCCTCCTCACTCAACTCCTCCAACAAGCCTTTCCATCAAACTTGATGGTTGCTCACTCACCCCAGTCTCACAAGCTCGTTGCCTTGGAGTGACCCTCGACTCTGCTCTATCCTTCAAGCCACACATCCAAGCCCTCTTCAACTCATGCCGATTACAACTCAAAAATATCTCCCGGATCCGTGCTTTTCTTAACCAAGAATCTGCAAAAACATTAGTGCATGCCCTCATCATCTCCTGCCTCGACTACTGCAACCTCCTGCTCTCTGGCCTCCCTTCCAACACTCTTGCACCCCTCCAATCTATCCTAAACTCTGCCGCCCGCTTAATCCACCTCTCCCCTCGCTACTCCCCAGCCTCGCTACTCTGCCAATCCCTTCACTGGCTTCCCATCGCCCAACGACTCCAGTTCAAAACATTAACCATGACATACAAAGCCATGCACAACCTGTCTCCTCCCTACATCTGTGACCTAGTCTCCCAGTACCTACCTGCACGCAACCTTAGATCCTCACAAGATCTCCTTCTCTGCTCCTCTCTTATCTCCTCTTCCCACAATCGTGTACAAGATTTCTCCCGTGCATCCCCCATACTCTGGAACGCTCTACCTCAGCACATCAGACTCTCCCCTACCGTGGAAAGCTTCAAGAGGAACCTCAAGACCCACCTCTTCCAACAAGCCTACAACCTACAATAGCCCTCAGCCCAGTAGACCACTGCGCAACCAGCTCTGTCCTCACCTATTGTACCATCACCCATTCCCTGTAGACTGTGAGCCCTCGCGGGCAGGGTCCTCTCTCCTCCTATACCAGTCTGTTTTGTACTGTTAATGATCGTTGTACGTATACCCTCTTTCACTTGTAAAGCGCCATGGAATAAATGGCGCTATAATAATAAATAATAATAATAATAATAATAATTAAACCACTCTTGGATCGCTATGTAGCTGCACAGGTTGCACAAATGGTATATTCACCTTTCATAATGATCAGTACAAGGTCCACCAAAACGGGTCAAAAGTAAGGCTGAGTAAACCCGAACTGTAAAGTTCGGGGTCTATACCAGACACCTTGTGGCTAGTGCTTATACCCAAACACAGACATTTAACTATACATCCAGTTCCTGTTCACGTTTGTCCCTCGAATAAAGCTTGTTGAAAGGTTGCAGAACATCCAATCAGCAAGCATTTAGGCTGTGGGCACTTCTGGAGCCATCGCAACCATGTCAAGTATTGGCATGTCTGTAACTGGCCGGCCCACTTCGTGACTTGGCTTGTATAAAGGCCATATCACAGGCAACAGCGCCATTTTGCCTTGACTATAATATAATATGGAGAATATGCTGTTGGAATAAGGGACAGTAATAGGTGCAGTTAAGATAAAGACAAAAATATTGTAGGGATAGGATGCTGTAGGTATGAAGGACAGTGATAGGTCCATGTAATCAAATAAATCAAATAGAGTGCTGCACCACGCAGCTTTGCGTAGCGGTCAAAAACAGCAGCGTGCAGGCAGTGTAATCTAATGGCTCAATCTAGCAAAAAAACAGTTTTTTCCAGCGTTCTTTACTGTTTGAATATCTCTGAAACCTTATACTGTGTTGAATCCCGCAGCCTTCTGTAGTGGTAGATAACTGCAGCATACAGATAGTGTAATCTATTACCTCAAACTAGAAAAAAAAACAATTTTTTTCCAGCTTTTTTTGCTGTGTGAATATCTCTGAAACCTCGTACTGTGTTGCGTCACACTGCTTTGCGTAGTGGTCAAAAACAGCTGCATATAGGCTTTGTTAGTATTGTTCTTTTCATACAGGCTGTCTGTTAATCTGAACTTGTTAGTATGCCTATGAATGAGGAGAACATCTAATAGGGGACATGGCCGTGGTGGTGTTGCTTGTGGTGTAGCTGCTTCAGGGCGAGGATGTGGTAGATCTGTGCCTGCTATACAATACATACAATATATTGCTGCCAGTGCCTCCAGTTACTTTGCATTATCTTTCACTCAGTCCTCACCTGCAAGCTCACAGTTGTTTCCAAAGTTCCATTCCATCGTACTTACACCTCAACCCATTAAAAATCAGCCAAGCAGTGTGAGCCACAAGTCATGCAGCAGTCACTTATGCTTTTTGATGACTCTGCTGGCTGGGGTCCCATGGCTCATCCACCTGGCACTTCCCCAGAGGTGGACGAGACCGAGTGCACTGATGCCCCACCACTTCTTGTGTTGCAGGATGAGTCCACAGGAGGGCTGGTGGAAATGGTATGTGGATCACCGCACCACAGCTCAGAGGATAAGGAAACACAAGTCGTAACTGCTGTGGCTTTTATCAGTGCGCAGACTGGGGGCAGGGCTAAGGAGTGAGTGGAAGATGATGCTCGAGCCCACCTGGTGCAAACATCATGATAGTGACTTGAGCAATTCTGATGAAGAGCAGGTGTTCAAGCATATGAACCTATAGCACAACAAAAGAGGGAGGATGAAGCAAAAGCCCTGTGGATGGTTCATACCCAGCAAGTTTGTCTGCTACAACGCATCGCACCAGTGAAAACCTCCCAGCAAAGCCATCTCAAAAGACTTCCCCAGCATGGAATTTCTTGCCAGTATGTGCTGATGACAAAAGAGTTGGGGTTTGTAAAATATGCTGTCAGGTCCTAAAGTGAGGGAAAAATCTTCTCAACCATAGCACCGACTGCATAATGCGTCATCTGACTTCCAAGAATGAGGAGCAGTGGACTAGTTTACTGAGAAATCAGGAAAGAACTCCTTTTCCTCCGGCTCCATCTTCTGCTGCAGTGATGGTCTCTCCAGCTGTGGTGTCAGCATCTTGCATCTGCTCATGATCAGTAGGGCTACCTTCCTTCCCACAGGCATAATATGTGGCAGCAACAGCACCACCACCACCTGCATCACCTACTATATCCACAACGTCCCATGGAATCTGTAGTTCCCATCCCCCAAACCCTTAATAGAAAGATGAAATACCCCCTGGCCACCAATAAGCCCTGGCTCTGAAGGACAGCATTTCCTATTGCTTGCCCTTGAAATGCTGCAATTCAGGAAAATGGAGATGAACCGGCTACAACAAATCATGCCTGTGGCTGTACCACACTACATTGCTCCAAGCCACCACTATTTTTCCAGGCAAGGCATCCCTGCCCTGCACAACACAAATGTGGTGGAACAAATCCGTTGGTAACTCTGCAAAGCCATAACTGGAAAAGTCCACGTAACTACAGATAGTTGGACCAGTAATCATGGGCAGGGATGGTATATCTCTCTATCTGCACACAAGGTAAATGTAGTAGCAACTTGGCATGAGACGTCAGGAGATCAAGAGCATCTCCTACCACCACCTCAGATTGCTGGACTTTCATCAGTCAGTGTTGCTTCCTCCTCCTACTTCACTTCCGCTACCTCCTTCCGATCCAGTCAGAGTAAGACCTGCTCCAGCAACTTCAAAACAGCCAGGTTTAAACGACAGTACGCCATTCTTAAACTCATGTACCTGGGGGACAAACCTCACATCATGTAGGAACTGTGGACGAGCATAAAATACAAACAGATGATGGCTGGTGATGGTGGACCTAGAGTCTGGCCTGCTGGTTTGTGATAAAGGTCTTAATCTCGTTGCAGCTCTAGGCCTAGGCAGCTTGCAACACCTCCCTTGCATGGTGCATGCAGCATCGGACTGGCTACCAGAGGAATCTCCAGTAATGCCAGGCCTGGATTCAGGTACCTGCATTGCACTCTGGAGCTCTCACCTGAGCTCCGGAGTGAAGCCTAGACTGTACCGCGAGCGCCGAGTGATTGATTCCCCGGCGATTGCGGTTCAGTTCATGTTAGCTGCAGACAGGCCAGGCTGATCTCCGGTGCTCTTACTTGAATTCAGGCCTGGCATTACTGGAGATTCCTCCGGTAGCCAGTCCAATGCTGGGTGCATGTGCTGAATTTGGTGGTACAGAGTTTTCACAAAAATGACCCACATAAGTCAGAGCTTTTGCTGAGAGTGAGGGCAGTATGTTCTCACTTTTGGCATTTTCATCCTGATGCTGCTCCCCTGTCTGTGCTGCAAAGTCACTTTGGCCTTCCTGTTCACTTCCTCATATGCAATGTACCAACAATATGGAACTCTACCTTGCATTCTATGGAGAGACTGTGTGAGCAGCAGGCAATAATGCAGTTTCACCTGTATTACGCACAGCAGAAACACTTTGTGAACTAACACCACTTCACTACCAACGATTAGGCCTCCATGCAGAACCTGTGTGCTGTGTTGCACTGCTCAGAATACTCTACCAACAACTAGCTCTGATGATGCCATAATCAGCATCATTATACCGATTTTATGCCTGCTGGAAAAAATGCTGGAGACCATGATGGATGAGATGTTGGCATCAGAGGAAGAGGAGCAGGGGGAAACAATACCACATTTGTCTGGGCTGTCATCCACACAGGTATGGTTTCTGGGTTGAAGTTTGTTCAGCATGACGGGAGGACATTACAGACAGGTGCATCTGCCTGTCCTCATCTAAAGTGGACAAGTTGAGTTTCATTTAAATGAATAAGTCATGGATTACACCAGACACGTGTTCTACGTTTGGCAGAGATAACAACTAGACCACCCGCAAAATGACATTGGTATACTCTATTTGTAATGCCCAGTGTTTTGGAGACTCCAAAAATACAGTAACCCCTAATTATAATATTACAGTGAAAACCAAAGAAATAAATGGTTTGCTGCCTCTTCCACCTTCTCCTCCAAAGTTCTACTTGTCGCCCATGTGGAACCAGGTCTGTGGCATTATTTTTTGGGAAAAACTACCTCTCGTCAATTCTCATCAAGGTCTGTGGCAAAACTAGGTCTCTCCACTTAAGGATATGGGGCATTCATTTTGGGAAAAACTACCTCTCACCTCTTCTCACCAGGGTTTGTGGCCTTAGTTTTTAACAAAATTTCACTTGTCACCAGTCTGCCACCGGGTCTGTGACTTTAGTTTTAAAAAAGAAAAAGCAGTCAGTGTGCACCAGTTATTGTGGGCTTAATCTTTTACATACAGTACCTGTATACTGTAATTGCTCTGCAACACGAACAGTGATGCAAAGCTCTTAAAACCATCTATATTACAGCACTATGCAAGAGTGTTGAATCTCGGGCAGTCTTGCCTGTGAGAGTTAACCGGGTAAAGAGGCTGTTTAAGGGCCTTTTTAAAATAGGTGTTTTGGAGGCAAGGTAAATCTGAAAATATTAAACTGTAACACGCCTCCAACTGATGGCAGCTTGTTGCCTCTGGTCATCGTGGCTAACACAAGCAAATCCTTGCTGCAGGGACTGCCAAGTGACCGTCAAGTTCCCTTGATTGTTACAGTGCTGATTACTAGGTGACCACCCTGCTGGATGCCCGCTACTATATCAATGTGTCATGATTACTGCTATCGCTGAAGTGTGGCCACCAAAACCAAACATGGAAACAGAGTGTTATTTCATTATTCAAAGCTGTCGTGTTCAGACATAGGTGCCTACTTTGAACATTATTTTTTTCAAAATAAATGCTTTGCCTTCCCAGGATAGACATTTAGCAGCATAGATGAGCTGCTTGAGTTGTAAAAATAAAAACAGTGTGTGCACAACGTGTCTTGCTGTATGAATATCTCTGAAATATCATACTGAGTTGCATCCCACAGCTTTAGGTAGTGGTGAAAAACAGTAGCGTAAAAGCAGTGTAAGCTAGTAGCTCAACCTACCAAAAAACAATGCGTGTATAGTGTGCCTTGCTGTATGAATTTCTCTGACTTTCTTCATACTGTGTTGCATCACTCAGCTTTCCATAGCAGTCCAAAACAGCAGCATACAGGGAGTGTACCTTTTAGTGGCAACAGTACCACTAAACCAAAAAATGGACACAGAGCCTTATTCCATTATTCAAAGCTGTCATATTCAGCCATAACGGCTTGGTTTGAACAACATATTTTTTTCAAAATAAATTCTTCGGATTCCCAGGATAGGCACTGAGCAGCATAGATGAGCCAATTCAAGTGTAAATGGCTGAGACTGACAGTAGCAATTCTAGCTGCCGTTCCTCCAGCTCGATTCTAAATCCAACTATGAGCTTTTTAAATGCAGCAACCACACTGTTCACCACTGGAGCAGCAAATTGTCTCCTGTGTGGGACCTATTAACACAGGCAGTCTAAGAATTGGTACCTGCTGAAAGGGCAGAGTTGGCACTTGAGGAGCATGGGCTTCTTTTATCAAGTCACCCCCTCAAAAACAAGCAAAGCAGTGGGAACCTCAACAAGTCAAGAACCACTTTGTTCACCTCCTCCTCATCCGGTCACCTGCACAACCAACCTCAGCTCAGCACAGCCAGGGAGAAACAACAGCAGGCTATTCTGAGGCTCACCAGTTAGGGTTGAAATTCCCAACCGAGCTGGAGCTGTAGACAGACTCTGTACTTTGCCTTTCTTGTTCTGTGTTCATAGTGTCTCTTATATCACCTGAGGAAAACAACAGTGGATAGCTGAAATGCGTTGTGGATATAAGAGACCATTATTAACCCTAGAAGGCGCAAGCAATTCAATCTACCATAGAAAACAAATGACCTAGCAGGCCTGCGAGGCCCCAGGTATGCGTTCTAGGGTTAAATCTTGTCTCTAAAATAATCCTCTGGCAAATATCTTTATTAGCGCTCCAACAGACCGAATAGCTATTTTTTCTATTCTGACCACCACTAGTTCCTGGATCACAGTGGCACATAGGGACCAGGGACGTGATCAACGAGTTCGACCCCACGGTGGCCCCGTGTCACCTGCATATACGATACAATACGATACACTTTTTTTGATCCTGTGGGAAATTATGGTATCACAGCAGCACAACTTAAATAATAACATGAATTACTTAATTAACAAGACATTAGGGTTGACAGAAGAACAATATACATTAGATTAGGTCATACCCAGTGGGTAAACTGAGCAGTAGAAGAAATAAAGAAGGAAACATTCACCTTGATGATTTTACACTAATGTTATTGTTGTACATTCCCATAGCAGTTGGCACAAATGATTTCCTAGATTTTTCCTTCTTACACCTCAGAAGAATTAGCCAGTTACTGAAGGTGCTCTAAAAACTACAAGTACCGGGATCCCCAAGAAGCTTTAGGCCACGAGGGTTCATCTGTAAAATCGCAAGAAGGAGGGGCCCACGGACTACCGGACTGTTACTGACCTCCAAAGGATCTGGGGTCCATCACGGCAGAGTCCAGGACCCTGAGGCTGCATTGGAACAATGAGTAAAAAGACCTGGAACTGCAGCAGCTGACTCTGCCTCTTATTCCTGGTGCCGGAGCCCCGCGCTTCAGCGCCCGCCATCACTAAGACCCTCATCATCCACCCCGAGGCCTGCTCCACTTGTGGGGAGCATAACCATCTTTGCTGTGACACCATCAGCCCCAGAGGACATCACCCGCAGCGGCGGCTAATACCTGGCCGCATACCACAGGTGGCATCACGAGACTAACTATCCCCATCTACCCATCATCCATTATTCCTCCCTTTTATTGTATGCCTCGGGGCCACAAAGCTGGCCAGGGCAACCCGTGACATCCCCAGACCCGACATTACCGGTCCGGCGATGAGTATCAGTAAACCCCTTGCCCCGTGGGTGCTACATTTTCATGGTGCAACAAAGCAATATTTAGAAAGATGTTACATGTCAAAGTAACATCCACATGACTGCTAGGTCCCAAGTTTTCCAAGTTGTGCATAGTTCTAAACATAATACCGACTCAGCTAGTTTTACTCCTTTTCATTGTGCATTCTGATGCCATAACTTGCTCAGATAAGCAACCTAAAACACTTCTAACCTTCTAGAGAAAGGAGAAAAAGAAAGAAATAGCCAGCCCCAAAAGTCCACTGAATAAAAAACTATCCTTTATTTCTTCATTTAAAAATAGTGCAAAGGTGCAAATAAGAACATAGTGTACCATTAAATGAAGAAATAAAGGATAGGTTTTCATTCCGTGGACTTTTGGTACTGGTTATTTCCTTCTTTTTCTCCCATTGTACGGATGTGGTTTCCATTTACAGGCCGTGCACAAGTGGAGCTTTGAACAACTAAACGGTAGGCTAAATATTTCCTTTCCTTTTTTCTTCTAGAGAAGAGTGAGAGTAAGAAAACATTTTTCATCAAACCAAGTCATCATCATTTTCCCTTTCCTTCTATTAGAATTACCATTGAGGGTGGCCAAATATCTAGAAATTTATTGACAGTTTATTAAAACAGGGTACTTTTTGCTCATCTGTAAAACAAAAAATTGTGCGCCCATAATTATCATTGTTTTACAGTTTGCTGTGAATGCAACGAATGTTTTCATATCAGAATAATGGTTTAATATGGCTTTCCAATGTAACTAATTGTTTTTAAAAGCTGTCCAGAAAAAATAAAATATCAAGTTGGCAAATATGTTCTCACTTGCCCACTTTATGCACAATCAGAAATCGGGTTGGGCCCAGTAAGGACATTCCTTATACACCAAACTCCTGCCTCAAATCTGCATCTCTTGGCAAAAAAATTTCATCAAAAACACATTGCTGCTGCTGAGAGGCCCAGAAACATTATAAGAGCCTTTAAGAGAGCCTTTAAGTTTCTTGGAGTTCCCTGCTGGTATCATTATACGGGGGAACCTACGCCAACTTTTTTATTTATTTTTACACTTCACTCTGGCAGACAGACAGCTACTGTGAGGGCAACCAATAAGAGACACTGGCAATCTGACTTTACCAATCATAGTCACTATCACATATTGTGGGTGGGGGAAGCAGTGCATATACATGAGGGATAATGAGCAGCCCCGGAAGTTGTGTTAAAGCCACGCGAGAGACTCGGTAACTATAACATGCCTGTTTTATTCCTTATTTTCTTTCTTTTACAACCCCCTAGCCCTTACTAACACTGACCTTCACTAAGACCAGCCTCCCAAGCCCTTAATAACACATAAGTTTTGCCCCTCTTTGACTTCAATGGTGTTGGCACATGGTCGTCAAGCTGTTCGTCGCACACCGGGAAAGTTGACAAACACGAACTGAACCGAACTTTGACAGGTTCGCTCATCTCTAATTTTTACACTCAAAGTACTGCAACTGCATCTAGAAAATTGCAAAAAGTCAGCACCAGTTGGATATTGTGTACCTTGCTGTCACAGTACCTTGTGATCATTGACTTTGCAACGCTTGTCACATCAAAGGTGCCATAAAGTCCTAGTAGCACAAATACATTTTTCTAATATATTACTCTGTTTATAAAGTATCAATCATGGAAATGACAGATCCAGGTGTTTTTTTTTTTTTACTAAAAGCTGTTTTCATAATTCAGAGATAATGAAGAATTCCCAGAGAGAGTGCAAAAGAGAGCTTATGTGTGTCAAAAAGTTTCCAGCAGAATGGTGCTGGGAAATATGCCAGCCAGTTTAAAGGTGATGAGGTGATCTCTTGTTAAACGTTCATGGTATACTTTGAGTAGAGTTGTTTAAAAAAAAAAAAAAATAAGGGTATGCTGCTTTTTACCTGCTTTTTAGCTGCTTTTTCTTCTGCGCTGTTTAATGCCAAAATGGATGTGTTCTTCTATTCAAGCAAAGTCTATGGGAATTTGGGTTTCTTGTTCACACTATGTTGTTCAAAATGCTGCCTTTTTGTGGCAGAACTTTGGTCAAAAACTCAGCTTTTCAAAGAAGCAACATGTCAATTGTTTTTGCCATTTGGGTTTTGCACTGCAAAGCTGAGTTTTTGACCAAAGTTCTGCCACAAAAAGGCAGCATTTTGAACAACATAGTGTGAACAAGAAACCCAAATTCCCATAGACTTTGCTTGAATAGAAGAACACATCCATTTTGGCATTAAACAGCGCAGAAGAAAAAGCAGCAAAAAAGCAGGTAAAAAGCAGGTAAAAAGCAACGTGCGCACATACCCTTAGTGTCCCGTTTAAAGCGTCAACCCGTTGTTCTTAAGAAAAGGTCTTCTTCCACTATATTTTACAATTAATTAGGTGAGCTTTTTTATAAAAGCACCACCCCAGCATGTTCTTTTCACCCCGGAGTGGTGCTTTAAATCTAGGTCACCCGTCTTAACCATTTTTTCGCCGTCTCTTTGGTCCCGATGAACCATATTGTTCTTGTAACTTCTGACAGCTGGAAATGACAAGTTACGTCACAAGCACTCAATACAAGTTGATGAGAGCCAGAATGAGGCGGTCATAGACATGCATTGAGTTATTACTTCTGGCTAGCTCCATGAAACTCTAGAGCTGCTGGTAGTTCACAAAGACTAATGGGAAAGGCGATGATAACAGATGAAGGCAACCGAAGGTGAGTATTCACCCCCTTAGCATTTTTCGGCTTTTGCTGCCTCACCACCTAGAGTTACACTTTTTTTAGGGTTTGCATCAGTTTATGTAAAGAACATGCCCACAACTGAGAACATTTAGTTTTCATTGTATTGTGAAGCAACCCAACAAGCAGAACAAAATAACTGAAAACTTTACTATTGTTAACTATTTCCCACCTTAAAGTCAGTACTTTGTAGAGCCTCCTTTTGTAGCAATTACAGCTCAATCCAATTTGGATAAGATTGAGCTTTCCCCATACTGCCATTGGGATTTTTTGCCATTCCTCAAGGCAAAGGTGCTCCAGCTCCTTCAAATTAGATGGTTTTCTCTGGTAAACAACAATCTAAAAGTCTGACCACAACTTCTGAATTAAATTAAGGTTGGGACTTTGACTGGGTCACTCCAATATATTTATACATCTCCCCTTAAACCAGTTGAGTATTTCTTTAGTAGTGTTGCTTTGGGTGATTGTAATGTTGAAAGGTGAACCTCCATCCTAGTGTGATAGGGTGAGAGTGTATTGTTACTGACATGTGATATGGTAAGAGTGTGTTAATGATCTTTATTCACTGTGAATGCAAAATGCCTATTTACTGTTCATTGTATGCATTGTTACTGACCAGCCACAAGAGGCCGCTGTTTTGCTTCTGCCTTTGACTGTTGGTTACTATAGCAACAGCTCAACTGACTTCGGCTCTGGACTTGGAGACCTGAGGAGGTGCTGTGTGTAATCTGAAGGGAAAGCGAGAGGTGTGCGTAACAGAAAAGAGCCGCCGCAGAAACACTTAAATAAATTGTGAGAAGTCTCGTGTTAGAGTTTAGTGAGGAGGACCGTGACGCGTGTGAGCAGCATCCTGTGCCAGAGACCACCATTCTTCAGTTGCTGGCTATACCGGTCCCCGTGAGAGGATCTTCAAGTGTTTATGGCAGCTGGACACCACAGTACCCGGGTACGGTAGGCTGCTCCCAGGACTGCGTGCACACAACACTTTGCTTTGGTACCAAAACACATATCTGTTCTGCTTAGGCTGACTATATACACAGTAAGACTTAATGGCTCTACTGTGTCAGTTTGTCAGTTACATTTAAAACCTTAAAGGGACAGCGCCACATGTTTGCATTGACTATGTCATCAGAAAGATTTCCAGGACTGTGTTGCTGGGCTGTGTGGTTTGCTTTCCCACTTTTACGATCTGCCTTATCTGTGAGGCTTCAGAAATTAAGGGTATTCAGGGGGGTTAATGGGTTTTGTTTATGTTTAGATAGATAAGTTGTAAGCTCTTGTGCTGCACCACTGGTAGGGCGTGTTCGCACACACACACAATTACTCCTGCTACCCAGAGGGATTACCAGGTATTAGTCGACTGTTTAGACAGTCCCTTGGTTAGGCAAAGGTTGGTGAGAAGGCAGCATAAATCGCCATTACGGGTGGCGCAGCATAAGGGTGTAGGCTTTTGGCCTTGTAAATATATTGTTCTATTCTTTCTGTTTTATGCATGTTTTTTTGTTTTGATAAAGTAAAACAATCGTTTATCAATCCAACTGCTTAGAGTCCTTTTCCTGGTGCGTGGTTTTACTGTATACTGGGGAGCCCACCCTGTACACGACTTATATTTTTGGCGTAGTCAGCAGGATACAGCAATTGCCATGGACGGGAACGGAGAGGCACTAGTAGTCCTGCCCCACGTGTCAGATCAACCAACACCCCCGAAATTAGCTCAGATAGGGTACCTTCCAGCAGCGCCCATATTGCAGAGGGTCAGAAAGGATCAGGAGAGGCAGCTGTCCTGAGGGATGTGATCCAGACTTTAACAGAACAAAAGCAAGAACTCCAACTGAAGGTAGCTCAGGTGAGGGACCGACCACTTCACTCACCTCCAATCGCTCCGTGACCCCAAGTCTATGGCAAAACTGGCCAGGAGATGGAATCCCATGAGGTACGATACATTGGGACCCCAACCCCGCCATGGGCCCCAATGCTGGCGCTGTCAACAATTTGGCCATATCGCCACAGATTGCGCTGCACACATGGGGGGCCGAGTCGGCGTTAAACTACCGGCCGCCGCATTAGTTGGGCGTCCTGTGGTGGTACACCAACAGTCAAGCCCAGTGTATGAGGAACACGACCTACAGTGCTTACAAGTAGTATTCAACCCCCTGCAGATTTAGCAGGTTTGATAAGATGCAAATAAGTTAGAGCCTGCAAACTTCAAACAAGAGCAGGATTTATTAACAGATGCATAAATCTTACAAACCAAAAAGTTATGTTGCTCAGTTAAAGTTTAATAAATTTTCAACATAAAAGTGTGGGTCAATTATTATTCAACCCCTAGGTTTAATATTTTGTGGAATAACCCGTGTTTGCAATTACAGCTAATAATCGTCTTTTATAAGACCTGATCAGGCCGGCACAGGTCTCTGGCGTTATCTTGGCCCACTCCTCCATGCAGATCTTCTCCAAGTTATCTAGGTTCTTTGGGTGTCTCATGTGGACGTTAATCTTGAGCTCCTTCCACAAGTTTTCAATTGGGTTAAGGTCAGGAGACTGACTAGGCCACTTCAACACTGTGATTTTTTTCCCTCTTGAACCAGGCCTTGGTTTTCTTGGCTGTGTGCTTTGGGTCGTTGTCTTGTTGGAAGATGAAATGACGACCCATCTTAAGATCCTTGATGGAGGAGCAGAGGTTCTTGACCAAAATCTCCAGGTAGGCCGTGCTATCCATCTTCCCATGGATGCGGACCAGATGGCCAGGCCCCTTGGCTGAGAAACAGCCCCACAGCATGATGCTGCCACCACCATGCTTGACTGTAGGGATGGTATTCTTGGGGTCGTATGCAGTGTCATCCAGTCTGCAAATGTCACGTGTGTGGTTGGCACCAAAGATCTCGATCTTGGTCTCATCAGACCAGAGAACCTTGAACCAGTCTGTCTCAGAGTCCTCCAAGTGATCATGAGCAAACTGTAGACGAGCCTTGACATGATGCTTTGAAAGTAAAGGTACCTTACGGGCTCGTCTGGAACGGAGACCATTGCGGTGGAGTACGTTACTTATGGTATTGACTGAAACCAATGTCCCCACTGCCATGAGATCTTCCCGGAGCTTCTTCCTTGTTGTCCTTGGGTTAGCCTTGACTCTTCGGACAAGCCTGGCCTCGGCACGGGTGGAAACTTTCAAAGGCTGTCCAGGCCGTGGAAGGCTAACAGTAGTTCCATAAGCCTTCCACTTCTGGATGATGCTCCCAACAGTGGAGACAGGTAGGCCCAACTCCTTGGAAAGGGTTTTGTACCCCTTGCCAGCCTTGTGACCCTCCACGATCTTGTCTCTGATAGCCTTGGAATTATCCTTTGTCTTTCCCATGTTGACCAAGTATGAGTGCTGTTCACACATTTGGGGAGGGTCTTAATTAGTCAGAAAAGGCTGGAAAAAGAGATAATTAATCCAAACATGTGAAGCTCATTGTTCTTTGTGCCTGAAATACTTCTTAATACTTAAGGGGAACCAAACAGAATTCTTGTGGTTTGAGGGGTTGAATAATAAATGACCCTCTGAATAAACTTTTCACAATTTAAAAAAAAAAATAAAAAAAGAAATAACATTCTTTTTTGCTGCAGTGCATTTCACACTTCCAGGCTGATCTACAGTCCAAATGTCACAATGCCAAGTTAATTCCGAATGTGTAAACCTGCTAAATCTGCAGGGGGTTGAATACTACTTGTAGGCACTGTATATGCCGGAAGCCCTGTAATAGAGGCTGAGTTAGAAGGTCAACAGTAGAGATGAGCCACCCCCCTAGAGTTCGAGTTCGGTTCGGTTTGTCGAACGGAGGACAAGTTCGTCGAATGTTCGACGAACATTCGATGAACCAATTCAAACCCCATTAAAAACAATGGCAGGCATACACAAACACATAAAAACACATTAACATGTACACATACAGTTAATAAACATTGCCATTACACTTACAGGTCCCCGCGATGCGTCCTGCACTCTGTCTCCCGCCACTTTTCCTTCCGATAATCACTGCGTCCTCCCAGTAACCAGCACTGATGATAGGACCTTCCGTGATGTCAAAATAGCATGTGACCAGTCACGTGTGTATTATTTCATTGGCTACAGACTGGTCACATGGCTAGACGTCATCCTATGTCCTGTCAGTGCATCTCTCCAGTACGCGGTGCTCATTTGTGCATCTCCGTATACCGGCGTGATGCTCTGGCACATGGTCGGCTTCCCCGTTCCTGCATGTGGGTGCTCTATACAGAGTCAGCCCACATGCAAGGACTGGCTGCCAGAGCTGGTGAATTGCGGCACCGGGAATCACGTGATCGGAGCACCGTTGCTATAGTAACCGCCTGTCAGATTACTTTAGCAACGGTGGCAGCAGTGACGTTACTGCTTACAGCCTGCAGCCTCTGCTCACTCTCACTGAGTGATTAAACTGCATGGGGATCAGCAGCGTCTTCCTCCCATTCAGTGCTGTCTGATGTAGCAGAGCTGCATGGGTTAAAAGAGAAAGAAGACAGAAGACCAGGATCGTGGAGGGGTGACAGGGAGTAAAAAGCATGGAGTCTCTAAGTGTGTCTGTGTATTTATTTCTATTAAAGTATTTTTTCTCTGTGTGGTGTCTATTTTTAACCCTTTATTGGAGATTCTTAATGGCCGGGTAAACTTGCCTGACATTAAGAATCTCTGGCTTAATACTAGCTAGTAAAACAAAGCTAGTATTAACCCATTATTACCCAGCAAGCCACCCGGCTTCAGGGCTGCTGGAAGAGTTGGATACAGCGCCAGATGATGGCGCTTCTATGAAAGCGCCATTTTCTGGGGCGGCTGCGGACTGCAATTCGCAGCAGAGAGGCCCAGAAAGCTCGGGCCAACCTGTGCTGTGGATCCAATCTCCAGCTGCTTTGTTGTACCTGGCGGTACACAAAAATAGGGCGAAGTCCATGTCGATTTTTTTTTTAATTATTTCATGAAATTCATGAAATAATTAAAAAAAGGGCTTCCCTATTTTTTTAGTTCCCAGCGGGGTACAAATAGGCAGCTGGGGGCAGCCAAACCTGCCTGCTGTACCTGGCTAGCATACAAAAATATGGCAAAACCCACGTCATTTTTTGGGGGGGCAAAAAACTCCTGCATACAGTCCTGGATGGAGTATGCTGAGCCTTGTAGTTCTGCAGCTGCTGTCTGCTCTCCTCCATACAGACAGACAGCAGACAGCAGCTGCAGAACTACAAGGTTCAGCATACTCCATCCAGGACTGCAGAAAAAAGAAAAAAATATCCAGCAGCAGCATCTTCATAGGGAAAAAAACTTTTTCTTAAAATTCCATTTTATTGAAAACTAATTAAAAAACATAGTGCAGCAACTTATAAACACGCGGTTGACGCATTTCAGACATTAGACTTCCTTAATCATATCCATAACAACAATGGTTATGATAAAGGAAGTTTAACTTCTGAAACACGTCAACCGCATGTTTATAACTTGCTGCACTATGTTTTTTAATTAGTTTTCATTAAAATGGAATTTTAAGAAAAATATTTTCCCTATGAAGACGTTGCTGCTGGATATTGTTTTCTTTTTGCTGCAATCATGTTTGAGCCTCCCTTATTCCATGCACCGTCTGACCTTCTCTACAACATGAATTTACCAGCATAATATCATACGCTGAGCTGTATTCTGTCTTTTTTTTACTTGTGTCCATCCAACTTGTATGGAGGAGTTTTTTGCCCCCCCCCAAAAGATTACGTGGGCTTCGCCATGTTTTTGTATGCTAGCCAGGTACAACAGGAAGCTAGGGCCTGCCCCCAACCCCCAGCTGCCTATTTGTACCTGGCTGGGAACCAAAAATATAGGGAAGCCCTTTTTTTTTTTTAATTATTTCATGAATTTCATGAAATAATTAAAAAAAAATGATGTGGGCTTTGCCCAATTTTTGTGTCCAACCAGGTGCAACAAGGTAGCTGGGGATTGGAATCTGCAGCGTAGAGTGCCCACACTTTCTGGACACCCCTGCTGCGAATTGCAGTCCGCAGCCGCCCCAGAAAATGGCGCTTTCATAGAAGCGCCATCTTCTGGCGCTGTATTTAACTCTTCCAGCTACCCTGGTGACGGGTGGCTCGCTGGATAATAATAGGGTTAGGGCTAGCTGTATATTATCAACTGGCCGTAAGCCCAAAATTCATGGTGTCATGCCAATATTAGACATGGCCACCATAAATTTCTAGTACAGATAAAAAAAAAAAACACAACACACAGAAAAATATTTTTATTTGAAATAAAACACAACACAATTAGTGACTCCATTTATTGAAATAAAGAACCCCCCTCCGCAGTAATCCTGGGTCAAGGGTCCCGCACTGTCTAATCTGGATCCAATATCATCTGATCGGTTTGCTGGAAGGCAAAACGATCAGATGATGTGTCAGGTTCAAGGGCCTGAATCACATGACATAGCAGCTGATTGTATAAACGGCTTTTATACAATCAGCTGATGTATCAGAGCAAAAAAAAAAAAAAAACTACACACTTCTCTGCAGACTCCTGTCCGACAGCATCAGCTGATAGTTTAGCCGGCCGGGCGGTAAAAAGCCGGCCTTACTGCTCGACTTTTAGTGTCAGCTGATTCACTCAGGTGACCGCATCAGCTGATCATTGCCAGGTCTGAGAGAGAGAAAAGAGAGAGGGGAGAGAGAGAGAAAAGAGAGAGAGAGAAAAGAGAGAGAATAGAGAAGAGAGAGAGAGAAGAGAGAAGAGAGAAGAAGAGAGAGGGAGAAGAAGAGAGAAGATGAGAGAGGAGAGAGAGAAGAGAGAGAAGAGAGAGAGGAGAGAGGAGAGAGAACAGAGGGAGAGAGAGAGAGAAGAGAGAGAAAAAGAGAGAGAGAAAGAGAGAGAAAGATAGAGAAAGAGAGAGAGAGAGAGAAAGAGAGAGATAAAGAACAAGAGAGAGAAAAGAGAAGAGAGAGAGGGAAAGAGAAAAGAGAGAGAAAAGAGAAGAAAGAGGGAGAGAGAAGAGAGAGAGAGAAGAGGAGAGAAGAGGAGAGAAGAGAGAGAAGAGGAGAGAAGAGAGAGAGAGGAGCGAGAAGAGAGAGGGAGAGAGAGAGAGAAGCGAGAGAGAGAAGAGGGAGAGAAAGAGAGAAATAGAGAGAAAGAGATAGAAAGAAAGAAAGAAAGAGAGAGAAAGAGAGAACAAGAGAGAGAGAACAAGAGAGAGAAAGAAAGAGGGAGAAATAGAGAGGAGAGAGAAGAGAGAGAGGAGAGAAGAGAGAGAGAGAAAGATAGAGAAAGAAAGAGAAAGAGAGAGAACAAGAGAGAGAGAACAAGAGAGAGAAAGAGAGAAAAGAGAGAGAGGAGAGAGCAATGCAGCCTCATTCCGTGAACTGCTCCTATTTTAGAGGTGTGGCCCGTGGCACACTGCTGATGTCCGGCTCCTCCTCTCAGTGGATAATTAAATTAAGTAAATTATAAATAAATAATAATTACAATTTAAAATAAATTAAATTCTTTACTGGGGCAGCCAGGACTTGAAGTCGTGAACTAATGCTTCCTAAGCAGTCGCTCTAACCATTGAGCCACTGGCTCTAATCAGAAACATAGGAAGATTTGGGGGGCACGATGGCTCAGTAATTAGCACTGCAGTCTTGCAGCGCTGGGGTCCTGGGTTCAAGTCCCACCAAGGACACCATCTGCAAGGAGTTTGTATGTTCTCCCCGTGTTTGCGTGGGTTTCCTCCGGGTTCTCTGGTTTCCTCCCACAATCCAAAGACATACAGATAGGGACTCTAGATTGTGAGCCCCAATTTGGACAGTGTTGCCAATGTATGTAAAGCGCTGTGGAATTTATATAAATAAATAAAATTATTATTATTTGGTTCAGTTCAGGTGCTGCGTGCAGAAGGACAGAGCGCTCGTGTTCTACGGGGCTCCCTGTCATCTTCATGTAGCAGAGCTGACAGTGTCGTGTGGATTACTTTGGACAATATATGCTCTTTTTCCAGGGGTATAAACACTATAATACCAACAAGCAACCCCCTATTATAAATATATCATTTTAATCAACACACCACATCAAAGAACAAGTGCAAAATTTAAAATACATTAATGCATATATTATGGTTGGTGGAGGATTATCGGACTTTTCCCTGTACTCCCCCTTCCTACCCGTGGGGGTCAGCATTCTATGACGTCACGCTACAGGTGCCCCCACTCTACGTCGACTGGCCCTGTTGACACCCTATACTCCACACTAATTAGTGCTGCTATTCTGAGGGGCTCTTTCAGGTTAAAGTGATTCCCATTCATGCCTCAGTGATGAAACATTGTTGATCTAACTCTGGTCAACAATATCTCTAATACGTAAATTCCAATGTTCACAACAAATCTGGCAAACATTAGTTATTAATTTAAAGCCAGGGTATGGGACACAGTCCAGGGTTCATTCATGCATGAGTGGCACCACCTGCACTCCCAGCCAAACATCCAGCATATTTGTTGCCGCTTCACCCAACACTAGAGTTGAGCGCGGTTCGTGGTTCGAGGTTCTCCAGTTCTAGGCTCGAGTGATTTTGGGGCCTGTTCTAGATCGAACTAGAACTCGAGCTTTTTGCAAAAGCTCGATAGTTCTTGAAACGTTCGAGAACGGTTCTAGCAGCAAAAAACCAGCTAAATCCTAGCTTGGTTTCTGCTGTAATAGTGTAAGTCACTCTGTGAATCACACTATTATGACATTTCAGTATATAGTGTGCGTGAACAGCGCCTTCAGATCACTGCTGTTTGTATAATGGCGATCGCCATTTTTTTTTTTTTTTTCCTTGTCTTCCTTCCCTAAGCGCGCGCGTGTAGTGGGGCGGGCCAGCATGTCAGCCAATCCCAGACACACACACAGCTAAGTGGACTTTTAGCCAGAGAAGCAACGGCATGTGTGATAGGATGTCCATGTCACATGTCCCTGCATTATAAAACCGGACATTTTCCTCCAGGACGCCATTATCTCTTCTGCGTCTTTGGTGTCAGACATCACTGTCGCAGCTCCGTCCTCCTGAGTCCTATCGCCGATACAGCTGTATGCGCTCCATACACAGCGTTAGACAGCTTAGGGAGAGCACTTTCTAGCAGTCCTTTTAAGGGCTCAAACCGGCAGGGTCAGAGTTAAGGTGACAGGTCCTGAAAACAGCGACAGCGTCTGTGTAGCCAAGGTCAGGGATTTCCTCCCTGCATTTCCCTATTAGGAGGGAATAGAAAGGCAGGCTTCCATTCCTCTACCCAGACCCCACAATCCTGGCACTGTACCCTCCTGTCCTCTGCACACTCCAACTCATTATAACTAAGCCATTATACTAGCAAACACTCAGTGTACCTAGTGGCATCCTATACGTGGCTATTGGACTTTGCTATAGTCCCACTAGTGCAAAGACATTTGCAGAGCGCGTCTGCCTGCATTGCACACTCCAACTCATTATAACTAAGCCATTATACTAGCAAACACTCAGTGTACCTAGTGGCATCCTATACGTGGCTATTGGACTTTGCTATAGTCCCACTAGTGCAAAGACATTTGCAGAGCGCGTCTGGCTGCATTGCACACTCCAACTCATTATAACTAAGCCATTATACTAGCAAACACTCAGTGTACCTAGTGGCATCCTATACGTGGCTATTGGACTTTGCTATAGTCCCACTAGTGCAAAGACATTTGCAGAGCACGTCTGCCTGCATTGCACACTCCAACTCATTATAACTAAGCCATTATACTAGCAAACACTCAGTGTACCTAGTGGCATCCTATACGTGGCTATTGGACTTTGCTATAGTCCTACTAGTGCAAAGACATTTGCAGAGCGCGTCTGGCTGCATTGCACACTCCAACTCATTATAAGTAAGCCATTATACTAGCAAACACTCAGTGTACCTAGTGGCATCCTATACGTGGCTATTGGACTTTGCTATAGTCCCACTAGTGCAAAGACATTTGCAGAGCGCGTCTGCCTGCATTGCACACTCCAACTCATTATAACTAAGCCATTACACTAGCAAACACTCAGTGTACCTAGTGGCATCCTATACGTGGCTATTGGACTTTGCTATAGTCCCACTAGTGCAAAGACATTTGCAGAGCGCGTCTGCCTGCATTGCACACTCCAACTCATTATAACTAAGCCATTATACTAGCAAACACTCAGTGTACCTAGTGGCATCCTATACGTGGCTATTGGACTTTGCTATAGTCCCACTAGTGCAAAGACATTTGCAGAGCGTGTCTGCCTGCATTGCACACTCCAACTCATTATAACTAAGCCATTATACTAGCAAACACTCAGTGTACCTAGTGGCATTTTATACGTGGCTATTGGACTTTGCTATAGTCCCACTAGTGCAAAGACATTTGCAGAGCGCGTCTGCCTGCATTGCACACTCCAACTCATTATAACTAAGCCATTATACTAGCAAACACTCAGTGTACCTAGTGGCATCCTATACGTGGCTATTGGACTTTGCTATAGTCCCACTAGTGCAAAGACATTTGCAGAGCACGTCTGCCTGCATTGCACACTCCAACTCATTATAACTAAGCCATTATACTAGCAAACACTCAGTGTACCTAGTGGCATCCTATACGTGGATATTGGACTTTGCTATAGTCCCACTAGTGCAAAGACATTTGCAGAGCGCGTCTGCCTGCATTGCACACTCCAACTCATTATAACTAAGCCATTATACTAGCAAACACTCAGTGTACCTAGTGGCATCCTATACGTGGCTATTGGACTTTGCTATAGTCCCACTAGTGCAAAGACATTTGCAGAGCGCGTCTGCCTGCATTGCACACTCCAACTCATTATAACTAAGCCATTATACTAGCAAACACTCAGTGTACCTAGTGGCATCCTAAACGTGGCTATTGGACTGTTGTCTAGTCACACTAGTGCAAAGACATTTGCAGAGCACCTCTGCCTGCATTGCACACTCCAACTCATTATAACTAAGTCATTATACTAGCAATTTTTGCTGCCAGTTTAAGGGCCGTAGTTGCATTGTCAGGGATATTTATTCTTTATTATTCTGCTGTTAATAAAGCTAGACCACCACTGCAATCTACACCACCTCTCAATTTTTACTACCACATTTTCAGTCCACAATCTTGTCGCAATCAACATGAGTGGCAAAATGACAGATGCTGGTGGAAAGGGGAAGAGGCGTGGTGGAAAAGGAAAAAAAGGTTTTGTCCGTGGGGAAGGTGGCAAAGCTCCATTATCATCTGCTGAAGATAGACCATCTACCAGCAAAAGTAAGATGTCTACTACTTACCGTGGACAATCCGATGTGCTCCCTTTTTTACAGACATGAACAACAGGAACAAAGGTAGATGATGGGCAAAAAAGGAAAATGCTTGAATGGATCTCAAGTGGTCCAACAAGGGCCCTCTCAGCCACTTCAAGTACCGCATCCAAAAAACACCAGTCCTCTGAGTTGTCATCCCAATCAAACTTGATTTCTCCCAGCTCTGAAGTCTCCATCCGCCCTGCACAGTATGGTGGAACTGAGATGGCTGAGTCTGCAGAGCTGTTCAGTCACACTATAGCCTGGGAATCAGAGGTCTGCTCCCAAGCTACAGTGAGTACAGAACAGGAAATGGTCTGCAGTGATGCCCAGAACCTTTGTGACTCTGATTCAGGCCATGAGGACAAAGTTTCGGAGCATAATGTTGACCCTTTGTCACAAACTGTAACACCTGTGGTTATAGACAATGAGGAACATACTGATGAAGATGAGACTCAGATACCCGATTGGGATGACAACTTAAATATTCGGTCAGGGCAAGAAGAGGCTCGGTCAGAGGGGGAGGGGAGTGCAAACACAACAATTGATGATGAAGTTCTAGATCTCACCTACTGTCAACCCACAGTCAGGCCCTCGAGGAGGTCAACAGAGGTGGTGGAGGAGGATGCAACTGATGACGAAGTTACCTTGCGCCTTCCTGGACAGAGTCGGAGTACTGGTAGCACGTCTACAACTGCATCCTCAGCCACCACTCTGCCTCTGAGCATTATTCGGGGTGGATCATCAGGTCGCATGGCCTCTAAGCCTTGCCTAGCCTGGTCCTTTTTTGACATAGCAAAAGATCGCCCAAATTATGTGATCTGTAAAATTTGTCATGGTTCTCTTAGTAGAGGTCAAAACCTCAGCAGTTTGACAACTTCTTCCATGAATCGGCACATGAATAAATATCATATGGCCCGGTGGGAAGCTCACCGTGCTGCAATGCGGCCTAGCGGAGCGAACCATCCACCGCCTGCCCCTTCCAGTGCATCCGCGCGCTCGTCGTCTTCATGGACTGTGGGGACAGCTGTCACACCTGTTTTTCCACCCACAACTTCCACCACTGTAACCGCAACAGGCAGTTTGCTTGGTAGGTCGTCAGTTGTTTTGGAAGGGGAAACAAGTGAGTGTGTACAGCTGTCTCAGACATCGATAGCACCAACTTTGGATGAAGGCAACATCATGTCTCCGCCTGCACTTTCCTCACAAACCTGCATTTTTCCAGGGACACCCTACTCAACACCGTCTACACACAGCAGCCAGATCTCTGTCCCTCAGATGGGGAAGGGGATGAACTACAGGAGGATTCATATGCGCAAGACACAACAACATCACCAAGGTCCAGACGTTCATCATCACCAAGGCGCCAGGCATGGGAGCATGGGGTACAGGGATCAACAAGGGCGCATGGTAGCAGGCGAGATGTTGAGGAAGGTGCAGGAGGACATGAAGAAATGGAGGACGAACTGTCCATGGACATGGAAGACTCAGCAGATGAGGGAGACCTTGGTCAAATTTCAGTTGAAAGAGGTTGGGGGGAGATGTCAGAGGAAGAAAGAACGGTTAGCACCTCTATGCCACAAACACAGCGTGGACTTGGTCCGCATGGCTGTGCAAGACACATGAGTGCCTTCTTGTTGCACTACCTCCAACATGACCCTCGTATTGTCAAAATTAGAAGTGATGATGACTACTGGCTTGCCACACTATTAGATCCCCGGTACAAGTCCAAATTTTGTGACATAATTCCAGCCATAGAAAGGGACGCACGTATGCAGGAGTATCAGCAGAAGCTGTTACTCGATCTTAGATCCGCTTTTCCACCAAACAACCGTGCAGGTGCAGGGAGTGAATCTCCCAGTTGTAACTTGACAAACATGGGACGGTCTCGTCATCTTCAACAGTCTACACGTACCAGTAGGACCGTATCTGGTGCTGGTAACAGCAATTTTATGGAATCTTTTCATAATTTTTTTAGACCCTCCTTTGCAAGGCCACCAGAGACAACAAGTCTGACACATAGTCAAAGGCTGGAGAGGATGATACAGGAGTATCTCCAAATGAACATCGATGCCATGACTGTGCAACTGGAGCCTTGCTCCTTTTGGGCTTCAAACCTCGAAAAATGGCCAGAGCTCTCAACTTACGCCTTGGAGATTTTGTCGTGTCCAGCTGCCAGCGTTGTCTCTGAACGTGTCTTCAGTGCTGCTGGGTGTGTGCTGACAGATAAGCGCACGCGTCTGTCCAGTGACAATGTGGACAGACTGACGTTCATCAAAATGAACAAGTCATGGATCCAGAAGGAATTTACAACCCCTGTGTCATCCTGGGGAGAGTAAATGCTTGTGGATTTGGAATGTGCTTGATGCAAATCTAGCTGTGAAGTGTACAACTAGGGCACAAGTGCTGCCACTGAATGGGTGGGTGTGTGTGGGGCACAATTTTTGGAAAAAAGGGAGACTCCGCTTGGAGTAACCCTTGCTTACATTGTTTTTAAAAGAAGCCAAGATGAACAAGTCATGGTTCAGCAAAGACTTTATCTACCTACCCCGGTGTCATGCTGGGGACGGTTAATTATGGCGTATTTTTGAATGTGCTTGATGCAAATCAAAACATCCTGTTTGCAACTAGGGCCCAAGTGCTGCCACTGATGGGGTGGGTGTCTGTGTGGCCCAATTTTTGGAAAAAAGGGAGACTCTGCTTGGAGTAACCCTTGCTTGCTGTGTTTCTAAAAGAAGCCAAGATGAACAGAGCTGGGATCAGGAAAGACTTTGCTACCTACAGTGGTGTCATCCTGGGGACGGTTAATTATGGCGTATTTTTGAATGTGCTTGATGCAAATCTAGCTGTGAAGTGTACAACTAGGGCACAAGTGCTGCCACTGAATGGGTGGGTGTGTGTGGGGCACAATTTTTGGAAAAAAGGGAGACTCCGCTTGGAGTAACCCTTGTTTACATTGTTTTTAAAAGAAGCCAAGATGAACAAGTCATGGTTCAGCAAAGACTTTATCTACCTACCCCGGTGTCATGCTGGGGACGGTTAATTATGGCGTATTTTTGAATGTGCTTGATGCAAATCAAAACATCCTGTTTGCAACTAGGGCCCAAGTGCTGCCACTGATGGGGTGGGTGTCTGTGTGGCCCAATTTTTGGAAAAAAGAAAGACTCCGCTTGGAGTAACCCTTGCTTGCTGTGTTTTTAAAAGAAGCCAAGATGAACAGAGCTGGGATCAGGAAAGACTTTGCTACCTACCCTGGTGTCATCCTGGGGACGGTTAATTATGGCGTATTTTTGAATGTGCTTGATGGAAATCTAGCTGTGAAGTGTACAACTAGGGCACAAGTGCTGCCCCTGAATGGGTGGGTGTGTGTGGGGCACAATTTTTGGAAAAAAGGGAGACTCCGCTTGGAGTAACCCTTGCTTACATTGTTTTTAAAAGAAGCCAAGATGAACAAGTCATGGTTCAGCAAAGACTTTATCTACCTACCCCGGTGTCATGCTGGGGACGGTTAATTATGGCGTATTTTTGAATGTGCTTGATGCAAATCAAAACATCCTGTTTGCAACTAGGGCCCAAGTGCTGCCACTGATGGGGTGGGTGTCTGTGTGGCCCAATTTTTGGAAAAAAGGGAGACTCCGCTTGGAGTAACCCTTGCTTGCTGTGTTTTTAAAAGAAGCCAAGATGAACAGAGCTGGGATCAGGAAAGACTTTGCTACCTACCCTGGTGTCATCCTGGGGACGGTTAATTATGGCGTATTTTTGAATGTGCTTGATGCAAATCTAGCTGTGAAGTGTACAACTAGGGCACAAGTGCTGCCACTGAATGGGTGGGTGTGTGTGGGGCACAATTTTTGGAAAAAAGGGAGACTCCGCTTGGAGTAACCCTTGCTTACATTGTTTTTAAAAGAAGCCAAGATGAACAAGTCATGGTTCAGCAAAGACTTTATCTACCTACCCCGGTGTCATGCTGGGGACGGTTAATTATGGCGTATTTTTGAATGTGCTTGATGCAAATCAAAACATCCTGTTTGCAACTAGGGCCCAAGTGCTGCCACTGATGGGGTGGGTGTCTGTGTGGCCCAATTTTTGGAAAAAAGGGAGACTCCGCTTGGAGTAACCCTTGCTTGCTGTGTTTTTAAAAGAAGCCAAGATGAACAGAGCTGGGATCAGGAAAGACTTTGCTACCTACCCTGGTGTCATCCTGGGGACGGTTAATTATGGCGTATTTTTGAATGTGCTTGATGCAAATCTAGCTGTGAAGTGTACAACTAGGGCACAAGTGCTGCCACTGAATGGGTCGGTGTGTGTGGGGCACAATTTTTGGAAAAAAAGGGAGACTCCGCTTGGAGTAACCCTTGCTTGCTGTGTTTTTAAAAGAAGCCAAGATGAACAGAGCTGGGATCAGGAAAGACTTTGCTACCTACCCTGGTGTCATCCTGGGGACGGTTAATTATGGCGTATTTTTGAATGTGCTTGATGCAAATCTAGCTGTGAAGTGTACAACTAGGGCACAAGTGCTGCCACTGAATGGGTGGGTGTGTGTGGGGCACAATTTTTGGAAAAAAGGGAGACTCCGCTTGGAGTCACCTTGCGGTGTTTTACATGACTTTAGAAGGGCGTGCCATGCCTATATCTGTGTCTCCTCCTCTTTTTCTTTGTCCAGCTCTTTTGTTTTTGCATAAGTATATGTCCTTGTCACTTTCCCATGTGTTTGTGTTGTGTTGTGAGTTGTTTGTCACCTTTTGGACACCTTTGAGGGTGTTTTCTAGGTGTTTTTCTGTGTTTGTGATTGCCTGCCATTGTTTCCTATGCAGTTCGAGTTCGGTTCGTCGAACGTTCGACGAGCCGAACTCGAACGGGACCTCCGTTCGGCGAACCGGCCTCGAGCCGAACCGGGACCGGTTCGCTCATCTCTACCCAACACTATTAACATCTCCATATTGGAGGGAAAATATACCCAGTGGGTGAGTAGCGCAAACAAGCGCCTATCCTGTGGTGGTTCATGGACAGATATTCTGCTTCATTTATGCAGCCCTGTCTGCAACAATAAGAGAATTCCTCATTTAAGGATCGATTTATTTCTTGACAGATGGGATATTTATTTACCATCTATGTGATTTCAATCTGGAAAAGCCCCTGAAGAACCTCCTTTGATTTCAAGTCCTGGAGGGGAAACGCGTCGGGCGATAATAAGGACGGGCTATCTTGTCGATCCATCTAGTTTGATGATAATATTTTGGAATTAATGCATGAACCCTGGACTGTGTCCCATACCCTGGCTTTAAATTAATAACTAATGTTTGCCAGATTTGTTGTGAACATTGGAATTTACGTATTAGAGATATTGTTGACCAGAGTTAGATCAACAATGTTTCATCACTGAGGCATGAATGGGAATCACTTTAACCTGAAAGAGCCCCTCAGAATAGCAGCACTAATTAGTGTGGAGTATAGGGTGTCAACAGGGCCAGTCGACGTAGAGTGGGGGCACCTGTAGCGTGACGTCATAGGGTGCCGACCCCCACGGGTAGGAAGGGGGAGTACAGGGAAAAGCCCGATAATCCTCCACCAACCATAATATATGCATTAATGTATTTTAAATTTTGCACTTGTTCTTTGATGTGGTGTGTTGATTAAAATTATATATTTATAATAGGGGTTTGCTTGTTGATATTATAGGATTAATAAAGAGGTATGTTTTTTTGTCTTTTGTTCCAAATAAAGGATTTTTTTGCTGTGTGTTTCTTTACTTTCACTTACAGGTTAATCATGGAAGGTGTCTCGGGGAGATGCTTGTCATGATTAACACCATTATTACCTCGATTGCCACTGCACCAGGGTAATTCGGGATGAGCTGGGAAGAGTCCCGGGACTGTCACATCTAATGGATGCGGCAATTCCGGGCGGCTGCTGGGTGATATTGTTAGGGTGGTGGGCTCGCCATAATGTGGCGCTCCCCATCCTGACAATACCAGCCTCCAGCCATGTGGCTTTATCCTAGCTGGTATCAAAATTGGGGGGAACCGCATTTTTTTTTTTTAATTATTTATTTATTTATTTTACTGCACGATATAGACCCGCCAACCAGCGGCTGTGATTGGTTGCAGTGATACAGCTGACACTCATCATGGGGGCGTGTCTGACTGCAATCAATCATTAGCGCCGGTGGGCGAGGAAGGCATGGAATACCTGATTGAATAATGAAGCGGCAGCCATTTTCACAAAAGGAAAAGCCGCCGGAGATTTGTGACAGCCGTGCAGCCAGGCGCCCGTGATCGGTGAGTAGGAAAGAGAGAGGGATTGTGCTGGGGATGCAGGATGCATGCAGATTCGCAACGTGCGCACATACTGTGAAAAGCCACGCTTTTGTTGATCGAACCATTCTCGAACGTAACTCGAACTGCGGAACTTTTAGGAAATCGTTCGAGTTCATCGAACGACTCGAACACCTCCCAAGATCACTCGAATATGAAATTGGCGAACCGTTCGACTCAAACATCGCTCAACTCTAGTCAACAGGTACACTGCCTAGTCGATACCAGGTCAGAATGCACTATTATGCCACTGGAATTTTTTGAGAGACATTTTGGACACTTGATGGAACCAGAAGATCGAAATGTCATCCGGCTGACAGCTGCCAATAACAACAAGATGGATGTACAAGGGATAGTCTGGATGCATATTCAATTGTTTGGCCAGAGCATTGGCAAGAAGGGGGTTGTGCTTGTGAACCATCCGTCTCGGAGAGGATTGGACTTGACGCTGGGTATGAACGTGTTGAGAGATGTAGATCACCAAATGTATGCCAAGGAAGGGCATAAGTATTGGCAATGGGTCACTACGCATAGGCCGACACAGAAAGTTCTACAGCAAATGGTGAGGAGCTGTAGCTTGCAAAAGAGCGCCAGGTGCGGTCAGCCTATTGGACGTGTGAGGTTGCTGCTAAAGACTCAGGTGGAGATCCTACCACGACAGGAAAAAATATTGATGCTGCCTGTGGGTGCTGGGAGACGACTGAATGGGCTGGAGGTCCTGATCGAGCCTGTGACTCAAGGGGAAGCATCGACCTGACCACTGATAGCCTGGGCTCTTGTCACCATAAAGAATGGATGCACACCTGTACGATTTATTAATGTCCTAGACAGTGAAATAATCATTCCTGGCAATACCCTGCTGACCGAAGTCTATGTGCTTGATGGGGAAATTCTTCGGCAGAGGGGTTTCACGCTACAGCCAGATAGGAGGTCACCCTGGACTTATGCCGTAGGTGTCCAACAAAGAGAGACCCCGACAGCTGAATGGAATGGCTAAGTGATCACGTCTCTGATGGGAGTGGACTGCCGAACCCTCACTCCAGGGCAACAAAAGCTTATCGAAGACCCTTTTTGGGAATACCAGGAAGCGTTCTCAAGACATGATGACAACTTCGGGTGTACTACCGTCATCGAGCACGAAATTCCTACCGGTGATGCTGTACCAATCCGGGAACACTATCGGCAAATTTCACCCAAGATGTATCAGGAGGTGAAAGATATGGTGGCCAGCATGTTGGAAACTCGGGTGATCCAGGAAAGCCAAAGTCCATGGGCAGCACCAGTGGTCTTGGTGAGGAAGAAAGACGGATCCCTCCGGTTCTGTGTGAACTACCAGAAACTGAATGCCCAGACTGTCTGGGATGCCTACCCTGTTCCGCAGATTGAAGAGTCGTTGTTCGCCCTAGGTCATGCAAAGTTTTTCTTGACTCTTGATTTGGCCAGTCGGTACTGGCAGGTATCGGTGGCCGAGAAGGATAAGACGAAGACGGCTTTACTTTTACCTATGGCACTCTACGAGTTTAATTGCATGCCATTTGGCCTGTCCAATGCCCCAGGGACCTTTCAGTGGTTGATGGAGCACTGTCTGGGTGACCTCAACTTTGAGTCGGTATTGATATACCTGGATGATGTGATAGTGTTCGGAACCCATTAGCACACTTAGGAAATGCCAAACTAGGAGCTCTTGAAAAGAGGTGGATGGCTCGCCTTTCCATTTACCAATACCACATCCAATTTCGGTCAGGAAGGGAGAACAGCAATGTTGATGCACTCTCCCGAGTTCCTGTAGGATTGCCCAAACAGAATGCTGATGAGGAGCTAGAAGACACTGAAACACCGAATGTCGGTCGATTACCTCTATTCCAGAACTTGGCACATTAAAGTAGGGTGGCTTCTGGGATGAGAATGATGTTGGGGAAGACTTTGAATGATTGGGGGAGAGTCCAGGATGGCTGTCCGGACCTACGGAGAGTGAAAGAGGGGTCCAAAGTCTGGCCACGGCCGGAAGAGAGGGCCTGCCTGACCACAGAAGGCCAGAAGTTGCTGAGGCAGTGGGATAAGCTAAATATTATCCAGGGTGTCCTGTGCCGGACTGTATACTTAAAGTCTGAGTTGCAGTACCGACAACAGACTGTTATCCCTTTGTCTTTGGGATCAGAGGCCGCCCTGGAAGCCCATGAGATGGGCGCCCCATTTGGGAATGATAAGACCTACAAGTGACTCCAATAGCTAGTATATTGCCCTAACTTGGGAGATATGGTAACTGAAGCACGTCTGAAGTGCCGCACTTGCGGGTTGCGTAAGAGTCCCGAACAAGGGCCCCTGTCCAGGCCATCTTCATCATAACATGTTGAGACGCTGCACCTTTGAAGAGCCCAAGGCGACAGAGGAGGTGCTTACCCCTACTCTCAGTACAGCAGAAACCACTTAAGCTGAGGAATGGTGGGTTGTCCCTGTCCCGGGATCAACTGAGGTTCCGTCTGTGGTAAGCTTGCCACCCAGGATGGGAGTTGCGCAACCGACATACCCTCCCCCAATGAATGTACTCGAAGTCCCCAATCCTACATCTCTGCGTAGGACAACCAGGTCCAATGCTGGTGTACCTCCACAGTGCTATGTGCAAGATGAATTTGTATGGGAAGGGTTGCTGAGGACGTCAACATCAAGTGGGGTGGCATGTGATAGGGTATTGATGACCTTTATCCACTGTGAATGCAAAATGCTTATTTACCGTTCATTGTATGCATTGCTACTGACATGTGATAGGGTAAGAGTGTATTAATGACCTTTATTCACTGTGAATGCAAAATGCTTATTTACTGTTCATGGTATGCATTGTTACTGACCAGCCACAAGAGGCCGCTGTTTTGCATCTGCCTTTGAGTGTTTGCTTACTATAGCAACAGCTCAACTGACTTCGGCTGTGGACTTGGAGACCTGAGGAGGTGCTGTGTGTTAGCTGAAGGGAAAGCGAGAGGTGTGCGTAACAGAAAGGAGCTGCCTCAGAAACACTCAAGTAAATTGTGAGAAGACTCGTGTTATGCGGGCATCACATGGTACGATATATCTGGCGATATGTCGTTGGGGTCACGTCGTTAGTGACGCACATCCGGCATCGTCAGAGATATCGTACCGCGTGACACTTATGAACGAGCAGAAATACTCACCTTCTCATTCATCGTTGACACGTCGTTCATTTTTATAATCTCGTTCTTCCTTCTGTTCTCCGGTTGTTCGTCGCTCCCATGGCAGCACACATCGCTCCGTGTGACATCCCGGGAGCGACAAACACAGCTTACCTGCGTCCCGCCGGCATTGCAGAAGGAAGGAGGTGGGCGGGATGTTTACGTCCCGCTCATCTCCGCCCCTCCGCTTCTATTGGCCGGCTGCCGTGGGACATCGCTGTGACGACGAATGTCCCTCCCCTTTCAGGAAGAGGATGTTCGCCGCCCACAGCGACGTCACCCGGGAGGTAAGTCTGTGTGACGAGGGGTTAACGACTTTGTGCGCCACGGGCAACTATTTGCTCGTGACGCACAAACAACGGGGGCAGGTGCGATCGCTCATGTGATCGCACGATTTATCGTCCCGTGTGACGCCCGCATTAGAGTTTAGTGAGGAGGACCATGACAAGTGTGAGCAGCATCCTGTGCCGGAGATCACCATTCTTCAGTTGCTGGCTTTACTGGTCACCGTGAGAGGATCTTCAAGTCTCTGTTTATGGCAGCTGGACACCATAGCACCCTGTTACGGTAGGCTGCGCCCAGGACTGCGTGCACACAACACTTTGCTTTGGTACCAAAACACATATCTGTTCTGCTTAGGCTGACTATATACACAGTAAGACTTGCTGGCTTTGCTGTGTCAGTTTGTCAGTTAAATTTAAAACCTTAAAGGGACAGCGCCACATGTTTGCTTTGAGTGTTGCTTTAGAAGGTTTCCAGGACTGTGTTGCTGAGCTGTGTGGTTTGCCTTCCCACTTTTAACATCTGCCTTGTCTGTGAGGCTTCAGCAATTAAGGGTATTCAGGGTGGTTAATGGGTTTTGTTTATGTTTAGGTAGATAAGTTGTAAGCTCTTGTGCTGCACCACTGGTAGGGCATGTTTGCACACACAAAATTACTCCTGCTACCCAGAGGGTTTACCAGGTATTAGGCAACTGTTTAGACAGTCCCTTGGTTAGGATAAAGGTTGGTGAGAAGGCGTCATAAATCGGGTGGCACAGCACAGGGGTGTAGGCTTTTTGTCTCGTAAATATATTGTTCTATTCTTTCTGTTTTATGCATGTTTTTTTGTATTGGTAAAGTAAAACAATCATTTATCAATCTAACTGCCTAAAGTCCTTTTCCTGGTGCGTGGTTTTGCTGTATACTGGGGAGCTCACCCTCTACACGACTTACACTAGTCTCAAATCACTAACATGGAAATATGTTCTGCTTAAGAATATCCCTGTATTTCGCACCATCCATCGTCCCCTCGACTAGGACTATTTTCCTTGTCCCTGATGCCAAAAAAATCATCCCCACAGCATAATGCTGCCACCACCATGTTTCAATCAATCTGTTTGCAGGTTTTTGCTATGTAATCTGACAGTGGTATACAGTAGGGGCAGAAACCATGATAACAGTAATATATAATTTAGTTTACAGTGTACATCAATTATGATAGTCACAGTTTTCTCTGCTGCAGTTCTAGCAGAGCACATTTTTTAAGCTCACATCACAACTTTCTGTGAACATTGGACAGTGACAGATAGCTGCTAACTAGTGCTTGGGGTTAATTGTTCTGTATTGATAATCTTCTGCTGATAAAACACTGAGTTTATTGTAACAGCAAAGCACAGCAAAGTAAGGGGTACTTCACACACAGCGAGATCGCTACTGAGATCGCTGCTGAGTCACATTTTTTGTAACCTCATTAGCGATCTTGCTGTGTGTGACACTGAGCAGCGATCTGGCCCCTGCTGTGAGATCGCTGCTCGTTACACACAGCCCTGGTTCGTTTTTTTAATGTTGCTCTCCTGCTGATAAGCACACATCGCTGTGTGTGACAGCGAGAGAGCAACATTCCTGAATGTGCAGGGAGCAGGAGCCGGCGTCTGACAGCCTGCGGTAAGCTGTAACCAAGGTAAATATCGGGTAACCAAGGTGGTTACCCAATATTTACCTTGGTTACCAGCCTCCGCCGCTCTCACGCTGCCAGTGCCGGCTCCTGCTCCCTGCACATGCTAAGCTAAGCGGTGTGAGCTGGTAACTAAGGTAAACATCGGGTAACCATACCCGATGTTTACCTTAGTTACCAGTGTCCGCAGCTTCCACGCCGGCTCCGTGCAAGCGCAGCGTCGTTTGCACGTCGCTGCTGGCTGGGGGCTGGTCACTGGTCGCTGGTGAGATCTGCCTGTTTGACAGCTCACCAGCGACCATGTAGCGATGCAGCAGCGATCCTGACCAGGTCAGATCGCTGGTTGGATCACTGCTGCATCGCTAAAGTGTGAAGGTACCCTAAGTGAGATAGAGATAGGTCCAGAAATTTTTGAACAGTGACCAAATTTTGTTTATTTGGTCGCTACTTGCCACAAAATGTTATTTAAAATGATCAGCTAAGATGCAATTGAAGTACAAACCTTCAGGTTAATGTAAAGGGATGGAACAAAAATATCCTTTGAAACATTTTTGTTGCCTAAAGTCTGGAAGCCATGGCCATTACCAAGTGCTGGGTTTCCTCTTTTCTCATGCATCACCTGACTTGTTGCTTATTTGTGGATCTTAATTTTTGTCATAAGTATGTGAAATGCATGTTCAATTGTGTTAAGCTATTGTGATTTACTCCGCTATTGCAGAGTATTCCACTTCTTGGCCTTACAATCCTGAGTTGCTTTCTCAGTATGTTTCTGGCATTGTCTATCTGTTTTTTTAAGCACCGATCAATTAACTTTGCTCAATTTAGTTGAATCTGAGCAGAAAGTATAGCCCTGTACACTTCAGAATTCATCCGGCTGCTTCTTTCTTCAGTCACATCATCATTCAGTGCCATTGGAAGCCATGCATGCCCATGCCATTACACTGATTCCAAAATGTTTTATAAAGGATGTGATGTACTTTGGATCATTAAGCCTTCTCCATACTTTCTTCTTTCCATCATTCTAGTAATGGTTGATGTTAGTTTCATCTGTAAAAATAATGCATTTCCAAAACTGGGTTGAGTTCTTTAGATGATTTTTTGGCAAAGATTAACTGAAGTTCTATTTTTAAGGCAGACAAATGGTTTGCACCTTGTGGCAAATCCTCTGTATTTGCTCTCATTAAGTATTTTTATGGTAGACTTAGATACTGGAACATCTACATCCTGGAGAGTGTTCTTCACTTGGGTGGATGTTGTAACAGGTAGATAAGGGTTTCAGAACTGTAAAGCTTGGGGTTCGCACCGGATACCAGGTGTCCGGTGTTCAAATTTGAAATAGGACATTTCATGGAAGTCCATGTCTGAGTTCTGAGTTCGGGTGCTGTTCACATGCTAATAAAGTTTGTTGAATGCTTTCTCCCCCTCCTCATTTGAGAAGCTTTCTTTTGAATGAGGTCCCAGAGCATACCCTATCCCTTATTTATAACCTTTTGATTCAGGGGGGTGCAGACGAGCTCAAATTTTTGAAGAGGTGGAGTAGAGATTGTGGCATGACTATCCGGGACAATGACTAGAATACTACTTTTCTCTTCACTCATAAAGTTTCCAGGGCATGTGCAGTCCAGGAAAAAAGTTATAAAGTTCTTACCTGTTGGTACTGTTGCCTCAATGTCCTTGATGCAATCTTCCCTTCTGTGTCTGACACATGCCAGCGGTGTTCTTGGGAGAGGGGAGACATATTGCATATATGGTGGAGTTGCGGCCTCATTAAGCCATTTTGGAGTGTTGTCTTCTCTGCATATAACAGTATCAGTGGGGACGCCCTCTATTGTTCAAATTATTCTTTTATCGATCCTACCGGGGTCTGGCAAGGAAAATGGGTCTATTGAGGTTTTGTCTAGCGGCGACCCGAGCAGTGATTCCCAGACACTGGAGGTCCCCCTGGGCATCCGCCTTGGACAAGTGGCTTAGGGAGATAGCCTTCCTTTACAGAATGGAGAGTCTTAAGCTGGTGTCACACATAACGACAACGACAACGACGTCGCTGCAACGTCACCATATTCTGTGACGTTGCAGCGACCTCAACAGTGACGTCGCTGTGTGTGACACATAACAACGATCAGACCCCTGCTGCGAAATCGTTGCTCGCTCCTGAATGCTCCAGGTCATTTTTTGATCGCTGCTATCCCGCTGCGCCATGTTGATAAGCTGATAATCCTTGTGTTTGACACCGCAGCAGGGATGCTACGCTACGTCTGAAACCACACAACGACCGTCGACATCGCTATGATCGCTGCTCCGTCGCTGCTTTTTAGAACATGTTTGACAGCTTACTAACGATCATCTATGGTCGGTGCTACGTCACAGAATATGGTGACGTTGCAGCGACGTCGTTGTCATTGTCGTTATGTGTGACCCCAGCTTTACTGCCAAAATTTAGGATTCTGCTGAAAAATTCCTTAAGATTTTATTTTTTTCTCCAGACATTGGGTCTCTTTTTGGGGCAAGTTGAGACGCTACATGGACCTTCTCTGCCACTTGGCCCCAGTTTGCCCCTGCCCTTTCCCATGATCCGCTTCTGCCCTTTATCATTTACCTATTTCCCTCCCCATTTCTTTCTCTTTTTTTTTTTTCTCTTTTTCTTTTTCCTCTCTGCATCACTATGTGACCTCTCTGATGGGAGTGGTTAATTCTTGTTGCCTGTGATGTAGTTTGTTATCTTAATATTCCTTGAATATAATCCAGGTTGAATTGACATAATTGTTCATTTATTGCAATGGATTGTGTTATGACCATGCAGAGCCTTTAATGTTTCTTTGCACTTTTCTTGTCCTGTCTTATATTTGTGGGATTGTCTTTGGCTTGTAGCCGTGTTTACTGTAGTAAAACTTTAATTTTCAATAAAAAGAGATTAAACATAAAGTTTGTTGAACGGCTGCAGCCAATCAATGAGTTTTTCAGCATGGGTAAGATGCCTGTATGCTGCTGTGAACAAACTTTTTAAAACATGTGGTGAAGTTTTCGTTATTTATTGATAACCAGTGAAGTAAAGCAGACAGCTGCAAGCTGCAGCCCTCAGCTGTCTGCTTTACCTTGCCTGGTTATTAAAAATAGAGCAGACTCCACGCTTTTTTAATGATTTAGTTAAATAATTAAAAAATGGTGTGGGATCCTCTCTATTTTTGATCACTAGCCAAGATAAAGCAGACAGCTGAGGCCTGGTATTATCAGGCTTAGATGGCCCATGGTATTTGGCCCTTCACAACCTAAAAATAGCATCCCTCATCTGCCCCAGAAATGGTGCATCCATTAGATGCGCCAATTCTGGTGCTTTACCCAGCTCTTCCTGATCGCCCTGGTGTTGTGCCAATCAAAAAATACCAGCCCCGAGCTGTCTGCTTTATCTTGGCTGGCTATCAAAAATACAGGGGAACGAACACCATTTTTAATTAGTGAAATAATTTAAAAAAACAGCGTGGGATGCACTTTTTTTCGATAACCAGCTAACATAAATCAGACAGTTGAGGGCTGCAGCGCACAGCTAGCTGTCTGCTTTGCCTGTGCTGGTTATCTACACTAATGAGGGCCACATCTCATTGTTTTATTTATTCCCTAATGCCATCTCTTTGCAGGGCAACTTTCCTGCTCTTACCTACATTTTGATTCCTTTTGCCCTTACTGCGACCATTTTACAGCCATTTTACAGCACCAAAGTTCAGGTCCACATTTACTTATGGATTCGGAGTCTGGTGTCAAGTTCGGGTCAAGCCCAAGTCCAAAATTCGCTTCATCCTCAGAAACTGACTGGTCCGGACTGTACAAATATTGGAGAGATTATGGGCTGATCATACATTTAATAATGAGTTTACTGACATGATATTTTTGAAGACATCTTTCTGGATTGCTTGATTAATTTTGACCTCAATGCTGATGTCTATAAAGTCATTTTGTTTGCCATGGTGGAGCAGCTTGAAACTTTTTGGGGAAAAACAACATCAATGAACTCATTATTACATGCACCATCAGCCCATAATCTCTCCACCATTCGCGTAGTCCCGAACGGTCAACTTCTCAAGATGAGGCAAATTTATTGATCCAATGTTAAATTTGAGGTACAGGCTGAAGATCTAAAAAAAAATTCTTTAAGGACAGGGGATATAGTAACAGGAGCATAAAAAGGGCTCCCTGAGCCCTACACAGCTAGGAGATGTCTTCTACTGTATTCACCCAAAAATGAGAGACAAGATCCAAAAATGTTATTTATTTCAACATTCAACCATGAATAGTAGACCATGTGGACTGTGTTGAGTAAACATTGGCCCATAATAAAGGGAACCTATCAGGTCCTGTATGCACCCAGAACAAAGAGTGGTTCTGGATGCATATATCTAATCCCTGCCTAAGGCCATGTGCGCACTAGAAACTGACTTTTTCTTAAGGAAAAACCAGACCCTCTGAAAAAATCTCGCACCTGCGGTACAAAAACGCACCAAAACCGCAACGAAATCCTCTTGTGGTTTTGCTGCAGTTTGGTGCAGTTTTGGTGTGGATTTGGTGTGGAATTTCTACAGTTTTTCCGCAGGTTGGTCCTTGCGGGTTTTTACCAATAATTAATGGCAAAACTGCAGGGACCTGCAGAAAAGAAGTGAGATGCACATTAATTCCGCAGCGGAAATTCCGTGGGTAAATCCGCAGGTATAAAAAAATGCAGTGTGTGCACAGCATTTTTTATACCCATAGGTTTTGCTGGGGAATGACTGCAGAAATGTTAAGCACATTTTCGGCAGCAAATCTACGGTAAAATCTGCAGCATGCGCACATGGCTTAAGAGTTTCAGCCTGTAACAGCATAGAAAAAGAGATCTTTAGAAAAGTATTTCTAAAGATCCTTTATGATATGCTAATGAGGTCGGGGACTTGTCACAAGGGCGTTACTTCCTTTGGCTAGTTGGCCCCCTAAGAATGGAAGCACTGCCCTTTGGGTGTGCTAACATGCTAATGAATGTGCAGAGCCAGAGACATAGTCGCTCTCACCTCTCTGCTGCCACCGCAGCAGACACTGGTTTTCATCTCAGTGCGCATGATCAGAAGTCCCCGGACTTACAGTCATGCGCACTATGAAGCCGGGTGTATGCATCCTAGCTTCAAACTTTTTCTAAAGATCTCTTTATCTATGCTAGTGTATACAGGGAAAGCTGGCAGGAATTAGAAATATGCACCCAGAACTGCTCTTGGTTCTGGCTGCAAACAGGACCTGACGGGTTCCCTTTAATGGCCTGTTGTTGAGAATGCACTGTACAATGCCCGTCTGATGACATCAAGACGTGCAAGGAAACTTAAGGATATGCTCGTCAAAAGTCACTAAGCATCACGAGCACTGAATCCTTTTGATTCAGGTGGTAAAGCATTGTAATATTTTCCGAGCACCCAGTGCCAGCACCAATGTCCTTCCTGCACTTATTTCCAGTCCGCTGATGCTAAAATGTGTATAATATCAATCATGATATTCCTTGCAGCACCACACATGTGGCATAATTTGCCACATGTGCGTGTCCTCTTAGCTATATAGGTTTCACTTCAAGGGAGCTGTGATTTAGGGTCAGGGAGTATGTGAGGGACATTGATGCGACCAGGACAGTGGATGATACCATACTTCTAGAAACATTAACACATCACTTCAAAATGCACCATGGATGTAATACCAAATCCCTGATGGTTATGGGGATAGATGTTATTCATTTGGGCATTAGAGGCGGCAATACTAAAAGACTGCTTGCAAAATGCAAGGCAGAATGTATTGTGGCCCTGGATATGTTGGTACCGAAGGGACTCAAAGAAAGATTGAGCTTCACATCGTTTTTATTGTTTTACATATTACCAATCTCAGTTTTTCCTTACCTTGTTTGAATTGTTCGCTGTTCATGCCCACACCTCCTTTGGATGGTTTTATGTTTTTTTTTGCTTATATATTTTTATTTCAATATTTCTTTTTTGTTAAGATAAATCCACTTATCCTATTTAGAATTTCCTGAACATGTTTGATGTGAACTGAATTGAATCAGCACAATATACTGTATGTTGCCCATTGAGACCATCGAAAATCCATGCTGTTTACTTCATGACGTTTTTGCTAATAATGATGGTATTACTATCTATTCAAAACAATAGTTGCACCTAAAATCCTTATAAATACTAAGATGTTCATTTACTTAACATAAATGGCTGTTAAAACAAGCAAAATGTTTGGAAATACTATTGCTCAGGTTAACATTTGTCTTGTTAAAAATTGTTATACACAAGATGTCATTTAATAGAATTTCCATTCATCCATACATAATAAATTATAAAAACAAAAAAGTGCTTGATCAGATAAAATAAAGCCAAGTCAGCCATTAACAGTTCATGGTGAAGGAATTTGTTGGCTCTGCTTTCAGCTCCAATAACTGCAAGCATCAGTCACTAATGAACTAAATAAAGAGCTTAGGTTCCTTCTCACAACAATGCCTTTGTGAGTGACTCCTTGTGCGGAGTATTAACCCAGGATTCCACAAATATGGCACCGATCCTCTTCACTCAGTTCACACAGTTGTACTATAACAAAATGAATAGGGCATGTGTATCCCAACAAATTAAAGTACATCTGCAGTATAGCTTGAAAAGTTAAGCTATAAAATTTGAACAAATTCTCCTTTCACACTAAGCTTTAAAAATTTGTGATGCACAATATAGTTTCAGGATAGCTGTTGCTATTGCGAGTATATAATAATACATTTTATTGACAACTATTGCTGAAATAATATAATATAATTACTGTATTTTTCGGTTTATAAGATGCACCTGATTATAAGATGCTCCCCAAATTGAGAGCAAAAAAAGGTGAAGGGTGAGTCTTATAATCCAGTGGCGTCTTACTGGAGGGGGTGCCAGCAGTGGTGGAGCATGGTCACAGCAGGCAGGGGCGGTGGATATCCCAGATGCTCTCCCAGAAACTGTCGGCTGTGCGGGTGCTGGGGCAGCTGTGTTGGTGCCGAGGTAGCTGTTCTGGTGCTGGGGCAGCTGTGCTGGGTTTGCAGTGGCAGCTGGGGCAGCATTGCTGGTGGTGGGGCACCTGTGCTGGGACTTGGGCTGCAGAAGTGGCTGCGGGCAGCAATGGCTTCAACGAAATAGCGCCTAGAGTCAGCATGTGTGCAGATTGAGCTCTCAGCTCAATGGCAAGCCAAAATCTTGAGCAAAGAACTGCATCTGCGCACGTGCGAATTCCGAGCACCATTATTTGAAGTTCTCACTGCTCAACCCGCAGTGCCAGTTCAGCCACCGCAGCCCCATCAGCAGATGCTATAGCACCAGATGCCGCAGACCCTACACAGCCAGTGTAGACACCGCACAGCTGCCGCAGAGCCCACACAGCCACCGCAGCACCAGCCTCCACAGACCCCGCACCAGCCCAGCCGCTGCAGCGCCTCCACATCTGCCACAGCACCAGCCCAGCCACCGCAGCCCATGCACAGCTGCCACAGCACCAGCCCAGCCACCGCAGCCCATGCATAGCTGCCACAGCACTAGCCCAGCCACTGCAGCCCACGCACAGCTGCCACAGCACCAGCCCAGCAACTGCAGCCCCTGCACAACTGCTGCAGCACCAGCCCAGCCACTGCAGCCCCTGCACAACTTCCGCAGCATTCCGCCGGCCTCCTGAAACTGCTCTCCACCACCCCCGGTAAACTACATTCAAATTATAAGATGCACCTTTTACTTTCCTCGCAAATGTTTGGGAGAAAAAGTGTGTCTTATAATCCGAAAAATACAGTATATGCTAAAACTAACTGCTAATGGTAATAAAAACAGTTTATAGCAAGTAGTACAAACTAGAAAATGTTAGAGATTAGTAAACTACTTCACCAGTTTTGAGATACAGCATAAATAATGCCAAGATAAACATCACAACCAATATTGTCATTAGAGAACCACACAGAACCACGCAGAATTCTTAGGGAAGTGAGTGTTTTGACCTTATCATTTTTTATGCATATCTTCCTACTCCAAGCTCTATAAAATTGAATGATTATTATTTTGAAACAAAGCAGGTGATATTTATTTGTGTAATTAGGGAGTGCATTGCCTAAAGATTAGTGATGAGCGAGCATGCTTGTAACTACTCGGTACTCGCACGAGTATCGCTGTACTCGGGCTGCTCGGCGGGGACCGAGTAATCTCGCGATACTCGTGCTGTACTCGTGGTCTTCATTTCTGCATGTTGGCGCTCTTTTGAGAGCCAGCCCTCATGCAGGGATTGGCTGGCAGACCACTGCAATGCCACAGCCCTGTTAGTTGTGGAATTGCAGTGATTGGCCGGCCTGCACAGCGTGACCGAGCCTTTATACCGGCCGGCGCGCTGTGCTCTGCTCACAGCTATCCAGACAGTCAGTGCAGGGAGAGTGTCGCTGATTCAGGGAAAGCTTTGCAGCCCTTTATAGCTTTTTCAGTTGCAGGGCTGCAAACAGTGTGACCAAAAGTCCTTCTCAGGACTATTCTAGTTGTATACAGGCAGGCAGGGTATAGCCAGGTCGGAGTACAGTAGCAGAGTCCTTCTCAGGACTATTGTTGCTATATACAGGCAGGGTATAGCCAGGTCTGAATACAGGCTAGTGACCAGAAGAGTCCTTGTCAGGACTATTGTACCAGTATACAGGCAGGCAGGCAGGCAGGGTAGTGGTGACCGTATACCAGCCTTCATCATATCTGGGGCTGGTGTACACAGTGTAAAACAGTCCAGATAGTGTCTGACTTGTCTGTAATTGTCGCTCCCCAAAAAAACCTGTTAGGTTCTTATTGCGTCCGTGCTTGGTTTTTAAAACCGCACGTGTGTGCCTGTTGGTGGCAGCGTACAGGTGCACTTGTGTGCAATTTCCACAAACTTTGATATAACGCACAAGTAGTGAATATACACGTCAGCAGTGCACAGCATTGCAAAATGCGCAAGGGCATTGGCAAGGAACAAGGAAGTGGACGTGATGGTGGTGCAGGCAGAGGCCGAGGTCGTGGGCAAGCTCTAATTTCGCCACAACAAAGGGCCACATCTAGTCGCTCGCACGTCCTGTCCCAAATTCTTGGGGACCGCAGCAGTACACCGCTCTTGAACCAAGACCAGTGTCAACAGGTTGTTAGTTGGATAGCAGATAATGCTTCCAGTCAGATTGGCACCACCACAAACACTCTGTCTTCCACACGGTCAAGTGTCAGTAGCCGTGATACTGCACCGCACATTTCTGAACCTGATCCTCCTTCCTACCACCAGGCTGAGTACACGTCCTCCTCGGACATTAATGATCCCACACTTGGACACTCGGAAGAGCTGTTCACGTTTCCATTCACACATTCTGGCCTCTCGCCAGCTCATATTGAAGTGGGTCATGAGGAGATCGTCTGTACAGATGGCCAAATATTTGAGGAGCCACGTTCTCACGAAGTTGGCAACGTGTCTCAACAAGTGGTGGACGATGATGAGACACAATTGTCAGGAAGTCAGGAGGAGGAGCAGGGTGCGGAAGAGGAAGACGACGTGGTGGATGATCCAGTAACTGACCCAACCTGGCAGGAGGATATGCAGAGCGAGGACAGCAGTGCACAGGGGGAGGGAGGCGTAGCATCACAACAGGCAGTAAGAAGCAGGGTGGTGGCCCCAGGCAGAAGTCAGGCAACCGTTTCCCCGGAACAACACGACGACACAAGGTGCCTGTACAAATGTTAGGTCTTCCCGAGTCTGGCAGTTTTTTAAGTTGGATCCAGATGATTCAAAAAAGGCCATTTGCAACACCTGCCGTGCCAGCATCAGCAGGGGTACCAAAACTAGCAGCCTGACCACCACCAGCATGATCAGGCACATGTCAGCCAAGCACCCGACTTTGTGGGAAGTACAACAGAGTCGAGGAGCAGTGCTTGCTGATGTCACTGCTACGTCTTCGCTGGTTGTGCATGCGAGCCAATCCCCTGTCCATGCTGCCTGCGAACAAGCCTCCTCCACTCCTGCACCTGCAGTTGCCTACGCAGAAAGAACACCATCATCAAGCACGTCCTTGTCCCAGCGCAGCGTTCAGTTATCCATTCAGCAAACCTTTGAACGCAGGCGCAAATACATTGCCAACACCCCACATGCCACAGTTCTAAATGCTAACATTTCGCGACTGCTTGCGCTGGAAATGTTGCCTTTTAGGCTGGTGGAGACAGAAGCATTCCGTGACCTGATGGCGGCAGCTGTCCCACGTTACTCGGTCCCCAGCCGCCACTATTTCTCCCGGTGTGCCGTCCCCGCGTTGCATAACCACGTGTCACAAAACATCACACGTGCCCTGAACAACGCTGTTTCACCCAAGGTCCACCTAACCACAGACACGTGGACAAGTGCTTGTGGGCAAGGCCGCTACATCTCGTTGACGGCACACTGAGTTAATATTGTGGAAGCTGGGACCCAGTCTGAGCGAGGGACGGAACACGTCCTTCCCACACCAAGGTTTGCAGGCCCTACCTCAGTCAGTGTTTCACCCACACTCTACAGCTCCGGAATGTCATGCTCTTCAGCCTCCTCCTCCTCCTGCGCATCCTCATCCACTGTACCCTCCACACCAGTCACAAGCTGGAAGCACTGCAGCACTGCCTCGGCGAAGCGGCAACAGGCTGTGCTGAAGCTAATCTGCATAGGTGACAAACCCCACAATGCAGAAGAGCTGTGGACAGCTCTGAAACAGCAGGCAGATTACTGGCTCACACCTCTGAACCTAAAGCCAGGAAAGGTCGTGTGTGACAATGGCCGGAACCTGGTGGCGGCTTTGAGGCGAGGCCATGTGCTCAACCTCGTGGTTCAGCGGTTTCTAAAGTCATACCCAGAGCTGTCTGATCTGCTGGTAAAAGTTCGCCGCCTGTCTGCACATTTTCGAAAGTCACCTACTGCTTCAGCCGGCCTTGCCGGCTTTCAGCGCAGTTTGCATCTTCCGGCTCACAGACTGGTGTGTGATGTCCCCACGCGTTGGAATTCAACTCTGCACATGTTGGTCAGGATATGTGAGCAGAAGAGGGCAGTTGTTGAGTACCTGCATCACCTAAGCCGTCGGGAAATGGGAAATGGCAAACTCCACACATAACACCTGAGGAGTGGAGATGGATGTCAGACCTATGTACCATCCTCCAAAACTTTGAGGACTCCACCAAGATGGTGAGTGGTGATGACGCCATTATTAGCGTCACCATACCGCTACTCTGCCTTCTAAAACGGTCTCTGCTGAAAAACAAACATGATGCATTGCAGGCGGAGCGCGATGAGTTGCAGCAAGAAACAGTAGTGGGTGTGGGTGATGATAACACACAGCCCAGCCTCGTCTCATCACAACGTGCAGTGGAGGACTATGACGAGGAGGAGGATGAAGACATGGAGCAACTCTCCGGCCAAATTGAGGATATGACATGCACAACAGTCATATCCTCGGTTCAGCGTGGCTGGCCAGAGGACAGGGTAGATGAGGAGGAGGAGGAGGAGGACAGCATGTTCAGTCATCTTGTTGGTCAGGCTACTGAAGTCCTGGCTGTTAAGAGTCTGGCGCACATGGCTGACTTTATGGTAAGCTGCCTGTCTCGTGACCCTCGCGTTAAGAACATCTTGGCCGACAATCATTACTGGTTGGTAACACTGTTAGACCCACGCTACAAGGAGAACTTTTTGTCTCTTATTCCCGTGGAGGAGAGGTCAACCAAAATGCAGCAGTTCCGGAAGGCCATAGTCACGGAAGTAGGCAAAGCATTCCCCTCACAAAACGCTAGCGGCATAGGTCATGAATCAGTGGACAACCGAGGCGTACAGCCGAGAGAGGCACAAGTCCAATCCGCCAGAGGTAGGGGAACAGTCTTTAAGATGTGGGACAGTTTTCTCAGCCCCTCACGTACCACAGCCCCTGAGGTGCGGGGTAGTGCCACAAGAAATCCTAAGTTTGCCCAGATGCTGAAGGAGTACCTTGCAGATCGAACAACTGTACTCCGACATTCCTCTGTGCCTTACAATTATTGGGTATCCAAGCTGGACACGTGGCATGAATTGGCTCCCTACGCCTTGGAAGTCCTGGCCTGCCCTGCTGCTAGCGTTTTGTCATAGCGTGTTTTTAGTGCCGCAGGTGGAATCATTACAGATAAACGCACCCGCCTGTCAACTGAAAATGCTGACAGGCTGACTCTGATCAAGATGAACAAGGGTTGGATTGGGCCAGACTTCACCACACCACCAGCAAATGAGAGCGGAATTTAAAGTTTGCCATGTACCTCCACTCACCCATGGGTACACACTTCTGGACTTTGGATAATCGCTGGACTGCTCCTCCTTCTCCTCATGCGCCACCATGATGATGACCGTTACAAATTGCAATACTTAGGCCTTTGTTTCAGGTATACCCCCAGTGGTAAATTTTTTCGCCCATTCTTTGCAGAATGGACATTACAACGACAGGAGACCCGCTCCTTTGCAATGGGAACAATGTTTTGAGGCCCTCATGCACGTCTCTACCCAGGGACAACGTGGAGCCTCCCAATTTTTGGCTGCCCTGCCTAAGGGCTATACTATAATACACCCACTTCCTGACAATGAACACTTAATGTTTTGAGGCCCTCATGCACGTCTCTACCCAGGGACAACGTGGAGCCTCCCAATTTTTGCCTGCCCTGCCTAAGGGCTATACTACAATAGACCCACTTCCTTACAATGGACACTTAATGTTTTGAGGCCCTTGTGCACGTCTCTACCCAGGGACAACGTGGAGCCTCCCAATTTTTGGCTGCCCTGCCTAAGGGCTATACTATAATACACCCACTTCCTGACAATGGACACTTAATGTTTTGAGGCCCTCATGCACGTCTCTATCCAGGGACAACGTGGAGCCTCCCAATTTTTGGCTGCCCTGCCTAAGGGCTATACTACAATAGACCCACTTCCTTCCAATGGGCACTTCAGGTTTACAGGCCCTCATGCACGTCTCTATCCAGGGACAACGTGGAGCCTCCCAATTTTTGGCTGCCCTGCCTAAGGGCTATACTACAATAGACCCACTTCCTTCCAATGGGCACTTCAGGTTTACAGGCCCTCATGCACGTCTCTATCCAGGGACAACATGGAGCCTCCCAATTATTGGCTGCCCTGCCTAAGGGCTATACTACAATTGACCCACTTCCTTCCAATGGGCACTTCAGGTTTACAGGCCCTCATGCACGTCTCTATCCAGGGACAACGTGGAGCCTCCCAATTTTTGGCTGCCCTGCCTAAGGGCTATACTATAATACACCCACTTCCTGACAATGGACACTTAATGTTTTGAGGCCCTCATGCACGTCTCTACCCAGGGACAACGTGGAGCCTACCAATTTTTGGCTGCCCTGCCTAAGGGCTATACTATAATACACCCACTTCCTGACAATGGACACTTAATGTTTTGAGGCCCTCATGCACGTCTCTATCCAGGGACAACGTGGAGCCTCCCAATTTTTGGCTGCCCTGCCTAAGGGCTATACTACAATAGACCCACTTCCTTCCAATGGGCACTTCAGGTTTACAGGCCCTCATGCACGTCTCTATCCAGGGACAACGTGGAGCCTCCCAATTTTTGGCTGCCCTGCCTAAGGGCTATACTACAATAGACCCACTTCCTTACAATGGGCACTTCAGGTTTACAGGCCCTCATGCACGTCTGTATGCAGGGGCATTGGTGAACCTCACAATTTTGGACTGCCCTGGCAAAGGAAAATACTACAAAGACTCACTTCCTCAAAATGGGCACATTAGACTCAAGAGGCCTTCATGTACGTCTCTTCTCAGGGACATCGGAGTGCCACACAATGTTTTCACGTAAAATCTTTCATGTATTAATCTCAAAAAGTAACATACACCAGCTCTATCTCACTATTGGGTATGTGCCCTTAACATTTCCGCCATGAAAAATCATTTTGGGGTCATTTTGGAAGGTTTTCTGGTGAGTCCGTAAAAATGGCGTAAAACGCGGACAAAATTGTTCACAGCTGTGACTTTTCAGTGATAAATGCTTCAAGGGGTCTTCCCCATGCTGTTGCCATGTCATTTGAGCACTCTTCTGAGACTTTTGTGACATTTTTAGGGTTTCTCCATGCTGCCGGGGGGTCATTTCACAAAAATACTCGGGTCTCCCATAGGATAACATTGGGCTCGTTGCTCGGGCCGAGTACACGAGTATCTTGGGAGGCTCGGCCCGAGCTTCGAGCACCCGAGCTTTTTAGTACTCGCTCATCACTACTAAAGATATTAACACCTTTTATCAAGTTGTGCAGAATTATTAGGCAGCTTGTTTCCCTCAGGCAATTTGGGGGAAAAAAAGAAACGAACTTACTCTGATCAGTCAAAAAATGTTAAACCATTTTACAAATTGATGCAGCACTCATGAAATTTCTAAGATTAAAAGTCAGTCACAAAAAACATGTTGAGAAAAATAACACAAGAACTGCTAAATATTTGAGAAGAATCAAACATGAATGAACCAGTTTTCCTCCAGTGCTTTCATGTTATAGAAGTGCACCCTCCCGCTAAGAAGTAGAATTAGTTAATTTCTCAGAAACATGGCAACGGTAAGGCAGACTGAAACCTGACCACCACTGAACAAACTACAGTAGTTGAAACATCTGGACTGGGCCAAGGAATACCTGAAGACAGATATTTCAATGGTTTCATGGATTGATGAGATGAGAGCAAATCTTGATGGACCAGAAGGATAGGCCTGTGGCTGGATTAGTAAAAGGCACAAAGATTGATACACACACCAGTAAAGTGGAGATGGGGTTCTGCTTTGAGCCAGTATTATCAAACATAAGCTAGTTGGACCTTTTCTTGGTTCAAAATTAACTCAAATTCAACTCCTATACCTACTGCCAGTTTTTGGAAGACACTTTCTGCTCCGCATTGAAGTACTCCACTGCTTGGTTAGCTAGGAAAATCCTTAACGGTTAAAAAACAATGGCATGGCCCCCTTACTCACCTAAACTAAACCCTAATGAAAATGTTTTGTTTCTTATTAAAACAAAGATTTAAGATGAATAAAAGAGTACACTGCTCAGAACAGTGTACGTCACTCGGCAATTTTCAGCTTTTTTCAGCCATGTTCGTTGTGACATCTTGGTTCACCTGAGGCCATGAGGCATGGACTTGATTGAACTTTGACTGTCACTGTGTGAGTCTCGCATCAGTATCACCTGGCATGATGCGCACTCTCCTTACAGGAGCGAGTCAGCTGCATGTATTTCCATGCAGCTGAGGCACTCCTGTTACGAGAGTGTACGCCATGACGGGTGATACTGATGCGAGACTGGCAGGAGTCATACGCAAGCCTCAGCTGTGTACTCGGGTAAAGGCTCTGACAGCTCTAAGCTGAGTCTGTGTGAGTAGACCTGTGTTTGTCTTCTCGCACAGATGTATCTTTCTTATCTTTCGCACAGATGTATATTTCTGATGAAGGAGATTTTATATTTTTAGAAATTCAATATGAATCTTTTATATCAACCAATCAGGATTCTCTACTTAGGGCATTTAGCATATGGAATTGAAGTTTTATACAGAGCTTGTGATGTTATCAAGTACTCAAATGGTTAAACCCGGCTTAAGCTGCTGAAATATTAGGTGCTTAAGGGTAAAAAAATTAAATCACAAGTAATGAGAAAACCCCTATCTATATATTGAGAAAATGTATCGATTTTCTGAAAAAAGTGCACCAAAACAAAAAAGCAATAACCAACGTTTCAGATGTATGTAGCCTTTTCAAGGTGGTTGCGTAATGTTCAGATGCTGGACAGCGCGGGTCACCAACAAATGGCCGAGGCAGTGGCTCAGCCGCTGCCACCACTGTCACATAGGATTTTCCTCATTCCTCTGGCATCTATCGCAGGTGCACTCCCTATACTACTCATCCCCTGTTCTACCCTCGCATTTATCATGTTATATTGATTGCTGAAAAATTTGAAGCACCTCTCATACTGTTCTGGATGGTTGTCCATTGGTGACCTGCGCTGTCCCGCATCTGAAAATTACGCAACAACCTTGAAAAAGTCTAGATACAGTTGAAAAGATGGTTATTGCTTTTTTGTTTTAGTACACTTTTTTGCAGAAAATCAATACATTTCCTTTTGCATCAATCACTATGTGTCAGGTCCTGTGGTTTGTATGGTCGTTGGCATCATGACAAGTCTCTGCTGGGTGGAGCCAGTGCAGGTGTTCACTCTGGCTTTGTTTTGCGCTCTAAGTGACTTACTTCAGGTTGGGGCATTTCTGGGAGGTGAGGTGACATCGTTCTAACCAATTATGCGAATCAAGGGGTCCCGGGACACCAGGTCCTCTAGTGTCAGATGTTGCCAAAGGATATGGACACCATGTCTTCTGGTTCAGCTAGGTGTTGGGAGGTTCCTCCGAGTCAATCTTCCTCTTCCCCTCCTTTGCCACTATGGATTGAAGGTGGAGACTGGTAGTTGCCTCAGCAGTGTCAGCTGATCCATGAGAGGGATATTTCAGCACTGACTCTGGTCAGTGTTGATTATTTCAGTTTTGCTTGGGTAAGAAGGTTAGTAGTTTGTGTGCTGCTGGTTTGCTCTGCTCTGGTGTTTTGCTTTGTCCCCAAACTTCCCTTATACCTGTATAGTGGTTTCTACTTTCTTTGCTGGCATTTCTGCTTTTGATCTGACTGTGGCCTGTGTGCCTAGCCACTAACCACCCCACTATTGTCACCTCTGCCAAAGTCCTCTCTTCCAGGACCAGAAGGCGCGTGAAAAGTACCCCTGCCCTTAAGGATGTAGGGTAACATGACGACTAGCTCAAAGTGTGTCTGGCATACTGCATTTGCTGGCCTGCAGTCTGATTACCCCATCACTATCCTTGTATTACACTATCTCCTTGATGTTCCTTTGAATGCTGTGATTTTCTCATTGCTTGTGATGTGATCAAGGCAGCATTTCGGTATGGAAGATACACTGAATACTGTTATATGTTTCCAGATTACTTAGTAGTGTTGGGCCCAATCAATCATCTAATCAATGTGTTCTGCGTAATGATTGGCAGTGCATTATCCATTAACTGCAGCTCTGGCTTGGTAATAGCTGCGATGGAAAAAATATCCTAATTTCTAATTCAGAATTCTCTAGTTATATCCTCGTCCAGACCAAAATTTCTTTCTAGTTATGTATGTGTACTTTCGTTTGGTTAACTATTTTCTATTCTCTGGTAAATAAAAGGTCACAGAAGGCAACCAGAGCTTGTTTGCATTAATAATGTATTTGGACTTTCTTTAGGGAATAAATAATTGTTCTATGCTGTTGTTGTGGATAATAAAAAATAGTTTCAGAGTGATTAATAAGTCCCAGCAGACAGCTAAGACTTGTATGGTATGGACATTTTCATCCTAATGAGTAGAATAAAACTAATGTAATTTTAATCGAAAAAAATAAAAGGAATGTGATGCTGAGAAAAATATCCTTAAGGACCTAAATTCTACTACCAGTGTATATGGTTTTTAAGTTTAGAACTAATTTTGAATACATTTTGAAGATTTTATTCATTGTTTAGACATACCCATCCTCTTTTCTTTGTTACACACTGAATAAAACTATAAACACAACACTTATATTTTTGCCCCCATTTTTATCAGTTGAACTCAAAGATCTAAGACTTTTTCTATGTACACACAAAGACTTTTTCTCTCAAATATTGTTCACAAATTTGTATAGATCTGTGTTAGTAAGCACTTCTTCTTTGCTGAGATAATCCTTCCACCTCATAGGTGTAGTATATCAAGATGATAATTACGCAGCCCGATTATGGGGTCAGTGTCGCTGCAGTGTCCTGCTGGGGCTGGTGGGGTAGTGCAGCTTAGGTGTTTTGAGCCCTTCGCAAGTAGGGCTGGATCCCAGTAGTGGATGATGGGGGGTTATAGTAGGGAACAGTCAGTGTATGAGGCAATAAGGAAACAGTCCACATAATAGTGCAGTTTTAACCTGCCTTGTCTTTACTTGGTTTCAGTATTTGAACTCGCTGGTGCCGCTTCAAGGTGTTCCTGCTCCCCTTGTTCTCCATGACAGCTGCGACCTTGGTTGGCTGCCCTCCGTGCACACTTGTTGTTGATGGGCTCCCGTGGCCTAAAGCTGCTTGCGAAACCCTCTGTTTCTGTCTTGGTCCTATTGCAGGCAGCCTGGACTATTTAAGGGTTCATTCCTGGTCCCCTCTTTGCTGCTGATGCTTCAGATACTTTGGTTGGCGACGGACCCTGGAGATCTTCTTGCCTGACAGATTTAACAGTTGACCATAAAGTGTCCCGCTGTCCTAGGGTCTGCACCCCACCTTGGGCTGAGTCTTGTGAGCCTAGGTTCCACAGGCGTCCCGCGGTCCCTGGAGTATTCCACTTCCACAGGTAACCCACGGTCCCTGGAGTCCTAGTTCCTTACTCCACAGTCCCTCACTCCTGTCACAGCACTCCGGTGTTACTTCAGGTCTTTTCCTTTCTTTCTGTACTTTCACTCTTTAACTCCTCCGACTACTACTCTCAACTCTTCTCTCCTTCACTTCCTTTTTCTTCTGACTGAACACCACTTCCTCCCTCCAACTTCCCAACTGACCACTGGCTCCTCCCCTTGCCGGATCTCTCCCTACAGATTGGGTGGCGACTATCCAATCAGTGCCCATCCCTTATACCTGTTACAAGAGAGTCTCCCAGTTTGGTGTTGGGGCTGTGTATGTGGCCTGAAGGTGCTGGTGTGTTGACTGGCATGGATATTCCGGGGTTTGGGTTTCCACTTACATTTTGTGGCACCTGGTACCTCAGGGGTGCTACATTAGCTATGGGTGCACTGAGAAGAAATTGCACAACAATTTGTATGGTCCATTTTCTACTGTTATTTTTTTGAAAATGAAAATTTTGTGAGGAAATTAACTTTTTTTTATGATGGCTCCACATCATAAAATTCTGTTAAGCACCTGCAGGTTCAGGGTGCCACCACATATTTAGATAAATTGCATGAAGGTTTCCAAAGAAAAGGTCACTTGCTGGGGGTTTCCACTGATTAGGCACCTCAGGGCCTCTGTAAATGCAGCATGTAACATGCTATGCTTTCCAGCTGATTTTATGCTCCAAGAGTCTAATGGCCCTTTTTCCCTTCCAAGACATGCTGTGCACCCAAGCAATAGTTTTCTACCACATATGAGGAGGTATCAGCATATTCAGTGAATATTGTACAACAAAGACTATGGTGCAATTTTTTTTTATTATCCTTGTCAAAATGAAAAATCTGGGGCTAAGGCAATGTTTTTCTGTGGAAAAATGTGATTTTTTTTATTTTCATGGTTCAACGTTATAAAATTGTGTGGAGCACCTGCAGGTTCAAGGTGCCTACCTCACTTTTAGATAAATTATGTTAGGGGTGTAGCTTCCATACTGGGGTCACTTGTGGGGGGGTTACTACTGTTTAAGTACATCAGATGCTCTACAAATGCCTCATGACAACCGCTGTCCAGACAATTTTGAACTTCAAAAGTCTAATAGGGCTCTTAACCTTCAAAGCCGTGTCATGCACCCAAAGAGTAGTTCTCCACCTCATATTTAGTATCGCTGTTCTCAGGAAAATTTGCAAAACAATTTGTAAGGTGAATCTTTTCCTGTTACCCTTGAGAAAATACAAGACATGAGGCTAATGCAACATTTTTATGGAATAAATGTAATTTCTTATTCTCACGGCTCAACCGTAAAAAATTCTGTAAAGACCCTACAAGTTCAAAGTGCCAACTACACCTCTAGATAAAACATGGAGGGATTTAGTTTCCAAAATATGTGTCACTTTTGGGATTTCTACTGTTTAGGCACATGAGGTACTCTGCAAATATGATATGGTATCCGCTATCTATACCAGCCATTTTGCACTCCTTCTTCTCCGAGCCCTGCCTTGTGCCCAAACAGTAGTTTTCTAACACACATAAGGTATTGGCATACTAAGGAGATTTTGCAAAACACATTTTATGGTACATTTTTTTCCTTTCATACTTGTGAAAATGAAAAATCTATAGCTAAAGCAAAATTTTTGTGGAAAAATGTAAGTTTTTATTTTTGTGGCTCAACGTTATAAAATTCTGTGTAGCATCTGTAGATCCATGATGACTATCAGACCTCTAAATAAATTCCTAGAGCAGTGCAATTTCCAAGATAGGGTCATTTGGCAGGAATTTTCAATGTTAAGTCACATCAGATGCTCTGCAAATACAATATGATGTCCATAATCTATTCCAGATAATTTTGTGCTCTCAACAGTCAAATGGCGCTCCTTCTCTTCCAAGCTATGCCATGAGCCCATACAGTTGTTTTTCACCACATGTTAGGTATAGGTGTACGCAAAAGAAAAATTGCGGAATAAATAGTATGGACATTGTTCTCCTGTTACCCTTATGAAAATGAAAAATTTGAGGCTAAAGAAATATTTGTGTAGGAAAAACTAAAATTATTTTTTTTTTCCTTCGACATTGCGTTAATCCTTTGAAGCATTTAAAAGGTTAATAAACTTCTTGAATGTGATTTTCAGCCCTTTGATGAGTGAAGTGTTTAAAATGTTGTCATTTTTGGGCATTTTCTGTTATATAGGTCTATCAAAGTCACTTCAAATGTGATGTGGTCCATAAAAAAATTGATTTGTAAATGTTGGTGGAAAAATGAGAAATAGCTGATAAATTTTTAACGATTTTGACTTCCTTACAAAAAAATTATATTTCAAAAATATTACTGACGAAAAGAAAGAAATCATGTGACAAATGTTATTTGTTAATAATTTTGTATGATAAAGCAAGGGCAGAAAAACAAAAAGTTAGAAAATTGCTAAATTTTCATTTTTGAAATATGTTTGATAGTTCAACATTTTCAGAAAAAAATATATAATCAAACAAAAGTTACCATTAACTTTAAGTACAATATGTCTCAAAAAAATGTCTCAGATTCACTAGAAAGCGTTCCAGAGTTATTACACTGGTCAGCATTGACAAAATTGGCCTATCAGGAAGATGACTTTGGAGCGAAGGGTTAAATTCTCCATCCTGCATAGAAAAAAAGTTCTTTGTCACTACTGTATTGACAAAAGCAGTAAATCCTTGAACATGTTCTTTTTGGACACTATTATAATAGAGGAGATAATTTAATGAACTTGGCTTTCTTCAGCACATGGTGTGTATGCTATTTTTCAATATGTATTGTAACATCGAGGATATCCATAGCAGTTATGCTAAATTTTGGAGTGAATTTCATATTTACAGAATTATTACTATTGAGAAAAGTACTAAACTCGTAAAACTGGAAGTTATACTCCGGCCAGACAATGAATATGTTTTCAACAAACCTGACAGAAATGTATACATTTTACATATAAAATAGCTGTAATATACATGTAATTGTTTTCAAAAACTGCTAAAATTAAAGATTAGCTGACACATGGATATTCGGATTTGCTGGGTTCGCAAGGACTTATGTTATGATCCGGAACCATGGAAGACCACCATAAATTATTGGTAAAAGGTGTCAAGAGCATTGGCAACTAATCTGGCCGCCATCCCCTTACTAACCATCAACACTAGAAGTAGCCGAGGGGTGAACTAACATCCTGTGCACCGCAAACCCAGCCGGAGAAGCTAGCTATCCTAAAGGAAGGAAAGATGAATAACTCTCTGCCTCAGAAAATAGATAAAGAATAGCAAGCCCTCCACATTCAAAGACTGCGGTGATATAGGAAAACACAATACACAGATAGATGATAGGATTAGCAAAAGGTGAGGCCCTACTGACTAAATAGGACAGGACAGGAAACGGACTGATGGTGGCCAGAGAAAAATCCTGCAAAAATCCAAATACCTGATAGTACAAAAAGGCCCTCAGATCACTAGATCTGAACTCCGTCCTATACCAGTCGCTCTTGTCATACCAATGAATAGAAAGCAGGAATCATTACAAATTCAAGAAGAAACAAATACATGGACTTATAGGAGCAATACTTCAAACATAGCTATAGGGAGCTTCCCAGCTAATCAACTGAGAGGGAAGATCCCTGCATGCAAATAAACTGACAACAACCACAGCAAATGAAAAACTCAGATAAGAGCCAAAAGAACCAAACAACAAATAAAGAGCAAAGCACTTATCTGAGGTAGATGTGATCTGGAGCAGGATGAAGCAGGCTGGTGAACAAGGAACAACTGACATCCGGCATAGCCTGCTATCAGATCAGGGTTTAAATTGGCAGAGAGTTAGCAATGGAAACGCCCATTGCTCAACACACCTGGTCTCTGACCAAACCATTCCTGGCCACAAGAGGGAGCGTCACAGCAGCCAAAGTATAACTGACATTCACAACAGACTTAAAAAAATAGTTAGGTTTGGGGAAAGGACTTGATCTGAACTTGACTCCTCACAACGAATCCCATACAACACAATGGGAACCCAAAGTTCTTCCTAGTAAGGACAAGGGGGGCTGCAAAAAGAAGCAAAATGGGGGTAAGAGCAGACAATTCTAAAGCTGTACTCAAAAGTTTACATACCCTGGCAGATTTTTTGCTTTCTTGGCCTTTTTTCAGAGAATATGAATGATAATACAAAATGCTTTTTTCCACTCCATTTCCATGGTTAGTGGTTGGGTGAAGCAATTTATTGTCAAACTACTGTGTTTTCTCTTTTTAAATCAGAATTCTTTGAAAAAAGGCCACAAAAGCAAAAAAATCAGCTGTGGTATGTAAATGTTTGAGCACAGCTGTACTTACCGTTATTCCTGAAAGATAACACAACAGTCAGACTCTATTCTGGGCCCTTTTCTGGCCTGCTTATTAAACTACATGATTATTTACTGATTCCTCACTCACACTCTGTGCCAACACTTGTGATTGGCTGAAGACTGCTTTACACACCCCTCACCCTCTGTGTGGGCATCTGTGATTGGTTGCAGAGCAGTTTTGCTGTATTGTAGTGCAAAAAGAAATAAATAAAACATTTAAAAAAATGGCTTGGGCTCCTGCCCTATTTTTGATAACCATCAAATGGATGCACTGATTCTGGGGTGGCTGCGGTTTACTAATTATAAATTGGGAGGCACCAATATCCATGCCTCTTCCCACTCTGATAGAACCAGCTCCAGCTGTCCGCTTTACCATGGCTGGTGATCACAAATGAGGGGGTGATCCAATGCCTGTTAATTAAAAAAGACATGGGAGTCCTTCTATTTTTGATGACCATCATAGGTAAAGAAGGCAGCTGGGGGTTGCAGCCCATAGTTGTTTTACCCATGCTGATTACAAAGAAAAGGGACCACATACTGTTTTTTAAAATTATTTATTTAACTCATTTTAAAAGAATTAAAAAAAATGGTTTTTGATTCTATAGCACCCAGGGATATGGGGTACTCGGTCCCGGGCAATGTCTCTCTTTGGGGATGTCACGGTGGTGGCTGCTGCCCGGTTCCGTTCCCTGGGCCCTTTTTGTAATCGGGATATATTTACAAGGGGTTAGATTCATGTTCATATGTGACGCTACTTGTAGTGGTGTGGCTAGAGGTATGGAGCCGCCGCTGCAGAAAGTCACTACTGGGGCTGGGATTATTTGCAGCTTTGATGGTTGGCCCTCCTCAAGCAGGGACAGGCCCCAGTGGATATGTGTTGTGACGGGTGCTAGAAGAAGAGAGTCCACACCAAAGTTCAGTGCAACTGGTTTTACTCATGTCTGGCTGGTAATAACTGGTTGCCCGAGGCCAGCTGGTCACCTACAGGTCCCATTTATTCCAGTGCCAGTTTGGTTCCTTCTTCCCCTGCACCTGTCTCTGGTAAATGGGTCCCCGTGTTGTAGAACAACTGGTGGTCCCTGTCTGGTGGTTAATCCACTTCTGTCCACCTGACGGTAGCGTTAAACCTATGGGGATGGAGTTCTGGTCCTGTCCTCAGCTCTACCTTTGCTACTGAGTCTTCGGATTCTTTGGGTCAGCAAGGTCCTTGATGGTACCCTTGCTGTGCAGGTGTTAACAGCTCGGCTTGGAGCTTTTTCCTGTCCTAGGGTCCCATACCCCATCAGGGCATAGTTCCAGGAGTACTCCACCATACTCGACCGGCAACCCCTTCTCCTGGGTACCAGGTCACCGTTAACCCAAGTCAGGACGTGTCCTCATGTCCACCTTCACTCCTCTCCTGCTGTCAACTCCCTCTCTGTGTCTGCTCCCTTTCACTGCAGACTCCCTTCTCACTATTGTCTTCCTGTGTTCTGACTCTCCTCAGTCCGCCCCTCCCACCTGGTCAACTAGTGGACTGGACTAGCTCCATCTCTAGGCGGCCATCGATTGGTCCGACCCTAGCTAAGTACCATTGTATGGGGGAAATGTTGGGGAAAACTGGGATTACCTGGGATTTTGGTGTTACCGGCACTTGATCTCCAGGTCTCTAAGGGGCTAGGCCCAGCATCCTTGTGGTGATGCAGAACCTTGTAGCAACCTGAGGCCTTCAGGGACGCTACAATTCCCTCTACTTTTAATAACCAGCCTTGGTAAAGCAGACTGCTGTGGGCTGGTATTATCAGGCTGGGATAGCCTATGGTTATTGGCCCTTCACAGCCTAAAAATTAAATCCTGCAGCTATCCCAGAATTGGTGCATCACACTAGATGCACCAATTTTGGCACTTTACCCTGCTCATACCGATTTCCCTGGTGTGATAGAAATCGGTGTAATACATGGGGTTGATGAAAGTTGTAATTTCTCAAAAGTTGCAGCTGCCATCAAGCCGTGAGGAAAATAATAATGGAGATGCGTCTATGAGACACCAAAATATTCAAATGTCAAGGGTCAATTCTTAATTTGTGTATATATATTGTCACTGCATTTGCCATTAAGCAATAGTTTTCCTTTTAACTGCAAATTTCAGACAAAAATTAGAAATATATATAATCATAATTTTATATGCTGAATTCAAAATTATATACCCTAATAAGGACCAAATAAGAAACTCCATTACCTCCATTACTAACTAGAGTTGAGCGATGTTCGAGGTTCGCCAATTTCATGTTCGAGTGATTCTGGGGGGAGTTCGAGAGGCTCGACGAACTCGAGCTTTTTGCTAAAAGCTCGACAGTTCGAGTTACGTTCGAGAACGGTTCGAGCACCAAAAAGCCAAGCTATTTTTTATGCCCAAAGAGCTGACACTTTTTGTGGCATCCTAAAAGTGTCTGGAATACTAACTTAGTGTTCCTTTGCTGTCCACTGACCGACAGCACCCAGGCATTGTACCCACCTGCCCATTTTTGACATGCTATTTTATTTGCCCAAAGAGCTGACACTTTTTGTGGCATCCTAAAAGTGTCTGGAATACTTAGTGTTCCTTTGCTGTCCACTGACCCACAGCACCCATGCATTCTACCCACCTGCACATTTTTGCCACGTTATTTTATTTACCCACAGTGCTGACACTTTTTGTGCAATCCTAAAAGTGTCTGGAATACTAAATTAGTGTTCCTTTGCTGTCCTCTGACTCACAGCACCTGGGCATTGTACCCACCTGCCCATTTTTGCTGACACTTTCAGGGGCATACTAAAATTCTCTGGGATACTACCTTAGGGCTTCTTTGCTGTCAAGCAGGGTACACCACATTTGCATTCTACACTTCTCTCCATTTCTGCTACACAATTTTTAACTGCAGGTAGTTCAGCCAATCTGTGACGAAGGTGCAGGCATGGATATAATTTTGCCTTCATCCAAAGGTGGTTCTCTCGATGTCTGAGTGAGTTCAACACCGCCAGCTGTTTCCACTTCCAAAACAACTGACTACATGGCAATCACACTCCCTGTTGCGGGTAAAGGGGTGGAAGGTCAGCATGAAAAAGCATGTGTGACTGCTGTCCCCACAGTCACAGAGGATGAAGTGCACACAGATGCCATTGATGGGGCAGACAGTGGTTGCACCGCCCCGCTAGGTTGCATTGTAGCATAGTAGCAAGAAGAGAATGGCACTTCCTATATATGCATCAAGGAGATATTGGGGTGCACTTCAGGTTCCAAAGCCAAACAGTGATAAGTATACAAGGCACTCCCAAGATGATTTGAAGAAAAATTTATTCATGTGTATAACAAAAACGATTTCGGTCCTATGTGGACCTTCCTCAGTTGAACATGTGTGAGGGAACACGCTGTGTGGGCTGTCAGACGCGGAATCCACCGCTGTATGGGGGCTGCCCCCATACAGCGGTGGATTCCGCGTCTGACAGCCCACACAGCGTGTTCCCTCACACATGTGCTACTGAGGAAGGTCCACATAGGACTGAAAATGTTTTTGTTACGCACATGAATACATTATTCTTCAAATCATCTTGGGAGTGCCTTGTATACTTCGTATTGTAGCACAGTGACCTTTCCACTGCGACTTATGCTTCATTTAATGTAGTGTACAGGGTGGGCTCCCCAGTATACAGCAAAACCACACACTAGGAAAAGGACTCTAGGCAGTTGGGTTGATAAATGATTGTTTAACTTTCCCAAAACAAACAATAAGAACCATGCATAAAACTGAAAGAATAGAACAATCTATTCACAATTCCAAAAGCCTACACCCCTATGCTGCGACACTCGTAATGGCAATTTATACCCCCTGCTCACCAACTTTAGCCTAACCAAGAGACTGTCTAAATAGTTGCCTACTACCTGGTAATCCCTCTGTGTAGCAGGAGTAATTGTGTGTGTGTGCGTGTGTGTGTGTGTGTGTGTGTGTGTGTGTGTGCGAATACGACTTTGCGGTGTTGCATCACAAGAGCTTAAAACCTATCTACTCAAACATAGACAAAACCCATTAACACCCCTGAATACCCTTGTTAGCTGAAGCCTCACAGATAAGGCAGATAATATCAGTGTGAATGCAAACCACATAGCTCAGCAACACAGTCCTGAAAATCTTGTAAAGCAACAGTCAATACAAACATGTGTCGCTGTCCCTCTATGATTTTAACTGTAAGTGACAATTTGACAGTGCAGAGACAGCAAGTCTAAGGGGGCTTTACACGCTACGATATCGTTAATGTTTTATCGTTGGGGTCACATCGTTAGTGACACACATCCGGCATCATTAATGGTATCGCAGCGTGTAACACTTACCGGCGACCTTAAACGTCCTCCAAAGTGGTGAAAATCGTTCACCATGGAGAGGTCGTCCTAAAACCAAAAATTGTTAATGGTTGTTTATAGATGTTTTCCGTCATTCCTGCGGCAGCACACATCGCTGTGTGTAACACCGCAGGAGCGAGGAACCTCACCTTACCTGCGTCCTGCCCGCAATGAGGAAGGAAGGAGGTGGGCGGGATGTTTGTCCCGCTCATCTCCGCCCCTCCGCTTTGATTGGCCGGTGACGTCGCCGTGACGCCGAACACACCTCCCCCTTGGGGAGGGATTGTTCGGCAGTCACAGTGACAACGATGACCCGGTAAGTGCGTGTGACGCTGCCGTAGTGATAATGCTCGCTGCGGCAGCGATCACAAGAAATCGCATGCACGATGGGGGCGGGTGCTTTTGCGTACGATATCGCTAGTAATTGCTAGAAATATCGTAGCGTGTAAAGCCCGCTTAATTGTCTATATAGTCCACCTAACCAAAACAGAAATGTGTTTTGCTAAGAAAACAAAGTGTTGCGTGCATGCATTACTGTCTGGGCCCAGCCTACCGTACCCGGGTACTGTGGTGTCCAGTTGCCATAAATACAGACTTTACGCTCCTCTCACGGTAAACAGTATAGACAGCACCGGAAGAATGTCGGTCTGTGGCACAGGATGCTGCTCACAGGCGTTATGGTCCTCCTCACCAAACTCCAACATGACTCCCCTCACAATTGACCGAAGTGTTTCCGCGGTGGCTCCTTGCTGTAACACACACCTTTAGCTTTTCCTTCTGTTCATAGACAGCATCTCCTCCACTCTCCAATCCACAGCCAAAGACTGTTTTGCTATTGCTATAGTGACCAAACAGACAAAGGCAGATGCAAAAAAACAGCTGCCCTTTGTGTGTAGTCTGCAACATTGCATGCAATGAACGGCAAATAAGCATGTTGCATTGACAGTGGATAAAGCTGATCAATACACCCTCACGCTATCAATTCATGTGACACTTCATGGACGAAGTACTCTAAGTAGTGAGTTTTTGGCCTATACTTAGAGATTGGGGACAAATCTTACAGATGACATGACTTGGGTGATCCTTTGCGATGTCAAAAAAGCGCCATGCTAAACAAGGCTTACAGTCCATGCAACCTACAGAGCCACCACGACTTCTGCTCAGAGGCACAGTTGTGGCTAAGGATTCAGTTGTTGACGTGCTTCCAGTACTTTGTCTCTGTCCAGGAAGACGCAACGTAACCTCGTCGTCAGTAGCATCCTCCTCCACCTCCTCTGCTAACCTCATCGACTGGGTAAATAGGAAAAAACTGTGGAAAGAAAAGCGCAGATAGGGTATTACCCCAATATATACGGGGTGGGGAGGGGGGAGTAATCTTACTCACCAGATGTAGTTGTGACAGTCACAACTACTTTACTCGCGTATACAACTTGATCACGGCTGCAGCCACTCAAACGGCAGATACCAGAAAAGAGTAGAGAGGGGTGATTCAATGTCGCGCCAATGATCACTGTTCAGATGTCAGATTAATGTATCTTTATTATTGGCATAGGTCTACACATTTCAGGAGCTCAGCTCCCTTCCTCAGGACCGTCAAGCACAAAGAGAAACATCAAATCTACATAGGTGGGAGCAGACATACATTTAATAGCCACGATGACGTCAACAGGACCATCCCTTTTTAGAAAAAATGGGTGGGAAAGGGTGCAATACAGTAAAAACATGACGTAATAAATATATCTACACAGTGACAGATCAAAAAAACATCCTTAGTCATGGAACAAATGGCTACAATGATTTTACATACAGTAAATTGTGTAAAAAATAAATATTAAATTCTATTTAAATCCTGTGTATTCACTGTGGTGTGTGTAAAATATATATATATATATGCACATTCATATTCAATCCACAAGTGTGTGCATTTAATACAAGTGTATGCTTTAACAGAAGTGTGTGTAGAGTCTAGAACTCCTTTTATTCGTGTCAGTATAGGACTTCAGAGTTTCCTAAGTGGGAGCTGGAACTACAGCAACCACCAAAGCATGTGATCTTTTAGGACGAGAACAAAACCAATGAAGAGAGACAGAAATCAAAAACGAAGAGAAGAAGAGAAGAAACCCTACATGTGAAGTGTACATCAAAGTGATCTCACTCCCGAATACATCGGAGCAAGGATTTATAATGGTGAAAAATGTATAGAACCGCTACAGATCCTCATGTACTGACAGCAGTTCACCGGAGTTCAGAAGCGTGGGAAAAAAGTGAACCGCACCTGCGCCAGGGGTATGTGTTAGAGGCAGGCAGGTTATATGAGTTTAAGACTGTGGGAAAGTTGACAAAGTGCATGCGTTAACCCAGAGGGATAGAACAAGTGTCTGTGTTAACATTCAATACACCATGGACGAATTCGAAATGTGCTGAGGGTCTAGAACGGGGTAAAAGACTCCCCCTCCATGGTCCTAACAATCATTACAATAGTGCATGAAAAAGAATATCCAAAACAATAAATTAGTAAGAAAAGTGCCCATAAAAAGGTAGGTGGGGAAGAGAGACGGGAACGCAAATATATATGTGAAATAAACCCGCCAGAAATTACAAGGGGTAGTACCGCTAATCCAAACGGAAAGATATAGGTTAAATAAGCTAATAATAGAGTAAGACACTATCGTGAGACACGATAACAGTAATAGAAATAGCAAGTGAGATATAAGAGGATATATTGATACACCAGGTGTATCACAAATATAGTTCACGATGTCTGTTTAATATACAAATAAAACAATTAGGTATAAGAACAACTAAAAGTGCTGACGGAGAGGCATTTCTCCTAAGGGAGACACCAAAGAATGGTAATGTAATCACTATAAAAATATATTATAATATAATCATAATAATAAAGACCTAGCTAAAAACAAGATAAAATATAAATATGATAAAACAGAACGTAGCCTATAAAGAACAAAACATATATAAAAAAATATATATAAAACAATCGATAATAATCCAAAAATACAATATGTATATAAAAAAGGACTACTACTCTCTCGGACTGCAGCCTTCCACAGGTATTGATCACCTTGGGCCCTGTGTAATTCCAAATCCCTGTATAGGGGTTAAAGGGTTCAAGGGTTCTGGGGGTCCTGCTTGGTGAGTGGCTTCCCTCTAGCCTATCCTTTACAGCCTGTCTGAGTGTGTGGATCCAGACAGGCATTACACCGTGCCCTCTGTAGAAGGCCATGTAGGCCGGGATAGTGGTTTAAAAATTGCTGGATAACCATGGTTCAACACGTGAGCCATACAAGGCACGTGTGTGACATTGTCATGGCAAAGAGCCGCACCCAGGTTTGCATCATTGTCGCACCCGGCCTTCCCTCGCTGCTGGTTGAGTGGAGACAACCATTGATGAAACTCGGTCTCACTCTACAGAGCTTAACGTCCACAACTCCTCATCGGTGTGACTCACATTTCACAGACATTTCAAAGTAAAGAGTCGACCACCAAATGCCATTGAGCTCTGCTGCCAGCATAGTAAGCAGGTGTGCGGGATTCCTTGTGCAGAGTTGCAATGCCGTTGGCCTTATAATACAGGTTTTGAGCAGAGGTTAGGACCTAGGTGAGGTTGAGGAGGCAGAAGCAGTGGAGGAACTTCTACATACAGAAGGATTGACACACAACTCGTGGGGACGGCAAGACTTGCACAGCAGACCCTTCTCCTTCTCTCACCATACTTACCCAGTGCCCAGTCAGCAACATGTAACGCCCCTGTCCATGCTTACTGGTCCAAGTATCTGTGTTGAAATGCACCCTGTCACACACAGAGTTTCTCAAGGAGGCGGTGATGTTGTGTGTGACATGCTGCTGTAGCACGGGCACGTCTTTCTTGGAAACGGAGTGGCGACTGGGCATCGCCTCTTGGGGCACTGCGATGGGCATAAGGTCTCGAAAATCCTCTGTTCAAAAGGTTGGAAAGGCAGCATTTCTGTAGCCAGCAGTTTGCCGATGCTGAAGTTCAACCTCTTAGGCATGTCATACCCTTCTAAAATCATGTAAAACACAGCAAGGGTACTCCAACCACAGTCTTCCTCATTTCCAAAAATTGGACCACACACACACCACTTCACTGCCATCAGTTGTCCCCAGTTGCAATCTTAAAAAGATGCTTTGAATAAAGCACTCTCAAAAATACACCAGACTTTCACCTCCCATAGATGACACAGGGGTAGAAAAGTCCTCTATGATCCAAGACTAGTTCATCTTGGTTCTTTTTTAAAAACCAAGGGGACTCCAACTACAGTCTCCATCGTTTCCAAAAATTGGGCCACACACACCATTTCACTGTCATCAGTTGTCCCCCAGTTGCAATCTTAAAAAATTGGGCCACACACACCATTTCACTGTCATCAGTTGTCCCCCAGTTGCAATTTTAAAAAGATGTTTTGCATGAAGCACTCTCAAAAAATACATCAGACTTTCATCTCCCCTCTATGACACAGGGGTAGAAAATTCCTTGCAGACACATGATTTGTTCATCTTGATGAATGTTAGTCTGTCCACATTGTCAGTGGACAGATGTGTGCGCTTATCTGTCAGCACACCCTCAGCAGCACCGAACACACGTTCCGAGAGAACGCTGGCTGCGGGACACGACAAGATACCCAAGGCGTAAGTGGCAAGCTCAGGCAATTTATCCAGATTGGAAGCCTAAAATGAGCAAGGCTCAAGTTGCAAAGTAATGGCATCGATTTTCACTTGCATATACTCATATATCTGTGTCTCCTCCTCTTTTTCCTCGTCCAGCTGTTTTGTTTTCGCATGAGTATATGTATTTGTCACTTTCCCATGTATTTGTGGTGTCTTGGGAGTTGTTTGTCACCTTTTGGACACCTTTGAAGGTTTTTTCTATGTGTTTTTATGTGTTTGTGTTTGCCTCCCATTGTTTTCAATGGGGTTCGAGAGGTTCGTCGAATGGTTCGCCGGACCGAACTCGAACGGAGCCTCCGTTCGACGAACCAAAATGAACTCGAGCCTTTAGAGGCTGGCTCATCTCTATTACTAACCCTTTAAGTCAAAAGAAGCAAATACAGAAAAATCCATTAAGTGAAATAAAAAACACAGACACCCATTCACTAACCTGAAAAACACCTGTGTAGGTGCGACATAATCCACAACAACATCCCATGATGATCTTCAGCTCTGCTACATCTGGAGGATGCAGTGACATAAAACATTAGTAGTCACTGCAGCCTCCAAAACACACTGAGGGCAGCGGAGAGCCCACAGCTGTGTGGCATCACTCAGTTCACCAGAGTTCACAGCAAGAAGCCCCATGTTTACATTTTTGACCACCAGTGACCTTGCTGTCAGAAAGCCGGACTGCCCTGCCACCGTGTCACGCAATTCGACAGTCTAGCAATCTGGCAGTGACTTCAGCTAAGGTCATAGTTGGTACCATGGGAGCCCCCAACTGTAACCTCAGCTGAAATTGCTTCCTGATTGCTGGACTGACAGATTGCATTACACGGTAGCAGAGTAGTCCAACAGTCAGAGTTGTTACCATGGGAGTCCCCGGCTAAGAACTCCAGTGAACTGAGTGACATAACCGGGAGCTTCCCCACAGCTTTCCATGTGTTTTGAAGGCTGCAGTGACTGGTCATGTTTTCTGTGGCTGCAGACTCCAGATGTAACAGAGATGAGGATCATTGTGGGATGTCACTGTGGATTACATTGGACCTGCAGGGGTGTTTTTGAAGTCAATAAATGGGTCGATGAGGGTGTCTTTTTTTATTTTAAATAAAAGATGATTCTGTTTTTTTTTTCTTTCTTTTGACTTACAAGTTTAATAAAGGGGTCGTCTAATAGACGTCTCCTCATTACTAATCGAGGGCTTGATGGCAGCTGTGGTTTTTGAAAAATCACATTTGTCATCAAGTCCATATATTACCATGATTGCCACACCAGGTCAACCGGGATGAGCTAGGTAAAGCACCAGAATTGTTGCATCTAATATGCTGCAACAATTCTGGAGCTGTTGCGGGATGGTATTTTTAGGCTGAGAGGGGCCAAAAACTATGCCTCCCACCCTAATAATACCAGGAACCCATGCAGTTTGTTTAAATTATTTATTTAAATAATTTAAAAAAATGCATTGCGATCCCCTCTTTTTTTGATACCAGCCACTGTAAATCAGACCGCTGGTGGTTGCAGCCCATAGTTGTCTGTTTTACTTGTGCTTATTATTAGAGATGAGTGATCCTGATCAGCAAAGATTGGAAAATGTTAAATTCATACGATCTTTGGCTGGATCGCATCGAGAGCCAACATCAGAGCATTTACTGCAAAAGTCGGTAATCTTGCCAAGGTTCGGTAAATGTTCAGATGGCAAAAGCCATCTTCTCCCTGCCCATCACAGCCATGTCACATATTGGCATGGCTGTGATTGGCCACCGTAAAAACAAGAAGGAAAAGGGTTAAAGCAATACATATTTACCGAGTCTCCACAGAGCTACTTCTGGGGTCGATAATTATCCCTCATACTTATTCACTGCTTTCCCAGCCCACCAACATCTCTGATTGGCTGCAGTCACACCACACCCCACCCTTTCTGACAGCATTTTACCAGTGTAAAATAGATGTAAAAAATGCCATGCGATTCGCCTTTGTAGTGATACAAGCACACATAAAGCCCACGGCTACATGCTGAAGCCCCCAGCCGTGTGCTTATCTTGGCTGTGAATCAAAATAAGAAGAAACGCGTGCGGCATTTTTTTTTACTTATATAAATAAATAATTTTAAAATATGGAGTTGTGGCGCCCCCAAGTGTCAGATGCCACAGGGTATTACATCTAACCCCGGATTCCTGGAAGACCAGTGCAGGTAAACACCACAACACACACAAATCCACACCTTTCCCCCATATTGGGTAACAGGCCAGAGACGGAACTGATGGATGACCACCTATTGGTGTGGACTCATCCAATCCACTAGTTATAAACCTGGGAGTAGGAGGTGGTAGTCAGTGGAGCGATGGGAAACAGACATCTTGTCAGACAGAAGTCCGTTAGACGATCAGTCAGTAAGACGTTAAGTCAGAAGTCAGTACACAGATGGAAAATGTAAAGTGACTGAGTAAAAGGAGTACTGTCACCAGGGAGAGTACGTTGTGAGTACTCACTGGACTGAGCACCGGCGGCTTACAGAGCCCTAGTTTAGGAAGATTCTTCAGGCTCACCTGATAAGAATCTCCCCTGTGAGGGGACCATCAAGGACCTTACCAACATTAGTGTCTGGGGCACAGCAGCAAAGAGGGAACCTGGGAAGAGGGACAGAGGTCCGACCCAAGAGAGGTTGAAGCTGCCTGCCATATGGGTCAGGACTGTGACAAATGGAGGAAACCCCAAAACGCTCCATGCCACGGGGACCCACCAACTACAGATGGGTACATGGAAGTAAAGCTCACCAGTCTCTCCATAAAAGATACTATACCTATTCTGCTATGTAAGGTTATCTACTGTGTATATATTTACAGATACATATATAGATACACACTATATATATTATATATATATTATATAAAATGTGCATATATATTAAATATTCTACCATGTACAACATCTACAAGGAGTTTGTATGTTCTGCCCATGTTTGCATGGGTTTCCTCCAAGTTCTCCGGTTTCCTCCCACACTCCAAAGACATACTGATGGAATTTAGATTGTAAGCCCCAGTGGGGACAATGATTATCATGTCCATAAAAGGCTGTGGAATTAATAGACCTATGTAAGTGAGTAAAATATATAACTAAATTACCGTACTTTTTGCTTTATAAGACGCACTTTTGTTCCCCCAGATTTTGGGGGAAAGTAGGGGGTGCGTCTTGTAAGCCAAATATACGGGGGGGTATATATATATATATATGTATATATATATATACACACTGTGCAGGGTCCAGGGGAGGTGGGGGCGCTGCGGGCTGCAGCATTTGATCTCCTGCTCCCGCTCATATAATATACACAGCCGCTGTCCATCTCCGGTGGTGCTAAAATCGCACCGCAGTGACGGGCTGGGGGAGTGGTGCATATTATATGTCCCTGCGCCCCCCTGTGATCGCACATGCCCCCGCTGTGTTAGATATGGCCCCCATGCTGCTACTCATTCTAAAATAAAAAAGCTTTACTTACCCCCTCCAGCGTTTCTCCCCGGTGTCCCTGCTTCCACTGTGATCAGGCACGCAGAGATTTCAGTCTGCTGTGCCGATCACATGACCGGCACCAAGAACCAGGAAGTGAAGGAAGAGAAGCACGGAGGGAGATCAGCGCTGGAGGAGGTAAGGAAAGAGTGTTTTATTTTACTATGGGCAGCAGCCTGGGGGCGATATCTGATATAGAATTGTTAATAGTTTCTCTATTTCTTCATTAAAGATTTATTGTTATTAGTAAGTATATCTGATGGTAGTTCATAGTCATGGAGCCTACGGAATAAGAGACAGGCTCAAGGATTATTATGGTCTCTAAATGTTCTTCTTATCTTCTTCTTATCTCATATGCATGACTCTACATTTTTGTTTTGCTAAAACTTAAAGGTCATATGAGCAACTAGTAAAGGTCAGCTAGAAGTTTTTTTCTTTTTCTTTTGCAATATCACATTGATCTGTAAATGGTATAAATAAACTGTACTTTGATTAAATAAACAGAAGAATTGATCATGCTCACATGAATGATGCAGGTCTTTTTCTCCGAGCGCTCGCTCTTGATTAGGTCTGAAGAGGCCTAATTCAGAGGACCTCACTGGTGATCCCATAAGCTGACTTGTGACAAAACAGAACAGCTACAACAGTTTTTGGTGCCCAACGTGGAGCCGTGGCCAACCAGCCTATTCGGAAGAAGTTTTGGGGACTCTTGAGACAGTGAAATTTCAGCTGCAGCAAGGTGAGAAGCTTTATTCTTACACTTTATTTCACTCTCTCTGATTTCCCGAATATTCTGGGTAAGGCTGTACACACGGTTCAAGAACTCTGGCATCACCAGTGAGTATTGTTTTTTTCATGCATGTCTGAATGAGAGTTGAAATATAGAGTAATAAGATAATCTGTTGTCCGTCCATTAACTGATTGCATAGATTGCATAGCACGGAATTTGGGACAGTCTCTGTATAATTGCATTTGCTGTGTTGCTGTGTTTTGTGTTTTGCTTTGGCCATCTTTGCATCTTTGATGGGCAATACACTGGTCTAGGGATATGTGTTCATAAGTGGTTTCATATTAATGCCTAGATAAAGTAGGCAGGCAATAGGTTGTTGTATATTGATGAGAAGCCTCTGAATAACAAAGTGACAAGTAATTGAGATAAGAGACTTGGTGAAATAATATGTATGTATAAGTTTAATGGTTATAGGTCATACTGTGGACTGTGAAAAGATGTTCTGGTTGTGAAATGTCACAGGGCATAGCCATATAGAGTATTTGAGTGGATACCTGACATATGTATTTTTTCCCATCAGTGTCAAGAGCGGTTTACATAATTTTAGTTACATGTGAGGTTCACTGACCCTTGGAAGGTGTATTGTTACATATGTTTCTAGAATCAAGTGCTGTGAAGGTATATAAGTAGTCTCAATTTTCTGCTGGGATTGTGTATTATACCAGTGGGTATTAGGATTGTGTTTTGGAAATCTGAATCTGGACGAGATAACACTCTTGCTAAACAAACTGTGCGCTGAAATTCTGTTGGGAGGGGTCAAGTGAACAGCTGCGCGATTTTCTGCCCTCTGTGAGAAGTCAGCTCTAAGGATTGTTTTGGTTTAACTCTAGTTTATGTTCGTTGCCGGAATACTTTGTAAAGGACCAGCATGGGGTACCCAACTGCACATCAGGTCTAAGTGGGTTAGAGAGCATTTGTGGCCTTCCCACTTACATGGAGGTGGTCTAGCAGGTGAGAGGACTATCACACCTGGTCCTTCCTGCTTTAGTCATCTGGTCTATTGGGTGAGAGGTGTTTTTAACCCTTCCCAATACGCCCTACAAGTGTAGCAGGTGAGAGTGAATGCTGATTGAGCCTTCTTGCTACCACTTGAGAGCCCATTCTGACTTGCCAGGAGACGTGTGGCCTGTTAACAAGGTTCAGGGACACTGAGAGGGCATTTGCAGAAAGGTGGGCTGTGTGGGAATAAGTTGAAGCCATGGGCAACTTGTTCAGTGTGCAGCGTGGGGCTCCAGCAGGATCCAAAACAGTTAAACAGATAGTGCAAGAAAGAGAAGGCAAAGAAGCAGTGAAAAATGTCAGACCGATACTCAAAAAGGCAGACATGCCAGAGTACGGATGTTTGGATGTTGAGAAATGGCACAGATTCAGGGAAGAAAAGAGAGGTTGGATAAAAGATAAGAGGGTACAGCAACAAGTAAATAAATGGTGTCGTGTGGCTGAAGAGGTGCAGCATTGTGGATATAAAGAGACCACAGCGGGAGATAAGGTGTATTATGAATGTTTTAATGCACCAAAAGCAGGAATTGTGACTGCTACCGCCCCCCCTTCACATAAGCAGAAACCCAGACCAGATGAATGGACTTGTAAACATTGTAGTCAGAAAAACCCAGACTGGAGAGGTACTTGTGCTACGTGTAATGTTACTCGCCCTAAGCAGATTGCACTAAATCCTGTTTGAACCAGATCACATGTGATGACAGAGGACGCTGACACTGAGACAGAGGTAGTGAAGGAATTGAGTTTTGGGGAGGAAGCTGGACATTACTCTGATGGTGAGGAAAGAAAACAGTTATCTGACCCTGAAGACCAACCTTTCCCTCTTGCCCTGACTGACGTAATATAGCAGGAAGGGGAGAGTATAGAGACGTACTTTTGGAGGTTACAGCTGAAGTGGGCAGACGTGGGGTACAAAGTCAGAACCTCCCTTAATGACAAAATACTGATGAGTATATTCGTTAACGGTATGAATAAGGTTTTACGAAAAGCAGTACAGACAGCCAGACCTGAGTGGAGAAACATGGACCCAACAGACCTTCTGCAAGTAGCTAAGGGGGTTAAACTGACAAAATGCAAGCGACCAGTTATGTATGCTAGAGCACAAGGAAAACAGTGGAAGCAGAGAGGGAGGGCACCAGGTGACCTAGTGACCGTACAGTGCTGGAATTGTGGACAGAATGGACATTACGCCAGACAGTGCAAAAACCCCAAATAGGAGAGGGAGCAGACTGACTTTCCTCCTTCCTTCCCTCCTCCTTTGCCTCTGGCCTAGGAAACTGGTGACCATGAAGGGACTGGAGGGATTGGTGTTTGAAATTCCCTTGATAAAACAGTATCCCTTAAGCCCAGCCAAATCAATGGCCCTGACCAGAGATATAAGAGAATATGTGGAAGCAGGGGCTCTAGTACAAAGGTCCTCCCCCTGTAACACTCCCTTGTATCCAATCAAGAAAAAAGGGCCCAAAGGTTCCCCTGACACGTACAGAATGGTGCATGATTTGAGAGCTGTCAATGCTGTCACTGAGAGTGTAACACCAATTGTTCCAAACCCACATACCTTACTGTCACAAATCCCAGGGACCTCCAAATGTTTTACAGTAATTGATTTGGCCTTTTTCTCTGTGCCTCTACACCCTGACTGTCAGTATCTTTTTGCCTTCACACATGAGGGGAAACAGTACATGTGGACAGTCCTCCCGCAAGGAGGAATGAATTCACCTACCATTTATTCTACAGCGATGGCAGGAATTCTGGAGCAGTGGCAACCGCCTCATCCACAGGTTACGCTATTGCAGTACGTGGATGACCTTTTGCTCTGCTGTCCAGACCAGACGTCCTGCAAGGAAGCCACAATTTCTTTGCTGTGTTTTCTGGCAGAGAATGGTTGCAAAGTTTCACGTGAAAAATTACAGTACTGTAAGCAAAAGGTAACATTTTTGGGTCACTGTATCTCTGAAGGTACAAGACACCTGACTGAGGAGAGAAAACAAGCAGTCCAAAATCTCTCCTTACCCAGGTCTCACCGGCAACTGCGCACCTTTTTGGGCTTAGTGTCATACTGCAGGCCTTGGATAAGGTCTGCCTCGCAAATGATGCAACCCCTCTATGATTGTCTGTCATCTGACCCCTTTGACCTCACTCAGGAAGCTATTGATTCCTTTCATTCCCTTAAACTACTCAGCGCGATTGGACCCAGTTGCCAGAGGGTCACCCACGTGTGTCCGTGCTGTAGCGGCTGCTGCAGTACTGCTAGGGAAAGCTTGCGAGATCACATTGACATTTCCCTTAACAATTTACTCCCCGCATGACATTCATGCTATACTTGTGCAAGTCCAACCAAAACACCTGTCTATGGCCAGACAGCTCAGACTTGAATGTGCCCTTCTGATTCCTGAGTATGTCACCCTCAAGAGGTGCAATGTTCTGAATCCAGCCACCCTTTTGCCAGTAGATTCAGAAAAGGGGGAATTGGTGACAAGTGAGGATGAATACTTTGACATGACGCACGAGCATGACTGCATAGAGCTGATGAGTCAGGAGACAGCAGGTTTTCCACATGTCTATGATACACCTATTACTAATGCAGATTTTGAGTTTTTTGTAGATGGCTCCAGATACCACCTGGATGGGAGATTCTACACTGGATATGCAGTAGTATCCTCGCATGAGGTAATCCGAGCTGAACCACTCCCGCTGCACATGTCCACGCAGGAGGCAGAGCTAACAGCGCTCATTGAGGCGTGTAGAGCGGGATCAGGTAGGAAAATTAATGTTTATTCAGACTCAAATTATGGATTTGGGATCTGTCATGATTTTGGCCCTATCTGGAGAAGTAGAGCTTTTCTTACGTCAGCTGGTAAGCCTATTAAAAATGCAGAATTGGTAAAACGGTTAATGGAGGCACTAATGTTACCAGTCCAGGTTGACATCATTAAGGTGAAAGCACACACAAAAGGTGACTCACTGGAGGTAGCGGGCAATAGAAGGGCGGATGCAGCTGCGAAAGCAGCGGCAAAGAGGCCTAGGGATCAGAGGATAGTGGCAGGGAGCCAGCAAGTCCCAGCCACAGTGAGTCTGGATGTCCTGAAATCCCTCCAGCATCAGGCTGCCCAAACAGAGAAGGAACACTGGGAGAAAATGGGAGCTGGGCTGAACTCGAATGGAGTATGGGAAAGTAAGGACAGGTTGTGTTTACCAAGGTCCCTGTTCCCTATGATGGCACAAGCAACACATGGCCCCACTCACGCCTCAAAAAGTCACATGTGTAACCAGGTGAATGCCTTCTGGATCGCTCCTGGCTTCAGTTACGTAGCCTCCAAACACGTACAATCCTGCATTATCTGCGCACAACACAACCCAGGTAAAACAGTAAAAGTCCCTAAGAAAGCAACACCCAGACCGCTCTACCGTTTCAACGACTGCAAATAGACTACATACAACTACCCAAGGTAGGAGTGTATGAATACGTCCTGGTATGTGTAGATCTCTTCTCAGGATGGGTTGAGGCCTATCCAGTAAAATGTGCAAATGCTAAAACAACTGCAGAAAAACTGATGAAGGAACTAGTCTGTCGGTATGGCATCCCAGAAGCCATAGAAAGTGACAGGGGTACACACTTCACTGGAGAAATAATGAGGGACATTATGCAGGCCCTGGGAATAGAGCAGGCATTCCATACCCCTTATCATCCACAGAGCAGTGGAAAAGTAGAGAGATTAAACGGGACACTTAAACTAAAAATTCAAAAGGCCATGGCAGAGACAGGAAAGAATTGGGTAGAGTGCTTATCCCTGGCACTCTTTTCAGTCAGACACACTCCAAATAGAAAGACAGGCTTGTCTCCTTTTGAAGTCCTGTTTGGTAGTGCCCCAAAAACAGGTCTCTACTTTCCACAAGTGTTACAGATGCAACACGGCACTATGACAGCCTACGTCCAGGCCTTACAGGAAAGACTTAATGTGGTGCATAAACATGTCTTTTCATCCATTCCAGATCCCAATGCAAGTGCAGATGTGCATCAGCTGAATCCAGGTGATTGGGTGGTCGTGCGCAGACACATGAGAAGGAGCCTAGATCCACGCTTTGATGGCCCATTCCAAGTCCAGCTGACCACATCCACCTCAGTGAAACTTGAGGGAAAGCCCACCTGGATCCACGCCAGTCACTGTAAAAAGGTCACTCCACTGGCAGAATGACAGTTTTGCTAATTATCCTGCTAGGTGTAGCAGGGTTGCTGCGCCAAACAAAGACACTGAGCGAACTTTTAAATACGGACTGGGATAATAAACTCATTCGCCACCATATTTCTCTTACTGAGGACATGGAAGGAGAAAAGCCAAAAGACTGTTGGATCTGCACACACAGTCCTATTTCTTCAAAGACTATGCCTTATTTAGCCTTACCTCTGGAACCACAGGAGGTGTTGGTACCAGACTGTATACACAATGAAACCTGGACTCAATCTAGATTTTTGGGAGAAGATCTACCTCGTGATGTATCTGCTACATTGACTATAGTTGGATGGGTCACTAAACCCTGGTTCCAGCTAAATATCACACGACCCGATGGATACTCGTGGTGGATGGAATACGATTCAGACAAGGGCATAATTGCCAAAATAAAGACTAAGATTCCTCATTCGGGCCCCATTCCCCATGATGGATTATGGTTCAGTCTTCAATACAATGGTGTTGGAAATTGTGGAAAAGACAATAACTGTTTCTATATACATACACATGACTTAACCAAGGACAATGAGACAGTATATCAGAAGGGTATTGAGGGCTGTACATCATCATTTATTAGACGGACGTTTAGGAGGGAGCGGGGTAGCTGTATCTCGGGTATGACCGGAAAACAAATGAACAATACATGGTGTGCTCATAAAGTCATGAAGGGGCTTCTGAATCTGCTTTATTGTGTACAAAGTCAAACTCACTTTTGTATTTTCCCAGAGGGAGTGTTTTTGGTTTGTGGGAATCGTGCTCACAAGTGGGTGAGCCCTGACATGAGAGGGGTTTGCACACTTGCCAGACTTACACCTGCCACTTTCATAGTTCCTCATAGTAAAGTAGATGTAGCAGCTGTCCCAATTCATACCTTGTATAAACGAGCAGCAGATAATAAGCCCCGGCCAAATGGTAGGCCTCATGTAGTAGAAATGGGAAAAGCAAATAAGGTATTTAGTGCTATTTTCATACACCCTTTCTTAATGCAAATGTGGGACAAGCTAGTAGAGTCCACTGACTACCTGGATGATCAAATTTTTCGGGTTCTTGAGATTCTAAATGCTACCAATGCTATACAAAAACAATTAATTGTAGTCACTAACCAGCATACTATAGTGCTAGACTTTGTGACAGCAAAAGACGGTGGAATGTGTCAAATAATTGGTCCTGCCTGTTGCCATTACATTGACCCTGCAGGCAACCTCCAGGTTAGAGCAGATATACAGAAAACAAGTGAACTTAGGGATAAATGGTTAAAAGAGCACGATGCCAACAAGGACTCCTGGTGGGGAAATACATTTTCTTTTATGAATCCAGCCAATTGGTTTAAGGGCATAGCAGGTTGGGTTTCTGGCATTATACAAACCTGTATGCAAATATTGTTGTTCTGTCTACTGCTTTATATAGCTGTAAAAGCATTGATATATGCATTACCTAAACTAATGAATAATGTATGTTCTAAGAGTCCCAGCATTGAACCCTCTGTAGTTTACTACGGACCCCAAATGGCCTCTGCTGACCGGGAGTAGGTGTCCACACTGAGGGTGGATGGGTGAAGTGGTAGGAAGACCCCTCATGGGTACTAGGCCCATGAGCCAGCAGCTCCTGTTTGGACGCCTACTGACCCTGTAGTGAAGGTTATACCATTTACAAAAGGGGGAAATTGATATAGAAGGGTTAATAGTTTCTCTATTTCTTCATTAAAGATTTATTGTTATTAGTAAGTATATCTGATGGTAGTTCATAGTCATGGAGCCTACGGAATAAGAGACAGGCTCAAGGATTATTATGGTCTCTAAATGTTCTTCTTATCTTCTTCTTATCTCATATGCATGACTCTACATTTTTGTTTTGCTAAAACTTAAAGGTCATATGAGCAACTAGTAAAGTTCAGCTAGAAGTTTTTTTCTTTTTCTTTTGCAATATCACATTGATCTGTAAATGGTATAAATAAACTGTACTTTGATTAAATAAACAGAAGAATTGATCATGCTCACATGAATGATGCAGGTCTTTTTCTCCGAGCGCTCGCTCTTGATTAGGTCTGAAGAGGCCTAATTCAGAGGACCTCACTGGTGATCCCATAAGCTGACTTGTGACAAAACAGAACAGCTACAACATATCTAACACAGGGGGACTTGTGCGATCTATAGGGGCTATGGGCAGCACCATGGGGGCGATATCTAACACAGGGGGACTTGTGCAATCTATATAGGGGCCATGGGAAGCACTATGGGGGCGATATCTAACACAGGGGAACGTGTGCAATCCATAGGGGGCCATAGGCAGCACAGGGGAATATATGCAATCCATAGGGGACCATAGGCAACACAGGGGAATGTGTGCAATCCATAGGGGACCATAGGCAGCACAGGGGAATGTATGCAATCTATAGGGGGCTTTTGGCAGCACAGGGGAACATGTGCAATCCATGGGGGACCAATAGGCAGCACAGGGGAATGTATGCAATCCATAGGGGGCCATAGGCAGCACAGGGGAATGCATGCCATCCATAGGGGGCCATAGGCAGCACAGGGAACGTGTGCAATCCATAGGGGGCCATAGGCAGCACAGGGGAACGTGTGCCATCACAAGGGGGCTATATTCAATATAAGGGGGCCATATCCAGATTAAGGGGGCTAACTTTAGGATGGCGGCTATGGGGGACATATACCCTATATGATTTGTTAAAGGGACACTGGCATTATAAGATGCACTCCATTTAACATTAAAAAAAATTCTCTTTTCCTTCACCAAATTTAGGGGTGCATCTTATAATCGGGTGCGTCTTATAAAGCAAAAAATACGGTAAGTATTAAAATGAACAAAAAAATAAACACAACACTTTTGCTTTTGCCCCCATTTTAAGTGAGCTGAACTCAAAGATCTAAGACTTTTTCTATACACACAAAAGGACTTTTTCTCTCAAATACTGTTCATAAATTGTCTAAATTCGTGTTAGCGATCACTTCTCCTTTGCTGAGATAATCCATCTACCTGAAAAATATGGCATAACAGAAGTGTTACGTTTATATTTTTGTCAGTGTATATCATGCTTGATTGGGCATCTATTTTGTTATTACAGCAATTGTTTTAAAATGATTTGGTGATTATATAAAATCCAATTAAAATAATTGTAGAATTCAAAGGAACACTATAGCAGACCAATAAAAATTCATCCATCTGTCAAGCTTAATGTTCCAATTGCAGTAATTGGTACTGTAGTTACTAAATAGTTCAGTACAATGATTCTGTTCTTCATTTGTATCAGTTTCTCACTTAATATGTGTAATGCTACCAATGACTTGATGAGATGATGTGGCGCAATTATTAATCCCTCTAGAGACATAGCCTCAGGGGGAATGTTTTATCCTTCTTAACCTATAGGCCATCAGTTCTAACTGCACAGCATACCTATACAGCTGACAAGGCAGATAATCTTCATCAGCAGATCTAATTAAACCATAATGACCACTGAGATGTAGTAGATGTGTTTTCTGGACTTTGATCTTTAAATGGTAAGCAGTGAGAACTTTCTGCAATAAATAAGCTATAAAACATATGGACAAAAGGATATCACTTTCGAGCAAATTAAATATATAAATGTCATAAGTAGAGATGAGCAGATGTGATAAAATTTGAAATCTCCAAATTGCACAAATGTTTCTGAGAAATTCGATTTCCATGAAGTATTTTTCACTAATTAGCCCTCAGTATCTTTACAGATTAAACTTAATATGTCACAAATAAGAAAAACCCTTATATTCTCCTTACCACTCACTTTTTCCAGCACCCCTTCAGCCTTCAATTCCTAATATGTACGATTATTGATTCAGGGTCTCTTCTTGATACAGCTGCAGTATCTTCACTCTAGAACATGGCTGAGACCAGTCCTCAGAGGTCATGCTGCATTGGGACATCAAGATGCTTATCATGATGTCACAATATTATCAAAAGCTTTGTCATCCAACCCTTGATGTACTCAGTCATGGACAGGACATCTGGACGGTTGACAGTGTTGTCCAATGGTGGATCGTAAACTGTAATTTCTGATGTAACAATGATACAATGTACCATGAAACGTGAGGACTGGTCACAACCAGGAGTTCAGTTGTAATGCAACATCACTATGGCTATAATGTAGAGATAAGAAGCTCTGGGAACCAAATGGCGAGCAGCAGGCAATGGAGGCATAAGTAATATTTTATTTGTTTTCTAAACGTTTACCAGCCCTCTAAAGGACAGCTGGCCACTATTTGCTGAACTCTTCCGGACTGAATTAAAAAATTGTGTATTATGAAGCAAGTGTATTTTAGAATAATACAAGTGCAAAGATGGAACTGCAGCTATACATTGCCTAGGCCAAAAACTACTACTCCAGCAGGATACAGCTAAACCCCCACTAGGTGGGAGCATCACAGGTGCAGGAGGAGCAAATCACACACGCTTCCAAAACATGGAGGGGGCGATTGCTAGATGATAAAACTGCACACTGATGGCTTGCATAGACCGCTGTTAACACTTGCAGATGCAGAGTCACAAGCCTGCAGCCTATTAGGTGACGCCCATACAATTAGATCAGGTGGGCTGCCAAGCCGTACCCAATCTGTGTACCATACAGGGACAAGAACTGTAATATGCAAGGCCTAACATAAAGGGGCCTGGCTGTATCCTGTACAAACAAAATGAGGTTTTTAGTTGGTGTTATGGCCATAAGACAGAAGCCTACAACCCTCGTCACGGGAACCTCATGCTTGTAAGTCCCTACACTAAATATAATATAAAAAAGCAACAAAAAAAAGGAATAAATATATTACTGCAAAGTTGGAACTGAAGTTGTACATTACCTAGGCCAACAGATGGGGTACGGCTTGGCAGCCCGCCTGATCTGATAGTATGGGCGTCACCTAATAGGCTGCGGGCTTGTGACTGTGCATCTGCAAGTTTGAACAGCGCTCTATGCAAGCCATCAATGTGCAGTTTTATCACCCAGCAATTGCCCCTTCATATTTTAAAAGCGTGTGTGTGATTTGCTCCTTCTGCACCTGTGATGCCTTCACCTAGTGGGGGCTTAGCTGTATCCTGCTGGAGTAGTAGTTTTTGGCCTAGGCAATGTGTAGTGATATTTATTCTTCTCTTTTGTTGCTTTCTTATATTGTATAATACAAGTGGAATATAATTCCACGTTAATAAATTTCCACATCTCTAATCTAATAAGTGAAATAAGTCTAATTTAATGTATTATGCAAAACTTACAAATTTGCTTACTGGTGACATCAAAATTCAGTTACATGACAAAATTTCAATTACAATGTATAACTTATCTCTTCATGAAAGGTATATCCTAGTTTATATCATAGTTTGCTGCAGCTTAGATCAGGAGCCATAGCGGTTTGCAGGCCATTTTTCCATGTAGCTTTTAGCTACACTCCTATGTCTCTTGATGTATCTTGTATTCAATAACTGAGCTGAAAACACTAAATTGCCTTATAGTTACATTTATTTTTTTTATTAATATTACACATATTTTTAACTATTTTTATAAGGCTATTTTCCTCCTCCCCATGACAAAAAGACCTTAAAAAATGCAGTTTACCCAAAATTTTAATTGTAGTAAAAGTCTGCTGTATTGTTTTGGTGTGTACTTTCAGCAAATTAGACTAATATAATAGACGTGCTAAAAGTTAAATATGTTTTATGAATTATTTATTTATTTATTTTCTGACATATAACAAACTTTAACCTTTTCTCAAAAAGGAGTTAACACAAAATACTAGGTGAATACATATTCCAAAAACCAGCACCTACTACTGGGCAATGTATTGGTTTGGTGTATACGGTTGCCAGCGTTCAGAATTAAAACCATATATATATATATATATATATATATATATATATATATATGTATATATATATATATATATATATATATATACTCTTTGTGACAGGCAGTCCAATTTTCAGATATCAGTAATCTTTAGATAGAAATATGGTCCATTTTAATATAGTTGACCTCTTCACAAAATTGATTGCACAAGAAATGCAAAAACTGAGAACGGTTGCTTACTGCTTGTCACAAGAAAGTAAGCACACTTTTTCTAACTAGCCCTGATTTTTGTTTTCTTCAGCAGAAACTTGAAGTGGCTTTCTGCTTTCTAGTGCATGAAGAATGTAATTTTATGTATTACTAGAATAATAAATACCAATATATTATGGAATTTATGTATTATTGACAGAATAATGCTCCCATGTTATATATTCAACTATGCAGTTGTTGCAATGTGTCTGCTGTTGGTGTCCAATGTTTTAGGTATTTTTCTTTTTTCTGGTTTTGAACTGTGTGCTTAGAGTTCATTTCTGTAACCTGTAACCCCCTAAAAAGGTTGCTTCATTTTTCTAATTACCTTTTATGGTAGCTATTATAATCTCTCTGGATTTAATGCGTTGTATCATGTGATATGATTCCCTAGAATATAAGACATTTTGCTGCGGCAAGCATTGGCTATATACAGTGTGTCCACCCATATCCTCTCCACCGCCATTAACTTGAGAATGGTGGCAGCTATATGCATAGAAATAGTGTCTAGGTATCGTAAAGTAGCCATGCGCTACGCAATGAAACAACCTATAGCGCCACCTGGTGGAAGACTACGGAGTTAGCATTTTTATCTCAGAAACGAAACGAGATAGAGGAATAAAAGCAAATTAAAAAATTGTAGGGCATCATCAATTCAACACGAATTGACACCTTGCATATAGAAATGCTATGATATGAAACCCATGACCCCCCAAAACATTGAATGCTGGTCACGCATATGGCGCAAATTTAACTTTGATGCTCAAAGTGGCCATCGTCAGTTGCGATGCACATCTGGACTCTGGACACTATACTGTATTTTGCTGCATGTTATGTAATATGGTAGGTGACACGTTTGCACAAGCATCTGTGATACGTCATCGTAGGTCCTGCAATGTTGGTGGAGGGGTCGCATACACCTGCTGTTTAATGTGACCCCACAGAAAGAAGTCCAATGGGGTCAGGTCAGGTGAGCGTGGAGGCCACTCCATGCAGCCACCATACCCAAAGACTAGTAGGAAGGTCTCTATTAGGTATCGCAGCCTTGTGAGTTTTACACGTTCTAATCATAGCATTTCTGTATGCAAGGTGTTAATTCGTATTGCATTGATGATGCCCTACAACTTTGTGTTTCACTTTTTTTCTCTATCTCGTTCTGTTTTCGACATAAAAATGCTAACTCAGTTATTTTCCCCCAGGTGGCGCAATAGGTGGTTTCATTGCATAGCGCATGGCTATTTTACTATACCTAGACACCACTTCTATGCTTATAGCTGCTGCCGTTCTCAAGTTAATGGCGGTGGACCGGATATGGGTGGACACACTGTATACAATGGTACAGGGCACTTTGTGGTGATTCTCATGAGTTGAACAGCAAATTATTTGAATTCTCAGGTACCGGCAAATTTCATGAAATTCAAAAAAACCTTGATTCACTTTAAAAGCTCGCTTCAAGGGGTGGGATTCAGCTGGTTCTGTCGGGTTCGAGTGAACCAGTTGTTAAAAAAGCAGCCTGTTCCCCGAACAAACAAGAAACGGCTTCGGCGATCCGGTTCTCTGTATTCACTCGTGTTAGTGTCTTTAAGACACTAACACAAATGAATCCCCGTACCTCAGTACGTGCCACACTTCCGGTTTCCGGGAGCCTGTCTGCTCCCTGACCTGGCGTGCAGCGATGCGCTGAAGCTGCAGAGGTCATGGCAGCATGGTGAGGTTGCTCATCCTGCTGCGGCCTGCCAGCATTAGTGTGCCTGCAGAGTGCCGCGGAGGAGGGCGGAAGAAAGAGGAGAGGCTGCGAGTGCTTGGAGCAGGTAAGTGCTCAGTGAGCCAAAGATGCACACAGACAAGAATCTGCAGGGGAGAGTAGCTGCAAAAGATGGGAACAATATGGGAATAGGAGCCACATGGAACACAATCTGCAGGGGAGAGGAGGCTACATAAGATGGGAACTATTTGGGAAAGGAGCCATATGGGACAGGATCTGCAGGGGATGGGATGAGATCTGTTGGGGAAAGAGACCATGATGGGATCTGCAGGGGAAAGAAGCCATAATGGAATTGCATCTGTAGGGGAAAGAGGCCATATTGGGACTGGATCTGCAGGGGAAAGAGGCCATATTGGGATGAGGTCTGCAGGGGAAAGAGGCCATAATGGGATGGGATCTGCAGGGGGAAGAGGCCATAATGGGATGGGATCTGCAGGGGAAAGAGGCCATAAGGGGATGGGATCTTCAGGGGAAAGAGGCCATAATGAGAAGGGATCTGCAGGGAAAAGAGGCCATAATGTGATGGGATCTGCAAGGGAAAAAGACCACATGGGATGGGATCTGAAGGGAGAAAGGAGACACATGGGATGGGATCTGCAGGGGAAAGCGACAACATGGGATGGAATCTGTAGTGGGAAAAGAGCCACATGGGATGAAATCTGTATGGGGAAGGTCGTCCATTCCAATTTTAGCAGGGCTCCTTTAGTAATATTTTTAAAAAATTACAGAAAAACCGTTTAATACAATATGACTGACAGTGACTAGAACAACTGGTACTGGATAGGAGAGTAAAGGTATAGGAAGGTAAGAAAGGGAAATAAATTTTACTTTAAATTTCTTGTATTTTTTGGTTGAGGAAAGTGCGTGCAAATGGGTGTGGCTAACAAAATGGCTGTGGTTACAGATTGGGTGTGGTTTTCAAATGGGCAGGTTTTACAGTGAACCGGTTGTTAAAAATTTGAATCCCACCCTTGCTCGGTTCAACTTCTGTTTTGCAAGGATGAGTGCAATCAGATAAAACATAAGATTGCTCGGACTACAGTGCAAAACTATGGGGCAGTGTAAAAAAAAAAATCAAATCTTTATTTCTATATAGATTATATAATATGGATACATATGGTGTCCATCTGCGAATAATATCTCATGCCATATCGGCATGAGAAATTAATTGCAGCATGCTGCGTTTGGCAGTGAGTCTCGGCTCACGCACCCCCATACAAGTCTATGGATGCGTGTGAAATATCACACTGCACTCACATATCATCCGACCACAGTGCGATGTACGCAGAGACAGACAGCGGAGGAGAGGGAGAAAGTGCTCCCTCTTCTTTGCAGCTGCAATCTGATCACAAGATTGGATCACAGTTGTATGAACTCACGCTTGCAGCAGAGTTATTAGCATATCGCTTCTATGCACAAGTAAAACCGAGGCTTTAAATTGATTTATTGATCAGTAGTAGTCATTACCATTGTTTCAATACTCACACATACAATTCTAATATTGCTATTCATGGCCCTGTCGATTCATCAGTTACTAGTGTAAGATAGTGGACCAAACAGCAAGCAAGTTTAATAGCCAATGAATACTTAAGGATCTTGGAATTTCTAGTTATTGAATACTCTCTGTTGTGTTAGTGTGAAATGACCTCTGTTTTTTTACTCTGTCTCTTTTTATTTGGCTTACTAATTTTGAGAGAAAAGCTACTCCACGAAGTCATCTCATGATGCCCTAGGGCATGCTATGTGAAGTTGTATCTGTACTATCTGTGAGCACTTAATTTTATTTGACAAATTTGTTGATGGAATGTATGTTAGCTTCCACTGTTTTTAAATATTCTTATACTTTTTTTCCTTGATTCTTACCTTCCAATAGCTGGGGGAAGTGAAGAGACCAAAAAGAAGCAATTTTGCCATTATGATTATTTTCGTCTTGGTGTCCATAACACATGATTAGAGGATGTCAACAAGAGATTAAAATTGCTAATGATTGGGGAAAACTCCAGAAAAGATTTAGAATTCAGGTCTTACATAAACCATGCCTCCGTCTAAAAGATTTTCAATGAATTTTAATATACTCAATTTATTTAAATTTAAGTTGTAGTTTGTTATTTAAAATATTACTTGTTTAAACTAGTTTGATACAAATATCAGAGTCATCTGTTGTGGCCATAATAGGGCACCAGGTCTCATTCACATTTATTGTGTGGAAAAGAGACAGGTAACTTTATCTTCATTTTAACAAAAGTGTTTTTCAGAGATTGCAGAGCTTTCCTAATCTCAAAATGTCCCCTAATGTAGATGTATGTTACCAGACCATTCTATGAATCTCCTCCAATTGAAAAACTGCCTTCCTATTTTTTTCACTTGTAGAATGCTGATGGACAATTCTGGTCACATGCTCCTCAATTGACTGCCATTTTGAAAACAGGAGAGTTGTTTTGTATATGAAAAAGGGTTCACTAACATGGGGGTGATGTTTCAAACTAAGATAACCTATAGTACTTAAAAATTAATAAGTACCTCAAAATCATGTACATATTAAACTTGTTGAACTAAAGATTAGTGTTAACTAGGGATGATCGAATACCTCAAATATTTGGCTTCACGAATATTTGCTGAATAGGTCGCCGCTATTCGACTATTCGCGAATATTCGATGCGCAATGTAAGTCTATGAGAAACCCGAATAACAACTATTTGGAATTATTCGGGCTTCCCACAGACTTACATTGCGCATTGATTATTCGCATAACGGTGACCTATTCGTCGGATATTTGAGGTATTCGATCATCCCTAGTGTTAACCCCTTGAAGAACCTGAACCAAAATGTGGTCTCTAAAGGTGCTGCAAAGAAAGGAAACAAAGGTATGCTAATTGGAATAGAGCAGAAGTACCTTGTGTGCTAAGCATTGGCTTTAATCAGTACTTGAAAGGGGCCTACCGTAAATGGTATCTTAGGGGTACTTCACACACAGCGAGATCGCTACTGAGATCGCTGCTGAGTCACGTTTTTTGTGACCTCATTAGCGATCTCGCTGTGTGTGACACTGAGCAGCAATCTGGCCCCTGCTGTGAGATCTCTGCTCGTTACACACAGCCCTGGTTCGTTTTTTTATTGTTGCTCTCCCGCTGATAAGCACACATCACTGTGTGTGACAGCGAGAGAGCAACAATCCTGAATGTGCAGGGAGCAGGAGCCGGCGTCTGACAGCCTGCGGTAAGCTGTAACTAAGGTAAATATCGGGTAACCAAGGTGGTTACCCGATATTTACCTTCGTTACCAGCCTCCGCAGCTCTCACGCTGCCAGTGCCGGCTCCTGCTCCCTGCACACGCTAATTAAAGCGGTGTGAGCTGGTAACTAAGGTAAACATCGGGTAACCATACCCGATGTTTACCTTAGTTACCAGTGTCCGCAGCTTCCAGACGCCGGCTCCGTGCAAGCGCAGCGTCGCTTGCACGTCGCTGCTGGCTGGGGGCTGGTCACTGGTCGCTGGTGAGATCTGCCTGTTTGACAGCTCACCAGCGACCATGTAGCGATGCAGAAGCGATCCTGACCAGGTCAGATCGCTGGTCGGATTGCTGCTGCATCGCTAAAGTGTGAAGGTACCCTTAGTTGTTAAGTCATCTATTCTCTATCTACACCACTAGGAAGATATTGGTGTAGAGATGTGTGAATGAACAGTAAAACCATGTATGTTATTAGAGGCAGCATGCAAAACTACTAAAATAAACTATAACATGGTGTTGGGTAGAGCAAAAAGTTCCTTAAAGCAATATAAAGAGGGCCAAGAATCCAAATACAATCCTAAGAAGTTCCTAACTCCTTTCTGTCACTTAAATGGGTTGTCCTGAACTTTTACATTGATATAGTAAAGATAGGTCATATGCATATTCACATTCCAATATTCACCATCTACATTCGTGTTTTTCTCCTTCCCTTTATTTGAGTGCAACTGCTATTTTTGAATATTGTATGTCATGTTCAGTATGCACCAGTTCAGACTATCAGATTAGGAAGTGCCGGCAGTTTTTCTAGTTTGTATTATGGAGTCATGTCCTTTGTCTGTGCACTCCTCCCAGTTATTTCAGGTGTTTTTAATTTTATTCCATTCTAGTCCATATAATAGTTCAGTTTGGACAAGAGAGGCATAGCAATTAGAGTAGGACCCAGATGAGAGTTACATCTTGACGTTGGTATCTGAGCACAGATAAATTTGGCCACCTTTATTTGCTAAGTAACTCATATTTTTCAAAAAAATATTTTCTTTTTTTTTCCATGTTCTTAGCAGTAATGTGTATTCACATTCCAATATTCACCATCTACATTCTTGTTTTTCTCCTTTCCTTTACTTGAGTGCAACTGCTATTTTTTATTATCTTACTGATAGGCCATCAATGTAAAAGTACAACTACTTTAAAGAGAATCTGTCACCAGGTTATGAGCTGCGGCCACCACCAGTGGGCTGTTATATACAGCATTCTAGAATACTGTACAAAAGATTTCAGGCTGCTCTGGAGAATGTAAAAAAACACTTTTATAATACTTACCTAGGGGCAGTTCGATTTGATGGGTTTCACTGCTCTCCGTGTCCTCTTCTCTGCAGGCATCACCGTCCTCCTTCTTCTGAGGTCCATGTACATGATGCATTCTACAAATGATGGATTTACGGCACTCCTGGCGGTTATGATTTGTACTCAGATACGGTCCAACCCTGTCTTCATATAGAAAAAGGATCTGGCACTCAAATGAAGTGAAAGCAAAAGATCCCTTTAATTGGGTAAATCAAGTAGTAGTGTATAGTTCCTTTTGACGTTTCGGTCAATCAATGACCTTCCTCATACATAGGAGGCTCAAAGGGGCTCCCTCCACAAATTGACATTACATCGCTTTAGGTATTCCCTTGGTGCTCTCACCTTTATCCTAGTACTTACAGTACCACTGATGTCACCTTGGCAAACTTATTTACCATACTACATATGATTAATAATTTTATCATACATATTACAGTGTCTCATTGCACTCATCTTCTACCCCTTACCTTCCGTGTGAGCCCCTTCACACTGTAAGTTAGCCTCTTACTGGCGCTCTCCTTGTCTACCTCACAGGTAGCAACAATACTTTCTTATCGGAGTATTCCCTATGCTGACTCCACAACTTTCCTTCTGGTCTACAGGCCCTAATGCACCTATAAGATTTCTTATTTTTACCATTTACCACGGTACTTGTTCGTCCCTGGTGAAGGCTCCTGTACGAGCCGAAAAGTTGGGCAGTACCGTTGTTGGTAAAAAATAAAAAAATTTTGTTCAAGCATACCATACCTGGACTTTTCCTATTTTCTTACACTGTGTGCCGGGAATACTTCTTTGACTTCCTCACACATACACTGTCACAAGTGTTAGGTAGGTATACTGCAATCAGCTGTTACATGCTGCTGAGTATGGCAGCTGAGGGATTAGGTCAAGTGTAGAAGGTCCGCGTGCAATATAGCGAAATCCTTTCTTTGCGCCTGCGCATTACAGTACTTTGATCTGCCCTCAGGAGGGCAGATAAATGTGCACATGTGCAAGACCACAATGCTGACCTGGGCTGGATAGAAGGAGGATATAGATTGCAGCAAAGAAGAGGCACCGGCCTGGAGAGCAGCAACACCCATTGTACCGGACCGCCCCCCTTGGTATTATAAAAGTATTTTTTACATTCTCCAGAGTGGCCTGTGCTCTTATATATAATATACACTATAGTATAAGAGCTCACTGATGGTGGCCGCAGCTTATAGTCGCCAAATCTGGTGACAGATTCCTTTAATGTACCATTTTATTGTGCAGCAGGTGCAGTGTATGGAGTGGGATCAGGAGCATAGTTTGCACAATACCTTTTAGATGCTGGCTGCATTACACAAACAGAATCTGCCTCTCACAGGCAAAAAAGGTATCATAGAATGTTGTTGCCTGCTAGCTTCATAATTTTGAAATGGCATCTAAATGAGGGGTAGTCTAGGATTAAAATATAATGCATTTATAATAAAAAAAATGAAAAAAAAAGGTTAATATAATGAGATAAACAGTAAACATAAATATTTTCCTTCAATGTCCTATACTTGGAAAGAGTTCAATATCAACAAATAAACAACGTATCTAATATTTAAAAAAAGATGCTAATGCCTTACAATGTAATCAATTTTGGTGTTCATGGGAAGTAGACAATAAAAAAATATGTTCAGTATCACTGCATCTGCAAAGGTCCATTTTATCATAATCTAAAAATATTTAACTCCTGTGGAAAAGCCATAAAGCAATAAGAAAAAAATAAATGCAAGTTTGGTATCTTTGTAATCATACTAATTTTTAAAATGATGTGGTCAGCTCATCTTTACTGCACAATGAACACAGTAAAATCAAACAAAAAACGTAACTATGGCCAAAATACATTTTTTCACTTTACTTGCAATCTCATTTTGTAGTACATTGTATGAACAATGTCATTTAAATTTATAAGTTTTCCTACAAAAACTAACCAGGCCTTGGGTCCTGCTGTGCCCCCATGCTGGCACAAAGTGAGCTGAAACAGTGGAGTTAGGGATCATCCTGATTGAGTACATTCGGTCTTCTTAACAAAATAGTGCCAATTAAGTATCCTATGTTATTTACATGTACTATTTTTATTTATTTACTTATTTATTTACTTACTGAAGGGTATTTACTCATTTGTTTTTATCCTAGATGTTGTTTGTTATAGGCCACAGTGTGAATGTGAACCGACATATTGCACTTATACCAACACATGGGCCACTCATTTCATTGGTTTTGCTTTGGTTTCTGGTACTTTTCACACAGAGATGCGCCCCCCTCCCCACCCCTTTTTGGGCTGTACTATATAGCATTCCACTGCAGGTGTTGAACCAGTCAGGCCTGGATCCTGCCCAGCCTTTATCTATTGGGAGCCCTGGTAGCAGGTAGGGAGCTGAGCTACAAAGGTTAGTTTGGGTACACCTTGTCATAGTGAGATGACTTTTACACTCTTTTGATCAACATAGTGTCAACTAAGCATCCTATGTTATTTATATATACTATTTGTGACGATATCGACCCGGGTGCAGTTAGCCACCAAACTACTAGATGACACCAGAACACTAATCAACAGGAGCTGCCTGGTTAATGCACTAGGTGAAACAGGAACCATGTGCAGAATAGTCAGTGAACAAGCCGGAATCGGTACACAGTTAGGTCACATCAGTACAAGGAGAGAGCAGAGGCGGAGTCAGTGAACAAGCCAAGGTCAATACACACCGAGGTAAAGTAAGTAAACAGGGATGGGTAGAGACAGAGTCCGAGGGCTATCTGGAGTCGGTACACGGAGTGGTCACATCAGTACACATGAGCTGGCAGAGACAGAGTCAGAGAGCTAGCCAAGGTCGGTACACAGAGGAAATCAAGTCAGAAAGGAGAAGTTGGGAGGGGAAAAGTGAAGCAAGGTAGTGGGAAAAAATAGGGTCAGACACTCACGGGACCAGAGATGAGCATTGCCTAGCAGGGAGTATCACTGGTGGCCTTCTGGGTCCAAGGGCTCCCAGATAAGGTTGAATATCACTCGGAATGAGGCATCAATGAATACATCCCTATCCCAGACCTGGAATCGGAACCCACAGTGAGGAAAAACACATATCGGTTCTGCAAGGAGCAGAGCCACAAGTAATAATCATGACACTATTACTATTAATAAATTCACTTACTCACTGCAAGGCATTAGCTGATATGTTTTTTCTTTAAGTTTTGTTAAAAAAATAAACCCTCATATATCAACAGAAAAATAAGAAAAAACAGGTAGAGAAGAAAGCATGTGTGCTATGTTGTTCTACTGTCATTTGTGTAGAATTTAAATTTAAATGTCTTGCACATGAAGAACATGTTTACCTAAAATACACTGCATTATTGTAAAATGTTTAATAAGTCTGAAAAGTTTAATAGCTTTTACTATACAGTTCATTGGCTTAAACACAAGCAATGTTAATCAGAATCCTGTATTTAAATAGACTGCTCAAAAAACTAAAAAGTATGGCAGGATCTCTTTGTATTGCCACCCCTTTGCTGTAGACTATAAATCTTGTCTGTCATCATTTCTGTTACGACAGCTATTAATTTTACTCTATCGTCCTGCACAGACAAATGAAACGATAATTAATACCGACAGCTCCTTGATTGGAACATTTATATACAGTAAGTCTTCTGATGCTCTGACACAGGCATCTCCTACCAGTAAAATGGAAAAAAAATCTACTAACGTAATAGTGCTTAACCCCATCTGACACTAAGTAAGTCCTTTTATCAGGCAATAATGCAGAATTGTAAATGTCAAGTCAATTGATGTTAAATATCTGGAAATATATATGATACACTGTATAAGCAAGCTATGGCAGAAAATGAAGTAAAATGTATCCAGGTCTGTTCAGCTCATCTAAAGTCATCCTATTAGAGTTAAATTCGCAGCACAATGCAATATCCGTGTATTTATGGTCTTATGAGTGTTGAATTATTGGAGCTAGTGAATGTGCCGCTGAGATTATTGCTTATATCAATCTTCTCATGGCACGCAAGCAATAATTGGTGAAATTTGGTGGAGTCCTTCAAGCTGTATAACATCTCAGCTCGGATGTGACACCATTATCTGTTTGTTTCAAGAGAGCAGCTGCTTCATCACCATCATATTATCATTATAAACACTAAACAGTTAGAATTTGAAGGCGGCATAGTCTCCGAATTTGACTCCAATGCACAGATAATTTTGTTGATAGATGCTGCAATTTTACAGCGATGATGCTCTGTACGGGCTTAAAAAATGTATGAAATTGTCCTGATACATCAGAAGCTACAGGATTGGTACATGCGAGGCAACGGGTCTGGAATATCTTTATTGCTTTCCAGCCACAGTGAAATTGTATGCATCAGAAATCAGTGAATACTATTCTGGAGGAATATTGGAGGCATATAAAAGAGATGCTTAGAACATGGCATGTGCTCATGACAATTTACCATGAATTGGGATATAGCAAGTGAAACAGTATACAGTAGGCAAAACATTCCAGTAAGTGAAATGAATTATATATAAGAATTAGAGATAAGCAGATCTTTTGAAAATCAAATTTGTATGCTTTGCCAAATTTTCCCACAAAAAATTGATTTGCGGAAAATAAATTCACGTGAATCTTAACACTGGAAAGACTGCAATTGCTTCAAAAATACACATGAGGAGAGAAAGTAAAGTGTGAACCATAAGGGCTTACAATCTATAGTATAGAGTGATATTACTTTCATGACCATAAGAGGTTACTCAGTACAGAAGAGAAAGAGAGGAGCCCACTCATAGACACTTACACTGTACAAGAGAGGGAGCAAAAGGATCCTGCTGACCATAAGGGTTTATAATATTTAGTATAGAGTGAGATGACTTTGATGACCATACGAGATTACTCGATACAGTAGAGAGAGAGAGAGAGGGAAAGAGAGGAGCATGCTTATCATAAGAGTACAGGAGAGAGAAAGAGAGAGCAAAAGGATCCTGCTGACCATAAGAGCTTATAATCTATAGTATAGAGTAAGATGACTTTGATGACTATACAAGGTTAATTGATACAGTAGAGAGAGAGAGATAGAGAGAGAGAGGAGCTCACTCATCATAAGAGGTTACACGGTACAGGAGAGAGAAAGAGAGAGCAAAAGGATCCTGCTGACCATAAGAGCTTATAATCTATAGTATATAGTAAGATGACTTTGATGACCATACAAGGCTAATTGATACAGTAGAGCGAGAGAGAGAGAGAGAAGCCCACTCATCATAAGAGCTTACACTGTACAGGAGAGAGAAAGAGAGAGCAAAAGGATCCTGCTGACCATAAGAGCTTATAATTTATAAAATAGCGTGAGATGACATTTATTGACAATAAGAGGTTACTCAGTACAGTAAAAAGAAAGAGAAGCCCACTCACCCTGCTAACCATAAATGCTTACGATCTATAATATAGAGTGAGATTACATTGATGACTGTAAGAGGTTATTCAATACAGAAAAGAGAGAGAGGATCTGGTTGATCATAAGAGCTTACTCAGTACAGGAGAGATAGAGAGCAAGAGAACCCTGCAGACCTTAAGAGTTTACACACTACAGAAGAGAGATACTCAGTGACTTGGGAGATGAAAAATAACCGTGCTATGCAAACTGTGCACCACTAGGAACCACTGATCTATGGTGGCCCAGTTTCTGAACATCACTGTACAAATGTTAGTTTTCAAACACGTTTGGAAAAACCTTCCTGTCGATATCCACCAAAGTCGTATACATAGAAGACTTGATATTTTTATGCTGTTTTTAAGACAAAGGGTGGTCAGTGTGTCATATCAAATGTTGATTTTGTTTACATTTTCCTTTTTTTCATTCACTTTTGCATTTTGATAATTGATAAAAATATGAACACTTCTATTTTTTCAGCATTTATCTAACACCGGTTTAAAACTTTTGCACAGAGCTGTAGGGAATTCCTAATTAATTCAATTAATTAATATTTGTGTTATGTGTTATATAGTATGTATGTAGTGGTAAACAGCCTGTTATATATACTTATTCAACAGTGGATACCCTTTAATTACAATATATTGGGCCATAAACTAAGAGCATAGCAAACAACAACGCAATACAAAAGTATATTGCCAAAAATATCAATTTTTATTCATATAATTTAAAACAAAATATAATAAGGGTTATGTTAGTACAGGTATAAGGACCAGACAAAAATAGATGACAAAAAAGGGGCTCTTTTTAACAGTGTACCAAAAATTGTGTTCAATACAAAATAGATAAAGTATCCCTTAATAAAGGAGCAAAGTGCATCAGGTGCATGCTAAAAGTAATGATGTCATTGCCAAAACCAAAATACATACAAATTAATTGCAATATATATCAAGAGATTATTTTTATACAAAAATGAATAAATTAGATTAACTAGTAGAAAAAGTTTATAAAATTATACAACTTCATCCTAATGTAAATATGAGGTATTACATATAACAATTGCAAAACCCAGCATAAAAAAGTAAAGTACGGAGTTAATATAATATAATATAATAATTAATAATTGAGGAATGACCCTATGTATAAAGTGAAATGTGTCCCTATTCAGTATACAATATAGTTATAGAACATAGCTATTGCACCTTACCCAGTAAAGTGCATAGCTAAACAGATAGAATTGACTCCACAAGCATAGCCTATAAGCTAACTAGAGTATATGAATACAATGGACTCACAGGTCTAATGCACAGTGTGCAAACAAAATGTGCAAGGGTCACAATTAAACTAGAAATTAGGGAAATTACCAGTATATAAAGGCTGTAAAAGTAAACTTACTGCGAGAGTAAAGCTGTCCGGTCCTAAGGCCCCAACGTATGTTTCATGACATCATTTCTTCAGGGTGCCTGTACCTGTAGTACCATAACCCTTATTATTTTTTGTTTTAAATTATATGAATAGAAATTAATATTTTATGCCATATACGTTTGTATTGTGTTGTTGTTTGCTGTTACGTATACTGTATACCAACATCTTTAATTAATACAACAGAAGCGGTCCTGCACCACTGCACGTTACCTGCAGTGCCGCACGTGTCCACATGGAGGGCTGAAAAATACCATATCCCAAGCGGGGTGCTCGTCCAGCAACAAAGTCCAAGCAATAGTTCCAAGAGGAAGAAGAGAGACCCGTGGAAGCCTAATTTGTAGGAGAAACGGTCGTCGTCCTGTTCTAAGGAGCCGGCTCACAGCGCGTCTCCAGCCTTTCACCCTGCACCTATGTGAATAAAGATATACCCAGCACAGCGGACAGTGTGCGGTCTCTCTTCTTCCTCTTGGAACTATTGCTTCAACATCTTTAATTACACTGATTGCGAAACAAAGTTGACAAGAAAAACAGGGATACCTTAGAGACCATTCTAAATATATTTACCCAGAACAGTGTGCTTTTAGTCTTTAACAAAAAGTACATCTTTAGCTTACCTAATTACCAAATTGTCCCTCCATTGATGGTTGGAAAATTTCAGGCTGGTATCCTCTAGTGAATAATAGAAAAAAGTTAGAACATTTGCAATATGGTACCCATTGAGTAAGGTTATAAATTATTTTTTGTTTACATCACAATATAAAAATCAAGTAAAAATCTCGAGACATATGGCTACTAATGCATTTCAAACTCTCGTGACTCCTCCATCATAGGAATATTTTAAATAGAATTCACAACAATTTATATACAGTAGTTAAGATCCCAGTAAGTACAGTGTATAAATTGTACATTCTATTTCAGAATCCAATGTGCTTCATGCATTAATTATAAGTTGTAACTTTGCTCAGTCACCACCTTACATTTATATAATAAGGGGAGAGATCTCAATAACATAATTCCTGGGCTGTTACCAGTATAATTTACAGTGAATTCTTTTTAAAATATGTCCATGATGGATGCGGCCATGTCTGTGTTAAATTCCTTTATTTGATTTATATATATGGATGGAAATAAATCCTTTTTGACGTTTTTGAACTGGAACCGAATTGGAACTTTTATAACTTGTCTTGGTCAAAGAGTCCGACAACCACATTTTAGAAACATGTGATGTCTTCTAGGGGGTTTCTTCTCCCAAGGGGCTCTATCACCCCCTTACATACCTCCCCTCAATAACCTTAGCAGTCCCGGCAAGGTGCAGACCTGGAAGACATCACAAAACAAAAACATACACAGATGCAATATATACAGTTTTCAAAACATTACAGCAGTCCTCGATTTTTTCCGCCCAGATTCCCTCCTGAGAGATCCCGGTCTTTTGTAGGAAAACACCAAGGAAAATGTCCAAATGTCCCAGACATTAATATTTAACACAGTTCCACGAATACTTGAACAGTCTTGGGGTGAGTCCATACAAAGTTGAGTCTCACCCTCTCCTTGGGCACAGTCTTTCTTTAACATTTCCAACTGTAGATCACAGGGAGCTCAAGTCAAGTGTGAGTCCTCTCCCTGGGCACATTTTCTTAAATGTTGCAAACTGTTTAACACACAAATGTCCTGCAGTACCTGTTTGAGTGCTCAGTCCAACCTAGGGATCAGTCCCTTTAACATGGACCGACACAAAAAGCAGAGTTCCACAGTAAGGATCTCACCTCAAGTTGAGGTTTTGTTCCTCCTCCGGAACAGCTTCATTTTCCAGCGAACGCCACGGGGTCTTCTGAGGAGGGCATCTCCCCTCTTTGGGCAGTCCACATCTTCTCGCCTGGACTGCTGGCTCTGCCCATGGTTGGTCAATCTTTTCCTCTTTTTGGAACCACGACTTCCCGCCATTGTTGTTTCCATGAAGGCAGCTGCCATAGTACAGGGCTCCTCAAATAGCACATAGTCTCTTGAGCCCATGCTTGCCATCAGGGTCACCAAGCTCAGTCCTCCTGACCCCGTAGCAACATCAAAGTCTCCCACTGGCAGCTCGTTCTCCCCGTTTTCACGCATGATGATCCAATCCTGCTGACTATGCCAATTGTAACGGTGGGATCGGGGGCGCCTCTTTTGTAATTGTGGCACTCGCCCCTGGGGCGGCAGGCTCACCCCAGACCCAGCCGTCACAGACAAATCCGGGACACATGGAGCACAAGGTAGATGTAGCATAGAGAAATCAGGACCGTCCCATAACACAGCACCTGTCAAGTCAGGGTTTTTCCTCTGATGGTGAAGTTCAGCGTTGTCCCTGGCAACGGGAAAGAGTCCAAGACAGCCATATAACTCAACAAGTTCTTCTTTATTACATAACAGGTCTGCAGCACATCTATCAATTGAAATCATTCTCTCCTTCGGGTTACACTTTCAGTCAAATGTAGTTACTCTCAGAGCTCTGTTACTTAGCCATCAACATACACCACCACGCAGATGTTGATCCAGATTTCCAAGAAATAGTACACTCGAGCACTGGTTCACCTTCCTGTCCTTTAAAGGGGCTCAGAAAATCTATCCTCCAGTTGCTGCACTGTTCCCGGGCTTGCCAATACCTAACTCCAAGGAACTTCTTAGTCCTTCCCCACGTACCCGTGCCAGCGTCCGGCTCAGGTAAGGAACATTAATATGGAAGCTTTTCTCTGCAATTCCCTCTCTCTTCAGCTTAACTACATTACAGATGTTCCTCAGCTTTCCACCTCCATCTCTTCTCTGCTGCTTCAACTCCCTGTCAGGTCTGTGTCCCAAACTAGACTAGACTGGTTTCACTTCCTGTCACAACTGTAACTGCCACTGACTCCCTCCCCTACCCAATCACCACCTGTCAACTGTTACCAGGCAGTTTTCCTAGTGTTGTCCTACTCCTGGGTGACATCTAGTGGTGAAACAACTAAACAGCATTACAATATACATAAAACTCTAATACATCCTTATAACACACTATAAAGATTAATAACCACATTTTAGAAACATGTGATGCCTTCTAGGGGTTTCTTCTCCCAAGGGGCTCTACCACCCCCTTACAGGGAGAACAAACAAACTGCTTGCATATGATGTCCATTGTGGAATTTTAACCCAGGACCCCAGTGCTGTAAAGAACAGAGCTATAAACTTAGCCACTAGGCTCCCCTGTTCAGTGGATAAAAATACTATACTGTGTTCAGAATTATTAGGCAAGTTGTATTTTAGAGGATTTTTTTATTTTTGATCAACAACTATGTTCTCAATCAACCCAAAAGACTCAAATATCAAAGCTTAATATTTTTGGAAGTTGGAGTGGGGTTTCTTTATATTTGGCTATCTTAGTAGGATATCTGTTTGTGCAGGTAGCTATTACTGTGCTTAATAAAAAACAAATATATTTCCATCGCACTTGTTTATTTTCACCAGGTAAACCAATATAACTGCACAAAATTTAGAAATAAACATTTCTGACATGTAAAAACAAAACCACAAAAAATTAGTGACCAATATAGCCACCTTTCTTTCTGATGACACTCAACAGCCTACCATCTATAGATTCTGTCAGTTGCTTGATCTGTTTATGATCAACATTGTGTGCAGCAGCCACCACAACCTCCCAGACACTGTTTCGAGAGGTACTGTTTTCCCTCCCTGTAGATCTCACATTTTATTTTACACATAGATCACACATTTTACCAGCCCATACCAGTACCCCACCTCAACCTTGGTGGTGTCTGAGTCGAAGTGGAGCTCTCTGCCCTTTACTGATGCAGCCTCTGGCCCATGAAGAGTCACTCTCATTTCATCAGTCCATAAAACCTTTGAAAAATCAGTCTTAAGATATTTCTTGGCCCAGTCTTGACGTTTTATCTTATGTTTCTTGTTCAAAGGTGGTCGTTTTTGAGCCTTCCTTACCTTGGCCATGTCCCTGAGTATGGCACACCTTGTGCTTTTTGATACTCCAGTAACATTGCAGCTCTGAAATATGGCCAAACTGGTGGCAAATGGCATCTTGGCAGCTTCACGCTTGATTTTCCTCAATTCATGGGTAGTCTTTTTGCGCCTTTTTTGCCCAACACGCTTCTTGCGACCCTGTTAGCTATTTGCCATGAAATGCTTGATTGTTCGGTGATCACGCTTCAAAGATTTGGTAATTTCAAGACTGCTGCATCGCTCTGCAAGACCTCCCAATTTTGGACTTTTCAGAGCCTGTCAAATCTCTCTTCTGAACCATTTTGTCAAAGGAAAGGAAGTTGCCTAATAATTAAGCAGACCTTATATAGGGTGTTGATGTCATTACACCACACCCCTCCTCATTAAAGAGATACACATCACCTGATTTACTTAATTGGTAGTTGGCTCTCACGCCCATACAGTTTGGAGTAGAACAACATGTATAAAAATTATCATGTGATCAAAATACTCAATTGCCTAATAATTCTGCACACAGTGTATAAGAAAAGTCTGAAAGGGTAAATAGAGTTACACAATTCATGGTATTTAGGGGAATGGGTCAGACTAATGATGGGCTAGGGGCTTTGTAAAGAGTGGATGCACACATGAATGCCAGAGGTTCTGTAAGGAAAGTAAGCATAATGAGAAGTCAAGAGCTCTATAAAGAAAGAAAGAGGCAAAAAGAGGGACCAGAGTCTATCCCTTTAAGGAGAGAGGCACATTCAGAAACCCATGTCTCTTGAGAAAGGAACACTGTTAGGAGCTAAAGATTCTCTAAGAGAAAGGGGCACAAAGAAGTGCTTGAAGGGCAAAAGAAAGGTTTGAACTTTTTCATACAAAAATGCTACTGTTGTTATTATTTTTGCCAAATAGTTCAAGCAATACTTTCTGCAACTTCAGCTTAAACTCCTACTCTTTTGTTACTATCCTTCTTGCTGTCAGAAGTCAAAGCTTTTGCAATGCTTAAAGGAAAGTTGCCACTTGGAAAAATGCTATTAACCTGCAGATATGGGGTTACTGTGCAGGTTAATAGCATTATGAATGTGCTCAGCACCTGCACATTAAATCCTGTTGCCAGGAGGAATTGAACTTTAATCCTCCTGGCAGCATTCCACTTTCAGTCACAGGGTTAGTGCCAATGCGGGTTAATTTACTGCTCTGTGTATGGAGAGTGGAGGCTTTAACCATGCCCCCTGCACTGACTGAGAGGTGGTACTAATGCTGAGCAGCTGTCAGTCAGTACGGGGGGTATGGCTACAGCTGCCACTCTCCATATGCAGCTGGCACTGCCTCCATGACTAAAACCCAATACAGCCAGAAGGATTTAAGTTCTTTTCATCCCAGCAGCAGGGTTTTACATGCAAGCTCCGTGCATGGATAGAATGCAATTTATCTGCAGATTTACCTGATATCTACAGGTTAATAGCATTTTTCTACTTGATAGGTTCCCAATGAGCTACCCTCAGACCAAGAGTCACAGTTATTCGGACTGTAGTTCTGTAGCAAAGGATGCACATATAATAGAGTGGATGTAATACAAATGTTATGTGTTCCTGTACTTTCCAGTTCTTCTTTAGGGTAACCATTTGGATCCTAGCCTTGATCCAGATTTTTTTATGGGGAATATAAATATTAAATAAAACAGCCTTGCTATGAGAGTTGACAGTTCCGCCTTAACAGACAGCAAGCTAACACAAACTGAACATGGGTGACTGATTGTTAACCACAAGAGGGATAAAGTCTAATAAGCAGCCTTGTACAGATAATGCAGCTATTTTCAACCACAGAACAGTTCACAAACATATGATGAGTTCTGGTTCTCAATCATCATCCTTAATGTCCCCATAGAGGCCGTGATTTGACATTGTTCTATTTTGTTTATTTTTACATGTTAAATGTTGAATTATGAAGTGTTGAGTAGCTTTATAAAAGGAACACACATGGATACCCACTTACTTTTCGTTAACCAGCAAAGATTCCCTGTTGGTCTTTATGTTGCCAAATTTAGGAATAGAATCATCGCCATGAGGACACTTAAATTTCTTGGCAATGACCCTAATATTTTCTTCCCTATGATTAAGATCCCCTAATCCTATTTTGCTTCAAAATTAAACTGGGACTCAGGCATGCCACAGTGTAAATGAAGTTTTTCTTCTTTGTTAACTGGAATAATAGAAGCATTGGTCTTTATACATTTTTTTTAATGGCATTAAAACTGCATAAACTAAAACAGATTTATAATTCAGATACAGAAATGATGAACATAAGGAAATCTTTAGTAAATGTGACCTCTAGTTGTGCAAATCAGGTACCTCATGTGAAAAATTTATGAAAGATGAATTTCCGACTTGACTATTGCCTTTCCAAGGAAAGGAAATATGTTAGCGCAAAAATGTAGTATAAAGGTTACAGTTTCTGTTTAGCCTTGCTATCCAAAGTTTCATAGTGATATGAAAGTGTACAGAAATAAATCCAACCTAATAAATTACGTAGCATCAATTTAACACTGTGAAGTAATGGGGTTGTACCAAGTTTGGAAGTGGTCTCCTATTAATATTTTTCTGATTGCTTGGATCCAAATGCTGAGGCTCTCACCAATCCTAAAAACTGTGGTTATGAGTAAATATGAGAGGTTGTCAATGGGAATGGACCAGCCCCCGTCATGGCCTCTGTTCTCAGACACAATCAGATATTATCAGGGGGCTGTGTTACGGGGGGCTGTCTGATAATAACCTAAAGGAGTATCAGACAGTCAGGGTCCACCGTGCAAAGACTCTGCTGCAGACTATGGCAGAGTGCAATACCTCTGTTAACTCACAGAAGGATATAATAAGTAAGTAAAGCAATTCCTCCCTTACTTGGAGGGTGTGTGGAATGATCTCTGTTAATAATCACAGAGACAAAGGCAATGTGTGCGATATGGCACCTACCTAGGTCCGCTCTTCTAGTGGTGCAAAAGAGCGAACAGCAGCGTAAGCCGCACAAAGCTCCTACCTGCGTTCGCTCCACTAGTGTGCGAGGACACGAACCACTAGATATGGCACCTGCCTAGGTCTGCTCTTCTAGTGGTGCAAAAGAGACGAACAGCAGCGTAAGCCGCACAAAGCTCCTACCTCTGTTCGCTCCCCTAGTGTGCGAGGATACGAACAACTGCCAGACGCAGTACAAGGAACGTTACCCTAGCGGCAACGTCCACCTACGAGTCGAACCACAAGGCCCAGCCAGACCATGTGCCTCAGGCACCTGCCTATGTCCGCTCCCCTAAGAGGTAAGGATACGGACAGCAGCCGAAGCTGTAAGGTATAAGAACGCTACCCTGCCGGTAGCGCTCACCTAGCATAGACAGAGGAATGCCTAGAGAAATGCGCACAGAGCGTCTACTCTTATGCATGAACCAAGAGGACTGAGCGCCATGCGGCGTGTGTCAGGGTCTTATAAAGACTCTGTGCCTCATCCAAGATGGAGGACACCAGAGCCAATCCGCTGCCAGAACGACAGGAGTGACGTCATGCTGGCCTATCACCGAGCAAGGCATCACAAGCACATGACCAGCGACCAATCGGCATAGAAGGTGTCAGAGACATGTGACCTCGTGTCAGCGATGATGTCACCCGCACATGTGCAATGGCTCCAAGATAGGACTTAGTCTCCGGCGCTCGCACATGTGCAGTAGCAAGAAATCTGGACTTAGTCTCCAGCGCTCGCACATGTGCAGTAGCAAGAAATCTGGACTTAGGCGGGCTTTGCACGTTGCAACATCGGTAACAATGTGTTACCGATGCTGCAGCGATAGTCCCGCCCCCGTCGCACGTTCGATATATAGTGAAAGCTGCCGTAGCGATTATTATCGCTACGGCAGCTTTACACGCACATACCTGCCGTGCGACGTCCCTCTGGCCGGCGACCCGCCTCCTTCCTAAGGGGGCGGGTCGTGCGGCGTCACAGTGACGTCACACGGCAGGCGGCCAATTGAAGTGGAGGGGCGGAGATGAGCAGGATGTAAACATCCCGCCCACCTCCGTCCTTCTCATTGCAGCCGGGAGGCAGGTAAGGTGAAGTTCCTCGCTCCTGCGGCTTCACACACAGCGAGGTGTGCGGCCGCAGGAACGAGGAACTACATTGTACCTGTCGCTCCCCCAGCATTATGGAAATGTCGGAGGCTGCAGCGATGATACGATGATGACGATTTTGCGCTCGTTCATCGTATCATCTAGGATTTACACACTACGACATCGCAAGTGACGTCGGATGAGCATCACTTTCGATTTGACCCCACCGACATCGCACCTGCGATGTCGTAGTGTGCAAAGCCCGCCTAAGTCTCCAGCGCTCGCACATGTGCAGTAGTAAGAAATCTGGACATAGTCTCCAGTGCTCGCAGCAACCGTAACAGTACCTCCCCCTCAAGGGCCCCCCTCCCGGCGACGCAGGTAATCGGCAACTAAGTCGGGAGCATGGACAGCCTCCTCAGGCTCCCAAGAGCGATGTTCCGGGCCGTAACCCTCCCAATCTATCAAGAAGAACCTGCGCCCTCTAACCATTTTAGAACCAACTATGGCTCGTACCTCATAGCTAGAGCGAGAGGAATCAGAGGCAGGAGAGTGCACTTCACGAGCGTGAGGTAAAATAGCCGGCTTTAGCAGTGAAACATGGAATTTGTCATGAATCCTAAGATGGACGGGTAACCTCAATTGGTAGACTACAGGATTTACCTGTCGAAGAACCTCATAAGGACCCAGGAAGCAAGGAGCAAATTTGACAGAGCTCACTCTAAGTCTCACGTGTTTTGCAGAGAGCCACACAAAGTCCCCTGGAGAAAAGACAGGAGCCGGGCGACGAAACCGATCGGACACCGTCTTCATACGGTCCTTAGCTGCTTGGATCGACTCTTGAGTCCGATCCCAAACCTCTCTGGCATTAGTTGCCCAGTCGGCCACAAGAGGAGGAGGTGCAGCAGCGGGAAACGGTACCGGTACCCTAGGGTGTTGCCCATTATTGAGTACGAACGGTGTCTGCCCAGTGGCCTCAGCCAGCGAATTGTTAAGGGCAAATTCTGCCCAGGGTAGGAGGGAGGACCAGTTATCGTGGTTCTCAGCAACAAAGTGTCGAAGGTATATAATCATAGATTGATTGGTACGCTCAACCAAACCATTGGTCTCCGGATGGTATGCCGAAGAGAGATTCAACTCAATTTGCAGAAGGCTACAAAGATCTCGCCAGAAATGGGAAGTAAATTGCGGGCCTCTATCACAAATGATACGATCTGGCATCCCGTGAAGCCTAAAGACATGCTTGAGGAATAGTTTGGCTAGTACCCTGGAAGATGGGATTCTCGATAACGTTACGAGATGAACCATCTGGGAGAAATGGTCCGTAATGACCCACACAAATCTATGTCCCTGTGAACACGGAAGATCACCCACAAAGTCAATGCCTACCACCTCCCATGGTCTATCTGGCACTGGTAAAGGATGCAAGAGCCCAGCCGGTCTCTGCCGTAATGGACGGTTGCGAGCACACGAGTAGCAGGAACCGACATATCTCTTGACGTGGCTGGCTAAGTGTGGCCACCAATACCACCTCTCCAGTAACTCTCGTGTCCGCCTAATACCAAAATGCCCACCCACCTTTGAGGTGTGGGCCAATGACAGTATATCATTCTGTCGATCAGGCGGAACAAAGGTCTTGCCCGGTGGGATTTGGTCTAACGTCACAGGGGAGAGCGTATGAAAAACCCTGGAGGGAAGGATAAGACGAGGTTCGTCAATCTCTTCCTGGGTAGAAAGCATAGAGCGAGACAGGGCGTCTGCCTTGTTATTCTTACTCCCAGACAGATAGTTGATGGAGAAGTGAAAGCGGGAGAAAAACAAGGACCAGCGGGCTTGGCGAGGATTCAGACGCTGAGCGGTTTGTAAGTACATCAGATTCTTATGGTCTGTATAGACCTGGAAAGGATGTCTCGCTCCTTCCAGCAAGTGACGCTACTCCTCCAAGGCTAATCTCAAGGCGAGCAGTTCCCTATCCCCAATGGTATAGTTTCTCTCTGCCGGTGAAAAAGTTTTCGCAAAGAAGAAACACGGCCTTTTTCTACCTGCACCGTTCTTTTGATACAAGACCGCACCAGCACCCACTGAAGAGGCATCAACCTCTAAGAGGAAGGGCTTACTCTCATCGGGTCTTTGAAGAACGGGAGCAGTTGAAAAGTGTCTTTTTACTGCCTCAAAAGCCTGAGATGTCTCAGTAGACCAGGCTTTGGGATTAGCACCTTTCTTAGTCAAGGCCACCAAAGGGGCCACCAAAGTAGAAAAATGGGGTATGAACTGCCTGTAATAATTTATGAATCCTAAGAAGCGTTGCACCGCCTTCAAGGAATGAGGTTCGGACCATTGCAGGACAGCAGAGAGCTTCGCAGGATCCATAGCCAGGCCCTCTTGTGAGATAATGTAACCCAAAAAAGGCAATGAGGACTGCTCGAATACACATTTCTCGAGTTTAGCAAACAATGAGTGCTCCCTTAAACGGGAAAGGACACGAACGACATCCTGACGATGAGTCTCCAGATCAGGAGAAAAAATCAGGATGTCGTCCAGATACACCACTACTGAGGATAACAGTAAATCCCTGAACACATCGTTTACGAAGTCCTGAAATACTGCGGGTGCATTACATAACCCAAAAGGCATGACTAGGTATTCATAGTGACCGTCTCGGGTGTTAAAAGCGGTCTTCCATTCGTCACCCTTTCGAATTCGTACCAAGTTATACGCACCCCGCAGATCCAACTTCGTAAAAACTTGAGCTCCTCTCAGTCTGTCAAAGAGCTCCGAAATTAAAGGTAATGGGTATTTGTTCTTTATTGTGATTGCGTTGAGACCCCTGTAATCTATGCAGGGACGCAAATCACCCTCTTTCTTCCGAACAAAGAAAAACCCAGCTCCCGCGGGAGAGACAGACTTACGAATGAAACCCTTCTCTAAACTCTCTCTTATATAGGTCGACATGGCCTCCGACTCAGGTATCGACAGGGGGTAAACCCTGCCTTTAGGTGGAACCGAACCTGGGATAAGGTCTATGGCACAGTCATACGGCCTATCGGGTGGAAGAACCTCAGCACCCTGTTTGGAGAACACGTCAGCGAAATCCAGATAGGGTGTAGGTATGGGAGAGAGATCAGTAGATGCAACCGCAATGACCTTAGGTGGTAAGGGAAGACATCGGGACTGACATTTCGAACCCCAACTAATAATGCTGTCAGACTCCCAGCCAATGTGAGGAGCATGAGTCTGAAGCCATGGGAGACCCAGAAGGACGTCGTCTATACCCTCAGGCAAAACAAGAAAAGAAATCCCCTCTATGTGACCCTGAGACAGGGAAAGGCGCAAGGGAACTGTCCTCAATGTAATGGAGTCAGACAACATAGTTCCATTAACAACACGGACAGGAATAGGCGCCTCTAACATGATAGAGGGAATATTGTGTCCCTTTACAAATCCTGAGGACACAAAAGTCCGGTCAGCTCCGGAATCCACAAAAGCCATAATAGGCCATGTATTCTCAGATAACGAGAGCTGACCTGGGATACAACACTTAGAGGGTGCAGAAGACGTCTCTAGTAACCCCCCTCTAATGGTTACTAGGCCAGGGAGTTTCCCTGACGACTAGGACACTTGTTGGCATAGTGCCCAGCCTGACGACATACGTAACATATAGGAGGACCAGACTTGAGTAGTCTGGAAGATGTATGACCTAACTCCATAGGAGCGGGAGATGTTTCAGATGCTGAGGAAGATGGTAGTGGACCCTCAACAACTGGAATAGCCCGATGCTTAGGGCATGAGGAAGAGACCTCGAGTCTACGTTCCTTATGGCATACATCGATCCTCGTTGCTACTGTGATCAAGTCCTCCAGAGAAGCAGGGACCTCACGAGTAGCAAGAGCATCCTTGACATAGCCTGCCAACCCTCTCCAGAAGATAGGAATCAACACCTTCTCTGGCCAATCTAGTTCTGCCACCAGAGTTCTAAAAGCAATGGCATAAGAACTAGTGGATAACGAACCCTGAGATAGATCTAACAGTCTCAGGGCCGCATCATGGGTAACCTGCGGACCCATGAATACCGCCTTAAGAGCATCAAGAAAGTCTTGATGTCTCAGAGTAACCACATCAGAGCGCTCCCATAGGGGAGTCGCCCATTCTAAGACTTTGTGCTGAAGTAAGGAGATGATAAAGCCTACTCTGGACCTCTCCGTAGAGAAGCGAGAAGAGTTGACCTCTAGGTGTATCTGACACTGACTAATGAAACCACGACATGATCTGGCATCGCCAGAATATCTGTTTGGCAGAGCAAGTCGAGGATCATGTGCAGATGTCACCATGGTCTGAGGTTTATCCTCTATACTCTTGAGCCGTGACTCAAGTACTTGTATGTAACGGTGTAACTGCTGATATTCTGCCATAACTGCCAGACCCTTGGCTCAGTCCTAATGTTACGGGGGGCTGTCTGATAATAACCTAAAGGAGTATCAGACAGTCAGGGTCCACCGTGCAAAGACTCTGCTGCAGACTATGGCAGAGTGCAATACCTCTGTTAACTCACAGAAGGATATAATAAGTAAGTAAAGCAATTCCTCCCTTACTTGGAGGGTGTGTGGAATGATCTCTGTTAATAATCACAGAGACAAAGGCAATGTGTGCGAAATGGCACCTACCTAGGTCCGCTCTTCTAGTGGTGCAAAAGAGACGAACAGCAGCGTAAGCCGCACAAAGCTCCTACCTGCGTTCGCTCCACTAGTGTGCGAGGACACGAACCACTAGATATGGCACCTGCCTAGGTCCGCTCTTCTAGTGGTGCAAAAGAGACGAACAGCAGCGTAGGCCGCACAAAGCTCCTACCTCTGTTCGCTCCCCTAGTGTGCGAGGATACGAACAACTGCCAGATGCAGTATAAGGAACGTTACCCTAGTGGCAACGTCCACCTACGAGTCGAACCACAAGGCCCAGCCAGACCATGTGCCTCAGGCACCTGCCTATGTCTGCTCCCCTAAGAGGTAAGGATACGGACAGCAGCCAAAGCTGTAAGGTATAAGAACGCTACCCTGCCGGTAGCGCTCACCTAGCATAGACAGAGGAATGCCTAGAGAAATGCGCACAGAGCGTCTACTCTTATGCATGAACCAAGAGGACTGAGCGCCATGCGGCGTGTGTCAGGGTCTTATAAAGACTCTGTGCCTCATCCAAGATGGAGGACACCAGAGCCAATCCGCTGCCAGAACGACAGGAGTGACGTCATGCTGGCCTATCACCGAGCAAGGCATCACAAGCACATGACCAGCGACCAATCTGCATAGAAGGTGTCAGAGACATGTGACCTCGTGTCAGCGATGATGTCACCCGCACATGTGCAATGGCTCCAAGATAGGACTTAGTCTCCGGCGCTCGCACATGTGCAGTAGCAAGAAATCTGGACTTAGTCTCCAGCGCTCGCACATGTGCAGTAGCAAGAAATCTGGACATAGTCTCCAGTGCTCGCAGCAACCGTAACAGGCTGGCTGTTACTTGATGTGTGAAATAATGCCTCAAAGGGGAGCGAGGAGCAGAAAGAGCAGCTCCTGTCACACTGAATTACAGGTGTTGTAAGAATAATAGAACTACACTGTGCATCTCATCTTTATCGTTTTTGAAGACAAGTACCGTACAAGAATTTTTTATCTTCCTAAAGTACCTCTTTAGACATATGTGAGAGTCTGAGTCTGCCTTTAAAAGCCTTGGATAAGTTACTGTGACATGCCAGACACCTTGTGAATACTGACTAGAACAGGAGGTGGCAATTAGGGATGGGAGAAATGAGCAGGCCTACATTTGTGACAGGTGTGTAACAATGCGATTTGCATATTTGTGTTAACAAGTCTACTAAATTCTGTTCTGCTGTTTTAAATGGAATGTAAAGAAAAGCACAAGGGACAAGATCCATTTCATATATGTGTGATCACATGACCAACAACTCACCCAAGGAATCCAGGGGAGTTGTGACATTGTGCACATTGAAAACTGACATGATTTTGCAGTCTGCCGTCACCAACCGTGAATGTAGACTTTTCTTTTTAGACCAGAAAGGCATTTTAACAAAGATAGAAGAGACTGATGTTCTCATTTATTTGAAGGAGACTGTGCTATTCCACTTTTCTAAAGAGACTGTACCTGAGTTTAAATATAGACTTGAAAAGATCCATCAAATAAGAATTCTATCTGTTATGTGATTGTTTTATGCCATTGTTCGGCAAGTAACGATACTGTTCTGTATTTTTGCTATTAAACTGAATGCCACTACTGACTAAAGACATTTTTCAATATAGCTTTCAAGCAAGTAAAGGGGATCCATAGGCAGCTTTTCCCTAATTTAAAGGGTGTGTCCAGGACCATACAAAAATAGATTGCCTAAGCACTAAAGGGGGCTTTAGACACAACAACATCGCTAATGAGATGTCGTTGGGGTCACGGAATTCGTGACGTACATCCGGCCTCGTTAGCGATGTCGCTGTGCGTGAAACGCAGGAACGACTGTTAACGATCAAAAATACTAACCATATCGTTGATCGTTGACATGTCGTTCTAATCTCAAATATTGTTCCTGCTGCAGGTACGATATTGTTCGTCGTTCCTGCGGCAGCACACATCGCTATGTGTGACACCGCAAGAACGAGGAACAATATCATACCTGCGGCCACCGCCAATGAGGAAGGAAGGAGGTGTGCGGATGTTACAGCCGCTCATCTCCATCCCTCCGCTTCTAATGTGTGGTCGCTTAGTGACGCCGCTGTGACGCCGCATGAACCGCCCCCTTAGAAAGGAGGTGGTTTGCCGGCCACAGCGACGTCGCTAGGCAGGTAAGTCCGTATGACGGGTCCGAGCAATGTTGTGCACCACGGGCAGCGATTTGCCTGTGACGCACAACCGATGGGGTGGGTGCTTTCACCAGCAACATCGCTAGTGATGTCACTGCCTGTAAAGCAGCTTTAACAAGCAGCTTGTTGCTATCTAGCTTCCTGTTGTGCTCGGCAACATCACCACCAGGACAGAGCAGTCACACACTGCTCCTGCCTTTGGTACTGTGGCTTTGTCAAAAGAGCGGAGGCTTCTTTTCTGCTCTGCTCTGTAAATAGGGGGTGGACATCTGACATAGTGATTCACAGCCAGATCCCACAGTCATGAAGCAGGGAGCCGGCTGTTAATCAGAATGTTCCACCCCATTTACAGGGCAGGGTGGAAAAGAAGCCTTTGCTCTGTTGATGAAGCCACTGTATCGAAGGAAGGATTGGTCTCTGACCGCTCTGTCTCAGTGGTGAAAAGTACTGAGCACAACATTGAAGTAGGTAGTGAAACTAGCCTGTTGATGACTAAGTACATTTTTGTTTGTAGTATACCGGATATACCCTTTAAGTAAATATATTACAGTTTCCTGTATTAATACATGTTACATACAACAGGTGCGCTGTAAGACATATCTGATTTGAATGCCATACTCTTTAGACATCATGCACACTTCGATATGTATAAAGTTTTAACCAACCTTTACATGCCTTCAATGTTATGTGAATTGTTTCCCTATGATGCTTCTGTATGTCAGAACAAAGTAGACATCTGTAGTAAAAATAAGAATTTATACCTACATTTTAAAACTATTAATTCACAAAAATGGGCAGATACCCACCAGACTTTGGAAAGGCCAGGCGATATCTTGTAGTCACAACAATATTTCATGACACTAAAATGAATCAATTTTTCTTACCTGTACAATGAATTAAAAGCATACTATTGATATGAATGCACATTTGAAAGGAGCATAGATTATCTACAATATGTCAAACTCTCCCAAATATAAAAGTATGACATCCCTGAAGTGAAAAATTATAGAGAAGTACATTTATCAAACCATTTACATGGAGAAATTAAATGCTAATGCAAAATGTTATGCATCTCATTACAATGTATGTGTTATGCAGAGCTGTCAAGGTGCCAAACTCATTTTGCATAACGCTGACACCTTGACTCTAATGAGATTTGCATGACGCCACATTGTTTGGTATTCAACTGGGTGCTGGACTTGTCCGTAAAAAGGATCAAGAAGGACTTTTCATCTAGTTTTTATTAAACAGCAAAGGAGGAGCTAATTAATTATGAAGAGAAATTAATTATAGCCTCAAAGGATATAATGCTTCGTTTTTAAAATGTTTTTTGTTTCTATTTGCATTTATTTAATTCCTAGGTCATCAGTTTATATTGTTTTTTTCCCTAATAGTATATTTTCGTCCCTTTCAAATTTCCATCGCTCTCTTTATTAACTGTGTGTCCTCTCAGTACTTTTATCACTTGTATGCTTGTTTTCCTTCAGTTATATTCAATTTACCTTTACCTTGAACTTTCTGGAATTCCCTTTTTCTCCATGTGGTTCATGTTTGTTATTTGCTCAAGAAAGTCACAATGCTCTCAATCACCAATTGGTGACTAATTGGTGTGTACCTACTCTGTGACGAGGCAGTCATTTGACCGCCACATCACAAATCATGCCTTCTATGATGTTCATTTAAAACCTGTGCTCTGCTCCTTTGGTAATCATTGTGTATGTCTTCCATTGCCAGTGATACCCTTATACTTTCCCATGCTCACTTTTTTCTATGGATACCGTGCATGCTCCAACTTCCAGTATCAGTTGTAACTAGTAATGAGCAAACCCCCCCCCGATGTTCGGCATCGGGATCCTCGCCCAAACATTTTGGAAAGTTCGAGTTTGGGGCCGAAGATAACACGAACTTGCGTTCGAACCCCGAGCTTGGAATTTACAGTTATTGGGATGGGGCAGGAGGGGGGGGGCTGTAAAATAAAGAATATATTTAATAATAAACATTGTCATTAGACTTACTGGTCTCGCGACGCATCCTGCAGACCTGCTCAGCCACTGTCTCCTGGCCGCTTCTGTTTAGGGGTCTGATCATTAACTTCCTGGGGTATTCACTGCACTGATTGTCACTCGGCAGTCTTCAGCTTTTTTTTTAGCTATGGACTCAATTGAACTTTGGCCATCACTGTCAACCTGCTTCTCACTCTGTATAGACGCTTATCTGTACAAAGCGATAAAGCAGAGATGACATTGCTCTCCCTGCTTCATCGCGCTGTATAGACACTTGTCTGTACAGAACGATGAAGCAGAGCTGAAATTTTTCTCCCTGCATCATCGCGCTGTATACATGCTTGGCTGTACAGAGCGATGAAGCAGAGCTGATGATGCTCTCCCTGCTTATCACTCTGTATAGATGCTTGTCTGTACAAAGCAATGAAGCAGAGCTGACATTGCTCTCCCTGTAGACTACGTCAGACTAAGGTTTTTTTTATAATAAAGATGGTATCTCTAAATGTTGTTTTTTTTTTTTGTAATAAAAAAATTCTATGTGTTGTGTTTTTCTTTTTACTGTTTACTAGAAATGTATGGTGGCCATATCTAATATGGTATGACACCATGAATTTCGGGCTGAGTTCCAACTGAGAATGCGACGTTGGTGTTAACCCTTTTATTACCCAGCGTGCCAACGCCATCAGGTCTGCTGGATGAGCCGGGTAAAGCACCTTGAAATAGCGCTAAGAAACAAGGCGCTATTTCCAGTGGTGGCTGCGGGCTGCAGTTTTTAACATAGGGAGCCCAGAACGCTTGGGCCTTACCATGCTGAGAATCCCAACCCCCAGCTGCTTGGTTTTACCTAACTGGCGATCGTAATATGGTGGGAGCCCACGCATGTTTTTTAAATAATTTTTTAAATAATTAAAAAAAAATAATAATGGGCTTCCCTGTATTTTGATTGCCAGCAAATGTAAAGCCATGCAGAAGGGGGTGGCAGCCTGTACCTGTCCACTTTATCTGCACTGAAAATCAAAAATACCGCAGAGCGCTATGTCATTTTTTAAAATTATTTATTTTTACACTACTATATGTGTGAGGGACCTAACAGCTAATCAGAGATGCTGTCACGCAGAATGGGCATCTGTGATTGGCTGTTGGAGTAACTTGGAATCTGCCGATACATGCTAAATGCTAAAATGTATGGGCTGGTTTCAGATTACTCCAGCATCCAATCACAAACGCGCACTCTGTGACAGCATCTGTTATCTGTTATTTTAACAGTAAAATAAAACAACAACACAGAGAAAAAAAATATTTTATTAGAAATAAAACAGAAGACATTTAAGACTCTTTATTACCCCAAAAACCCCTCTGACATAGTCCAAATGTGGGCGAGCATCTTCAGCTCTGATACATCTGTGCGAGGAGACAGACAGGTCTGCTCACACAGACAAGCAGGCACAGGACTCAGCTGAGAGCTCTCAGAGATTTTATCCGAGTGCACAGCTGAGGCCGGTCAGCTTTGCTCCCGGATAACCTCGACTGATGTCACTGCAACACTGCCGTAAAGTGAGCACTTGTCGCCACTGAGAGCGTTGATGTCTGGTCAGATGTCTATGACGTCATGGAAGGTCCTGTAACCAACAAGGTAACAACAACATTCACACCAGACTGGTCACATGGCTATGACATCATGGAAGGTCCTGTAGTCATTGGAGGTTACCTGGGGCACAGCTGACTGGCTCAGCTGTGCACTCAGGTGAAGTCTCTGACAGCTTTTAGCTGAGTCTATGCCTGCTCTCTGTGTGAGCAGACCTGTGTTTTCCTCCTCGCTCAGATGTAGCAGATGCTAAAGAGATGCTCACCTTTGGACTACGTTGGAGGGTTTTTATTTACAGCCCCTGGATGCAAACTGGTCCTGAACTGTGACACAGGTTTCCCAGGTGAACTTGTGTTCGCAACATTGTGCACGAACACTATGTGTTCGGTACGGAACCTGAACTTTACAGTTCGGGTTTTCCCATCACTAGTTTTAACTGGTTTAATAGTAAACTCATTTTCCAAGCTTATGTAAATTTACAGGCAGTACATAAAAATCTGACTCTTTTTTTCTGCTGCCCATGCATCCAGCAGAAAAAAAGCACCATCCATGATTCTTAAAACATTTTGCCTTAGTTTGTACTACGCATGTGCTAAAGAGGCAGGTGAACAGTACAAACAGGACATTACCAGAAAAAGGATTTTGGAGAGAAGAACCAATGACCGCAGCCCTGCAGGTTGACGTCAGAGAAAAGATCTAAACACTGCAGTGCTGCAGAATGGCATAGAAGAGAACATACAATTAACATCAAGCATGCCAGATCTCCATAAAAAACCTGTCCTGTCTATGAAGTATCTCGGCCAGCGATGTGTGAGAATAAGTGTGTATTTGTTTATAACACCGCGTTACACAGTATATCATGAAAGTGAGTGCATCTCTCACAAATTTGAAAATAGATTAATATATTTTTTCATGGGGAAAACACCGAACATACAGTATGAAACTTTAATACAATGTAAAGTAGTCAATGTACCTCTTGTGTGACGCCCTGGCCGTGCCAGGTAGTCACAGATAGGGCCCCGCATTACACCAGTTCCCTAACAAGGTGACAGCAGCCAAACATTTAAACCCTAGTCACCCCCCTCAGTGCTTGATGGACACAATAGGGGGTGGAACAAGGCAGTTGGACACGCCCACCGAGGAGTTCGGAAGGTCTGAGGCGGGAAAAGACAGTAGTTCAGTTTGAGAGTTCAGTGGAGGAGGTCAGGCCTGTTTTACAGGCCTGTAGTAGACTGACAGGTGCCAGGGTAGGAGCCCGGGTACCTTTTGCTAGGAGGTAGATGGAGGCCTCCGTCTGCAGGAGCCGGGAAGATGGCTCGGTGGAACCGTGGTGAACCGGGACAGGGTAATGGCCCGCCTGTACCGACCCGGGGAACCGACTCAGAAACCGGAGCACAAAGGGGAGTACTCAGACCCTGAAGCTAGGTCCAGAAGCTACTGGGGGCTAGCTAATTAACTAGAGGTCCTGTCCCACCCAAAGTCCCTACTGAAGGCAACAGCCCAACGAGGGGGATAGAAAGCCACCGCCACGGCTCAGAGATCCCACGCGCCAGAGTCTGCGGGCAAACGGCTCCTCAGGCAACCACAAGCCAGAAGCCGACTCCTGAAGTTGCAAGCGCAAGTAGTCCACCATCACAAACAGGTGTGGGAGAAAGACAGAGACCACCAGCCGGGTGGGGGACCAGACTGCAGCTGGCTGCGGGCACCGACCACCATCACCTTGGTTTACCAGAGACTCGTGTGTTTACTAATAGTGAGTACATCAGTGCCCTCCGGCCGCCTATCTCCCTGCACCACCAAGCACTCCCCCCAATGGGTCCCGGGGCCACCATCCCTGCCCACGGAGGGGATAAGAACTTGCTGCCAAACATCTCCCCTGGGTGCCCCGTAATTGCAGCGGTGGTGTCCACCTTCACCACATCCCAAGGGTGGCATCACGAACTTAAACACGGCTCCAGCCGTATACACCTACGTCCCCATACCGCCAACCCCTTTTTGATCGGAGTGACCGCAGGACCCCCGGGTCCGGAGACCCTCGAGCCACCCACTGAATGTCCGGACCTGAGTGGCTTGGCTGCCGAGCACGGGGCGGCACACTTGCATAACTTGTAAATTTGGTGTGCCCTCTAAATAGCTTATCACACAGCCATTAATGTCAAAGTCACTGGCAACAAAAGTGATTGAACCCCTAAGTGAAAATGGCTAAACTGTGCCCAATTAGCCATTTTTTACTCTGGTGTCAAGTGACATTATGTTACATGTTCTCAGGTGTGAATTGGGAGGTCTGTGACATTTGGTGTTATCCTTCACACATTCTCTCTTACTGCTCAATGGATGTTCAACATGGCACCTCATAGCAAAGAATTCTTTGAGGATCGGAAAAAAAAGATTTTTTTTCTCTAAATAAAAATTGCCTAGGCTATAAGAAAGTTGCCAACACCATAAAACTGAGCTGTAGCACGGTGGCCAAGACTATACAGTGGTTTAACAAGGCAGATTACACTAATAACAGACCTCGCCATGGCCGACCAAAAAGTTGAGTGCATGTGCTCTTTGACATATATCTAGTGGTTGTCCTTTCACAATAGACTTATGAGTGCTGCCAGCATTGCTACATAGGTTAAAGGGGTGGGGGTAGCCTGTTAGTGCTCAGACCATATGCTGCACGCTACATTAAATTGATCAAATTGGTGTGCATTGCTGTCATCCCAGAAGGAAGCCTCTTCTAAAGATGAGACACAAGAAAGCCCTCAAACAGTTTGCTGAAGACAAGCAGACTAAGTACAAGTATAACTGGAATCATGTCCTGTGGTCTGATTATACCAAGCAAGATAAACTTATTAGGATCAGATAAGGAGTATAAAGACAAGTGTGTCTTGTCTACAGTCAAGCATGGTGGTAGGAGTGTCATGGTTTGGGACTGCATGAATGCTGCTGACTGTGGGGAGTGACAGTTCATTGAATGTCAACATGAACGGTTTCTGAAGCAGAGCATGTTCCCCTCCCTTCGGAACTGGACTGCTTTGTACCTATTTATTGTACATAAGGAATAGCCATATATAATGCACAGATACAGTGCACAGGTGTGCAGGGAGAGGGACAAATACACTGTGGCTGTCTCCAGCTGTAACCTGAGCATGCTTCTTGGGCTGTCGGGTCACAGCTATGAGGGGAGTCTTTCACCAGTGTTTAGTATCCTGTAGATGCACTGTGAGCTACAATTTCCACCAGTCACCGCTCACAGTGTCCAGTCCCAGTGTTAACAGGAGATGTCGATATATGACAAACAGAAATGCAATGAGTGCAATGCTTTTGGTGGAGAACTCTTTCTGTGGTAGCCTGACAGTAGTACAATGTCCGGCTTCTGAACACTGCTCTCCACCGCTGTCACTGCAGTGTTCAGAGCCCAGCAGTGCAATCAACTGCTATGCTCTAAGCACTGACTGACCTCTGCTATGTCTATAGAGGCTTCAATCAGATGTAACTGCATTATAGATATTACACTGACAACAGATCTATCTATCTAATCCAGTCAAGTGTTAAACAGCCCTCACAGCCATGTATCTAATCCCCATCATGTGTGATACAGCCTGCAAAGCCGCATATCTAATCTCATCGTATCATACACTCTCTATATCTAATCCCAGTGTGTGATACACTCCCTGTGTACAATACCAGCGCGTGATGCAGGAATGTGCCAAAGTGTGATACACCATGTTTATCTAATTCCAACATGATATGCTCTGCGGAGGTAATCTCAGTATATGATACAGTCTGCAGCAGCACACCTTTTCATGCTTCATGTGCACACAAAATTGTTGATAGCACACGTCCGATTTTGTACTGCTGATCTTAAGGCCGCTTTACACGCTGCGATCTTGCTAGCGATATCGCTAGTGAATGTACCCACCCCCGTCGGTTGTGAGTCACGGGCAATTCGCTGCCCGTGGCGTACAACATCGCTCGAACCCGTCACACTACTTACCTGCCTAGCGACGTCGCTGTGACCGGCGAACCGCCTCCTTTCTAAGGGGGCAGTTCGATCGGTGTCATAGCGACGTCACTAAGCAGCCGACCAATAGAAGCGGAGGGACGGAGATGAGCGGGACATAACATCCCGCCCACCTCCTTCTTTCCTCATTGCCGGCAGCCGCAGATAAGATGGGGTCCCTCGTTCCTGTGGTGTCACACATAGCAATGTGTGCTGCCTCAGGAACAACGAACAACATCGTACCTGTAGCAGCAACGATATTTGGGAACTGGACAGCGTGTCAACGAGCAACGATAAGGTGAGTATTTTTGCTCGTTAGCGGTCGCTCATACGTGTCACACGCAACAACGTCGCTAACGAGGCCGGTTGTGCGTCACAAATTCCGTGACCTCAATGACATCGCATTAGCGATGTCATTGCGTGTAAAGTGGCCTTTATTCTCCCAGAGATAAGCCATCAGGCAATGTGGCAATCAGTGACTTACTCATAGAGAACTCAGGAAAAATTGGTCGAACAATGCCAACATGTTCAGCAATGACTATGTAATATAGACTTCTTGATCCTATTTTTGCTTCATTCCATCTCATTTGTTGTTTTCCCATTGATTTCGTCATGACTTTTACCATGCATCTTAATATAATCTAGTTTTTAATATGTGTATATGTGTGAAATACATTTTTTTGTTTTTTTAGGGTGGTTGCCCTGACATTTCAACAATCATTTTAATCAGTGAGAAAATTGGAGAACCACTGCTTATTTAGCCTGCCTTGCTACAATATGGAAAATTAACCCTGCTGTTCTGTTCGGGTCTACTATATACTTATAATGTTCCAGTCATTTTTTACCAGATCTATTAAAGTCTTGATTTTTAGATAATTTCAGTGTTTTATTTGAATATCTGCTGCATTATTAAACTATATGTGAACATGGTTGTTCATAAATAGATGAAAAATGAAATAAAAAAATAATTTTTATTTTTTGTGTCAAAAAAAGTTACATGACCTTATTGCACTATTCATGCATATTGCAGATTTGCACATAAAATAATTTCTTTATATAACTGTAAGATATAACTAATAACATCAAACTGTATGTAAATATTTTTTTTTTCAAAAAAAAGAACAAAACAATTAAAAGTTCAGTTTAATCTATATGAAAGGGTAAATAATGTTCATGGTGCTAAACATACAGTTTGCATTCCTCACAAGTATAATTTGCATGTCCTTTGCATAAGTGCTTTGCACAACTGCAACATATAACGTTTATTTTGTGATTACTTGATGCTGGACACATCATTTTCATTTTAGGCTGGTTGCATTGCTCGTGGAGGCCGTGAGTATCGTAGCAATGCTGGTGGGGTCGTGGGTATCGTAGCAGTGTTGTTGGAGGCCGTGAGTATTGTTGCAGTGCTAGTGGAGGCCGTGGGTATCGTAGCAATGCTGGTGGAGGCCGTGGGTATCGTAGCAGTTCTGGTGAAAGCCGTTGGTTCCCATTCTTTAGAATGCTTTTGAATCCTGTGGACAATGGTTGCTGCGCCATCATCTCTAGGTGTTACTTTTCTTTCTTCAATATATGGGCTAACTAGTGATTTTCCCAACGTCTCTATAAAAATGTTTATTTTTATATAGTTTATTTTGTTTCAATTTGGGTCTATTTCATGCCATAACATGAATGCATTGTATGCCGACACATCAAGAATGTTGTAAAAAACAGCCATTGGCCACCAATTTGTTTTGCGTTTACAGGTGGAAGTGCCTATGAGTTGATCTAGAGTATAAACTGCCCCATTTGTGGCCTTGTAATCTAAAATCATGGCTTTCTGTCGTCTCGATTACTGATTGCACTATCATGGTGCATTGTGTTCATCAAAATGACCTGTTTGTGTTTTTTGGGAACGTAAGATACTACTGTTGTATCTCAATTAAAATAAAACATAGAACTATGAATGTCTCTCTTATTGAGGACACCTTGCTGCAGTTCTGGCTTATTTTTTCTAGCAGGACCTAGCATGGTCATTTTCTTTTCAGCAACATCTGTCCCAGTTGGTATGATGTAAAAAATTGTTGCATGTAACATTTTATCCTTTGAGTCCATGTGTCAAATCCAAAACTACTCGCATACCTTGCTTTTTTTCAGCTTTCTCCAGTGCTTTTATCTATGTATACAGTACCTTAGCTTTTACAGCGTATGAACTTTTGCTGTCGCACGGAGTCCATATCTTGATGCCGTACTTTTCAGGCTTACTTTGAATATACTGTCTGAATGGGCACCAACACCAGTTGTCCATCTACAGTCACATCCAAAATGAGATTATAACGCCTTTACTCAAAAAAATGGCTGGAGATTAGTATAAAAGGCTATCAGTCATTTTTGACCGAACAGTACAAATGTAAAAAAAAAAAAAAAAGTGGAGCAAAAAGTGAACAAAAAAAACTACCCATAGAAAGAACCCCTCAAATGAGGAAAAGTCAATTAACCCCAAGATTCAGAACCACATAATGAATATTTAAAATAATATCAAATTTCAAATTCGGTCATTTTTGAACAAACAGAGCAGTACATATATTGCACACCACTGCTTCATAAGGACTCTTCCTTTATCCCTGGCTTCCATCTACAGGCGCACCGCTCATACACCTTCTCCTTATCTCCTGACATTTGGTCGATTTTGACAAGCTGCAAAAGTGGAACACCTCTCAACCTACTCTTGATGGTAGCCCGTTTGTGACGCATGTTGCTCCCATTCATTTTCCACGCAAAACCTTGAAAAAGGCTCCAGTAGCCGAAACGTCGGGTGTTTTGCTTTTCACTTCGGTGCACTTTTTGCAGAATATCAAAACAAATAAAAAATGTTCCCAAAATTGCTAAATTTATTTCAGTTGTCTATCATTTGAGTGCTGTGGTTTACTCTATAGTTTTGAGAAAAGAAGGCACCCTTGCTATGCACCTGCAGACTACTGAATGTTTACAGCATGCACATGACACACTGTCAGGATTCTTCAGTATTGCTAGTGAGAGCAGGTGTTTGTGTGATTCGCATATTTCATGCCACAACCCAACTAGATTTGCTGGGGCTTGTTGAGGTCATTTCAGCAAATCATATACATGATTGCATAGTTTTATCAGAAGACCACCTAACCCCTTTAAGACAAACGAAGAACCTAGAAACACTCAATAATTAGCTTTTTCCCAAAAATAGAGAAATGTTTCTCCATAGACTGTCTAATATTTCATTTATGTCAATTCTGCTGTACGGCGATCGACAAGGTTACCAGTGTTCTGGAAAAGGGCAGACAATAAAAGCAATCTGTTTCCCTAAAAATACTAGTTAGATGCACATTTTGGAAAAAAATATGATGCATCTGCTGACAATGTCTAATGTCCATATAATAAAAAATATGTAAATTATTTATAAAGTGTAATAAAAAGAAAAAGTGAACTATTAGGAACACATTAGCTTAAAATTAAAAGCAAGCTAAAATGCTTACAAAGTTACATAATATAGTTGAAAAAAAAACAACAAATATCATCAATAAAGTTCAACCATGGAATTGGAAAGGATAAAAGGAAAGGTAGTATGTAGAGCCACAGTAGGTGATCCGGTCTGCGCTAGAAGACCTAATCTTTCCTTCCAGATTCCAATTATCAAGCCACTGGACCATACATTCAAAAAAGAAATTTACATATAAACATATTTATGTATGTTATTTTCTTCTGAAAAACATCTAAGCCTTCTTTGAAACCATAAATGGTTATCACTGTTACAAGCTCTTGAGGTAAACTATTCCACAGATTAATAGCTCTTATGGTGAATTACTTTTTGTATGGATAATTTATGGGCCAGGTTTCTACAACCAATGTTTAATAACGTCAACTCTACTTCTGTTTCTAAGGCCTCCTTCACATGTTAGTGATTCTGGTTCGTATGTTGCTGTTTTTATGTGTACAAGAGTCATGGACATACGCAGACCCATTAAAATCATGGGTCTGTGCACACATCAGTGATTTCTCCCTGACCATTTGTCCATGTGGTGCAAATGCGTGTCCGTGTTCTCCGCACGTAGATAAGTCCATTTTTCTGTGGCATCACTGATGTCACACGGACCACACAGCGGTGTGATCCATGTAACATGCACCATAAAAAACACATATCTTTGAAATAAAATGATTTTTATTGCTCACCTGTCTCCTTATGCTCATGAAAATTCACTGCACCGCGACCCGGAAGTAACAGCAGAGTGGAGACAGGCGCAGCCGGAGACAGCAGGGCGGAAGATATCAGCATCTTGGAGTGCAGCAACATGGACAGGTGAGTATAGAAGTGCCTGATCTCGGTGTGCTATCATGGATAGCACAGGGAGAACACATGCATGCCAAAATCACAGCACATGGAAGGCCATATGAGTCTTTAACACATCAGTTAAAAACGAGTGTTTCTTATTGTCCAAAAGCTCATAATTTTGGTAAGTAAACACCCCATTTTTGTTATTAGTTGTGTTATTAAATCAGAAAGAGTAACCATTCCAATCAATCAGACTAGAAAAGTGGAACTTATCAACATTATCTTTGAAGTACAAAATGGCACAAGGCTTAGGAGTACTTTACAGGCTGCAACATTGCTACCGATATATCGTCGGGGTCACGTCGTTAGTGACGCACATCCGGCGCCGGTAGCGACATCGCAGCATGTAACACCAATGAGCAACGATCAACGATCGCAAAATCGTTCCAAAACGGTGATCGTTGACACGTCGTTCATTTCTTTAATATCGCTGCTGCCACCGGTACGATGTTGTTCGTCGTTCCTGTGGCATCACACATCGCTATGTGTGACACAGTGGGAGCGAAGAACATCTCCTTACCTGCATCCACAATGAGGCAATGAGGAAGGAAGGAGGTGGGCAGGATGTTACGTCCCGCTCATCTCCACCCCTCCGCTTGTATTGGCCGGCCGCTTAGTGACGCCGCAGTGATGTCGTTATGATGCCGAATGCACCTCCCACTTGAGGGAGGGATTGTTCGGCGGTCACAGTGGCGTCGCTGACCAGGTATGTGCGTGTGATGCTGCCGTTGCGATAATGTTCGCTACGGCAGCGAGCACCAAATGTCGCACGAACAACAGGGCGGGAGCTATCGCGCTCGACATCGCTAGCAATCGCTAGCGATGTCGCAGCGTGTAAAGTACCCCTTATTGAGAGCTTCAAACAATGAGATGAATTTGGGGACTGGTAAAAAACAAGGCACTAGCACAAGTCAGTTGTATTTTTGGCTCTATTACTCACACATAACATTTACAAATGGGCATGTTTCAGAAAAAAAAAGTTTTTAATTTGCCACATTCTTGAAGGTGAATTTAATACCATTCATATATTCTCATTTACAAATTTGTCAGTAATAAGAGTGCTGGCACATGGGGGGAAAGAAAACTTACACGCTTGTCTTGCTGAAAAACTGCTAGCTCAGACATCCCTCGCTTCTGTGCGTCATGCATGAAATTGCAAATAGAATTTAATTTGCCCTTGTATCCTGTAGGATCAGCTTCAAATGATTAATGCAGGAAGGAATAGTGTCAAGATTTTATTCATTACAATTTTGCAAGACTGAGGTTCAAAATCATCATGTACAAACATAGCAGTATATCACATGTGCGCACCTTGCTAAGGCAAACACTTCAATTTTTGCTGGGTGATTCCAAAGAACTAAAGTAAATGGATTTGACTGTAAATATTCCTTCATAATCTTTGGCAAAATAAGGATATGAAAATGACAGATGCCGTGGAATCTATACATTAATCTCAACAGCGGCATTGCGTGTATGCCAAACAGTCATGTATAATATTTTTTGATGAATTAAGGTGCTTTGCTTAGATTTTTTTGCATCTGTCACTAGATTTATTTAAGTAGGCAGGGTTCTATAAATACTGATTATTCCTAAAGAACATTTAACATAATGCTAGAAGTAGGATACAATTAAATCTTTTGGTGTATTTTGCAACCCCCCCCCAAAAAAACCCCCCACAAAAACAGCATCATGACTTGAAAATATACAAATAAAAAAATAATAAAATAAATCGGGACCAAAAAATGTGGTTTTAGGGAGGTACTAATCCCCATCATGAGTGATTATCTGAGAGAATAACCCTGTATGGAAAAACATACAATACTGGAGCATGCAGCGCTTCTACGGGTCTAAAATATTGAACTACAAGGGCTCCCCATGCCTCAAACTCAATGTTCAAATCTCTGCCGTGTTCCTAATGCTTTAATTTAGCTTCACATCCATATTAGGAATTTACATTTTATGTACCACTAGCTGTAATACCCTGGCGTTACCCGGGATAGTAACTATCTCTCTGTCTCTCTCCCAGTCTCTGTCTATGTATCGCTGTCTGTCTGTTTCTCTGTCTGTCTCTTTCCTTGTCTATCTGTGTCTATGTCTCTGTCTGTCTGTTTCTATCTCTCTGTCTGTATTTGTATCAGTCTATCTGTCTCCATCTCTGTGTCTGTCTGTCTCTCTCTTTCCCCGATTGTCTCTTTCCCCGTCTGTCTCTTTCCAAGTCTGTTACTTTCCCGGTCTGTCTCTTTCCAGGTCTGTCTCTTTGCCCATCTGTCTCTTTGCCCATCTGTCTCTTTGCCAGTCTATCTCGTTCCAGGGCTGTCTCTTTCCAGGGCTGTCTCTTTCCAGGGCTGTCTCTTTGCCCATCTGTCTCTTTGCCCATCTGTCTCTTTGCCCATCTGTCTTTTTGCCCGTCTGTCTCTTTCCAGGGCTGTCTCTTTCCAGGGCTGTCTCTTTGCCCGGGCTGTCTCTTTGCCCAGGCTGTCTCTTTGCCCGTCTGTCTATTTCCAGGTCTGTCTCATTCCTCGTCTGTTTCTTTGCCCGTCTGTCTCTTTTCAGGTCTGTCTCTTTTCAGGTCTGTCTCTTTGCCCATCTCTCTCTTTCCAGGGCTGTCTCTTTCCCCGTCTGTCTCTTTCCCCGGCTGTATATTTGCCTGGCTGTCTCTTTGCTTGGCTGTCTCTTTGCCCAGCTGTCTCTTTCCAGCTCTGTCTCTTTCCAGATCTGTCTCTTTCCAGGTCTGTCTCGTTTCCCGGCTGTCTCTTTGCCCAGCTGTCTCTTTGCCCAGTTGTCTCTTTGCCCGGCTGTCTCTTTTCCCAGCTGTCTCTTTGCTTAGTTGTCTCTTTCCAGGGCTGTCTCTTTGCCAGTCTGTCTCTTTGCCCGTCTGTCTCTTTGCCCGTTTGTCTCTGTCTGTCTTTTTCCCCGTCTGTTTTTTTCCACATCTGTCTCTGTCTGTGACTCTGTCTGTCTTTTTCTGTCTCTCTATCCGTCTCCCCACCGACATCATTTTACCTCACACATAAGCTTCTTATACTAACAGTTTATTTTGTTCCTATAGCAACCACTGACAGTTGCTATTAACTTGCAGCTCCCAGCTCCGTTCAGATTAATTGAGGCAGGATTTTAGAGAGTAACTGTAAAGCGCAGGGTTAAATTTTCCCGTCATCATAGTCTATGATGTTCCCTGAGTAACATGGAGCGTCTGTGCAAAATTTCATGATTGTAAATGCGACGGTGCAGATTCCTTTAGCGGACATACACATATACATACACACATACATACACTCAGATTTAAATATTAGATTATAATAATAAAATACTGGATTAATGTAGGGAGGTTACATTTATAAAATAAATCAAAATGGTTACAAAATGCTCCCCAGTGACACTAGTATAGTAAAAAAAATCTGTCAGGCTTCATATTTATCCCTGTGGGTGTGCTCACATGCTAATGAATGTGCAGCGTCAGAGGATTATCTCACTCACCTCTCCTCTTCCATCGCTGCACGACACTGGATTTTGGCTCAGTGCACATGACCCCGGAGTTTCGGGGATGCACACTATGAAGCCGGGTGTACGCGTCCTGGCTCCAAACTGAAGTAGTGCGCATGACCCAAACTCCGGGGTCATGCGCACTGAGCCGAAATCCAGTGTTGGTCGTCGATGGCAGCGGAGAAGTGAGTGAGATCATCCTCTGATGCTGCATGTTCATTAGCATTAGGGATGGGCGAGCATGCTCGCCAGTACTTGGTGCTCGCCCTAGCATCTCAGTACTCCAGATACTCGGCGAGTGCCGAGTACTAGTAAGATGCTTGGGCACATGCTCAGCTCCCCCTCCCTGCATGTTGACACTCTTAACAGAGTCAGCCCACATGCAGAGATTGGCTGCCATGCACTGTAATGCCACATCCATGTTGGTTGTGGCATTACAGTGATTGACTGGCCGCACAGCGTCATCTGGTCTATATAAGACCTGACGGCACTGTGTTCGTTACTCTGATCCACAGTCAGCTAGTGTAGTGAGAGGTGCTGGAGAGCTAGGGACAGATTTACTGTGTATCTTAGGTAGTGTAGGTACTAAGTAGAGTACACAAAGCAGAGACTTCAGGTTGTTAAGTGGTGACGTCACCGCTGCCACCATTACCATAGTAACATAACTAGCCGGTTACTATAGCAACGGTGATCTCCGATCACCTGATTACCAGCGCCGCTATTCACTGGTTCCTGCAGGAGCCGCAGGAGATAACTCCCTGTTTACCGATGTCACTATTTACCATCTCCTGCAGGAGCTGGTGAATAGCGGCACTGGGAATCAGGTGATCGGAAATCCCCATTCCTATAGTAACCCGCTTGTTAGGTTACTATGGCAACGGTGGCAGCGGTGGCGTCACCGCTTACCACCCCGCAGTCTATGATCACACATGGAATGATTAGACAGCACGGGGAGAAAAAGCGTTCTTCCTCCCCTGTGCTTTCTGATATAGTAGACCTGCATTGGTTGAAGAAGATGAAAAAAGACAGAAGACCAGGATCGTGGAGGAGTGAGAGGGGGTAATAAAGATGGAGTCCCTAAGTGTGTCTGTGTATTTATTTCTAATACAGTATTTTTTCTCTGTGTGGTGTCTTTTTTAACCCTTTATTGGAGTTTTTTAATGGTCGTGTCAAACTTGGCCTGACATTAAAAATCTCGGGCTTAATACCAGCTGATAAAACAAAGCTGGTATTAACCCCATATTACTTAGCATGCCACCCGGCACCAGAGCCGCTGGTAGAGTTGGATACAGCATCAGAGAATGGCGCTCCTATGAATGTGCCAATTTCTGGGGTGGCTGCAGACTGCAATTCACAGTAGGGAGGCCAAGAAAGCGTGGGCCACCCTGCGCTGTGGATTCCATTCCCCAGCTGCTTAGTTGTACCTGGCTGGACACAAAAATTGTTCTTGTTTTTTTTAATTATTTCATGAAATTCATGAAATAATTAAAAAAAGGGCTTCCCTATATTTTTGGTTCCCAGTCAGGTACAAATAGGCAGCTGGGGGCAGCCCATACCTGTCTGCTGAACCTGGCTAGCATATGTGGCGCCCCTGACCTGGTCAGGCACCAATGAATACTGCACCCATGCTGGTACAGTACTTCCAGGTAATCCTAAAGGCCAGAATGAGGTGTGTATGCACAGACACATAGCAACCAGATCTCCCACACCTTCAGAGGGAACCCTTGGGTAGTCTCCAGAGGGGGGCTAGCCTTCAATTTTTTTCAAGGGGTGTAGTGGAGGGGCTGGGAGCTAAAGTGCAGAGGTTGTAAGGAAAGGAGTGGAGCGAGCCAGTCTGGTAGTGGTGAGCGGCAGTTGCTAAGGGATACACGCGCTCACACTAGTCAGACCCTGCGCGATGTAGTGACAGTTCGTGGGGGAGAACGGTTACCGAGTCAGTCAGTCAGAGAGGACGAGGGCTTCCGTTGACTAGGCACGAATAGGGAACAGGTCCCTAGAGTAGACTCAAGATTAACTATCTGCTAAACCTGCCGGTGAGGGGAACTACAAGTACCTCACCAACTATACAGAGTCTGAGCCTCAGCAGCAACGCAGGAACCCATAAGGAGACAGAGCCAGAAGCCATCTCATCTGGTCCACGCTGCCGGCAAACAGTCCCAAAAGGGAGAAAAGGCAGTAGCGACTCCCTGGATAGACCCCCACGGTACTTCAGGTCAGGGGGTTATCCAATCACAGAAGTGCTAGGAAGTTGAGCTTCCTGTTACCCTCAGACTGGCCTGAAGGAGCCCCTGGTCCTACCTGGTTCATCGCAGCAACGCCCGAGTCAGCTCACAGAAACATCTATGTGAGTAAAAAACAGTTAAATGACTTTTGGACTCTGCTTGAATTATTCTGAGACCCGCTACCTTACACACCCGACCCCTGGGGCCAGCCTCACTCACGGGAGGCCAACTGCAGACCCCATCAGCCCCAGATGCTCGTTAAATTTGTAGTGGCGGTCACCCATATCTCTGACCGCAAGCCTTGAGTGGCGTCATGACACATATATACAAAACCGACATACCTGTTGACATATACAGAAGAAGACCCTGTGGCGTCCCTGAAGCTGGATCGGTATCCCGTGGGCAACACACCATCTCTTTTGGCGTCACGAACAGGATTCCGGACTAGACCCGTTCAGACAAGTGACAGTGTGCCTCAGCGGTCCGATTGAAACATTTGAACCACCGCCATTTTGTGCCACCACTGAAAGTGCGTCATCAATAGAGATGAGCTACGCCCCTAGAGTTCGAGTTCGGTTCAGCATTTATCTAACACCGGTTTAAAACTTTTGCACAGAGCTGTAGGGAATTCCTAATTAATTCTATTAATTAGTATTTGTAGTATGTGTTATATAGTATGTATGTAGTGGTAAACAGTAGAGATGAGCGAGCCTCTAGAGACTCGAGTTCGGTTCGTCGAACGGATGCCGTGTTAGAGTTCGGTTCAGCAAGCCGTTCGACGAACCACTCGAACCCCATTGACAACAATGAGAGGCAATCACAAACACCTAAAAACACGTGGAAAACACCCTCAAAGTTGTCCAAAAGGTGCCAAACAACTCCCAAGACAACACAAACACATGGGAAAGTGAAAAGGACAAATACTCAAGCGAAAACTAAACAGCTGGACGAGGAAAAAGAGGAGGAGACACAGATGTATGAGTATATGCAAGGGAGCATCGATGCCATTACTGTGCAACTTGAGGCCTGCTCATTTTAGGCTTCCAATCTGGATAAATTGCCTGAGCTCGCCACGTACACCTTGGGGATCTTGTCATGTCCTGCAGCAAGCGTTCTCTCGGAACGTGTCTTCAGTGCTGCTGGGGGTGTGCTGACAGATAAGTGCACGCATCTGTCCACTGACAAAGTGGACAGACTAACGTTCATCAAGATGAGGAAGTCATGGATGTCAGAGGACTTTTCTTCCCCTGGGTCATCCAGGGGAGGCAAAAGGCACGTGTATTTTTGAGAGTGTTTCATGTAAAGCATCTTTTTCATCTTGAAAATGGGGGTCAACTGATGCCAGTTAAGTGGGGTGTGTGGCCCAATTAGTGGAAACAAGGGAGACTGTGGTTGGAGTCCCCTCGCTTTTGAAAAAAAAAACAAGATGAAGAAGTCATAGCTCTCAGAGTACTTTTCTTCCCCTGGGTCATCCAGGGGAGGCGAAAGGCACATGTAATTTTGAGAGTGCTTCATGCAAAGCATCTTTTTAATCTTGAAAATAGGGGTCAACTGATGCCAGTCAAGTGGGGTGTGTGTGGCCCAATTACTGGAAACGAGGGAGACTGTGGTTGGAGTCCACTTGCTGTGTTTTACATGCTTTTAGAAGGGCATGACATGGCTTAGAGGTTGACTTTCAGCATCTGCAAACTGTTGGCTACCAAAATGCTGCCTTTCCAACCTTTGTAACCGAGGATTTTAGAGAACTTATGCCCATCGTAGTGCCCCAAGAGCCGATGCCCATACGCAACTCCTTCTCCAACAAAGGCGTGCCCGCGCTACACCAGCATGTCGCACCAAACATCACCGCTTCTTTGAGAAACTGTGTGTGACAGGGTGCATTTCACCACAGATACTTGGCTCAGTAAGCATGGAAAGGGGCATTACATGTCGCTAACTGAGCAATGGGTTACTATGGGGAGCGATAGAGAAGGGTCTGCTGTACAAGTCTTGCCGTCCCCACAAGTTGTGTGTCTATCCTTCCTCTGTATGTAGAAGTTAATACACTGCTTCTGCCTCCTCAACCTCGTCTGGGTCCTCCACCTCGGCCCAAACCCTGTGTGGTCAGGCCACCCTTCCTTGTAACTGTGCACAAGGAATCCCACACACCTCCTTACTATGCTGGCAGCAGAGCTCAATGCTATCAGGCGGTCAAAGGTTTGCTTTGAAATGTATGGGAAAGGTGAGACATCGCTGAGGAGTTGTGGACGGTTAGCTCTGGAAACCGAATTTCATCAATGGTTGTCTCCACTCAACCAACAGCCAGGGAAGGCCGGGTGCGACAACGATGCAAACCTGGGTGCGGCCTTCGCCGTGACAATGGGACACACGTGCCTTGTGTGGCTCACGTGTTGAACCTGGTTGTCCAGCAATTTTTAAAGCACTATCCTGGCCTACATGGCCTTCTGCAGAGAGCACAATGTAATGCCTTCCTTAATCCACACACTCAGACGGGATGTAAAGGATAGGCTAGAGGGAAGCCACTCACCAAGCAGGACCCCCAGAACCCTGAAACCCTTTAACCCCTATACAGGGATTTGGAATTACACAGGGCCCAAGGTGATCAATACCTGTGAAAGGCTGCAGTTCCAGAGAATAGTAGTCAGGCAGGGTCAAAACATTAATTGAGGAAGAGGAACAGAATGGGACGGCCAGGACTTAATCAGTAAACAAGCTGAGGTGAAATGCGGATCGGCCAACGAAGTACATAACCAGAAGCAGGAAAAGTAGTCAGATAACAAGCACACAGAATTACAAAACAGAACTGATGGTAACAGTAACCAGAGGTTCATAGCTATGTCTGGCAGTGGTCAGCAGACAGGATGGGCCTAAAAAAGTGTGTGGTGTCTTCCCATTGGTTGTAGCTGAATGATGGTACTTCATGTGTGAGACCCCCATCACCTACATTCAGCCAGTGGTCATGCATCTGTCAAGGTAACATAGCCGAGTGGGTGAGCATAACCTGCGTCCACCTGTATCGCTGACAGACTCCCCTCCCATCATCACCACTATGCACAAAAAGAACACGTTGTCACCTGGCGAGCGGAGTACAAATTGACGGAGGACTCCGATGGTGAATTAACAGCGGTGTGCGGCAATGATGCAAACCTGACTGCGGGCCTTCGTCAGGGCATTGTGACACACGTGCCTTGTATGGCTCATGTGTTGAATCTGATTCTCCAGCAATTTTTAAAACACCATCCCGGCCTACATGGCCTTGTGCAGTAAGCACGCTCGCTATGTGCTCACTTCCATCGTTCGCACCCAGCAGCTCAACAACTTTCATCGCTCCAGAAGTCTTTAGGTCTGGCGGTTAAACGCCTGAAATGTGATGTGCCGACACGCAAGATTTGAATCTGCACATAATGCAGCGTCTGTGGCAGCACTGCCGAGCCCTGCTGAAATACGTTATGACATACACCCTGGGCTAACTTGATCCAGAGGTGGTGCAGATCACGCTGCTGGAGTGGTGTCAGATCAAGGACCTATGCACCCTTCTACACAGTTTACAAATGTCGACGAAGATGTTTAGCACTGGCAATGCCATTCTCAGCGTGACAATTCAGGTCATCTACATGATGGAGCACACTGTAAGCATTATTCGGAGTCAGGTGTTGGCACAAGAGGAAGGGGAGGAAGTACAGGAGGAGTCATATGCGGGAAGGATAACAAGATCTACAAGGTCCAGACGGTCAGCGGCACCTAGGCAGCAGTAATGGGACGGTGGGGGAGAGGGATTATCAAGGGCGCATAGTATCAGCAAAACTGTTGAGGAAAGTGCAGGAGCCCAAGAAGAAGAGGAGGACGAACTGGCGATGGGCATGGAAGACTCAGCAGATGAGTGAGAGCTTGCTCACATTTCGGTTGTGCGAGGTTGGGGGGAGAGGGCAGAGGAAGGAGGTACGATTCTCACCTCTCCGCCACCAACACACCAAGGACTTGGTCCTCCTGGATGCACAAGACACATGAGCGCCTTCTTGCTGCACTACCTACAACATGACCCTCGGATTGTACGAATTCGAAGTAATGCTAACTACTGGGTTGCCACACTGTTAGATCCCCGGTACAAGACAAAATTTTGTGAAATAATTCCTACCATAGAAAGGGACGCACGTATGCAGGAGTATCAGCAGAAGGTGGTACACAATCTTAGATCTGCTTTTCCACTAAACACCAGTGGTGCACAGAGTGAATCTCAACGCTTTGTCATGGATAGGAGGAAATGGTCTTTTACTTGTCCACATCTGAGGGACCGAGGGCTGGCTGCTGTGCTGAGACGGCGTTGAGTACGGTGTCCCTGCAGAGTTGCACTTTTGGTCATATACAAAATGAGTTGAAAAAGGACAGATGCTGGTGGAAAGGGAAACAGGTGTGTTGGAAAGGGGAAAAAAGTTTGTGTCCGTGGATTTGGTGGTTAAGCAACAGTAACATTTGCTGAAGAAACACCATCTGTTACAGTGGGACTGGCAGATTTGGATAAGGTGATATATACTATGTTACTGCCATATAAAAAAATTAAGAAGAAAAGAAAGAGAAAGGTTTATATCCCCATTGCCAGTCGGTGTCCACCGTGCTCCCAAATGGAAAAGGAGAGGTTGGCAACTGGAAGGTTAGGTGGAGGATACAGAGCTGGGTGACTCTGAAACTAATAGTAGCCTGAACCGAGTTAGACGCCACTCGGATCTGGAGACTGGGAGCCCTGTTAGCGTCACAAGGTCCACACGCCCACCCAGCCCAGGAACTTCCTGCTAACAACACAGGGGCCATTGGGTATGCTGTCTGTGTGCATAGGGGACACACCTGTGGACAGCAGGCGCATCAGCAGCAGCAGGCCTGTTAATGCCACTGGGCTGCACTAGCAGGACTGGTAGGACAGGAGCTGGTCTTAACCGTTCTGCATTACCAACTTTGGTGGCGGCCTGCATTGATGCCCTATCCCTGCCTACCTCTGGCCTAAAGCGGCAATGGGTTCAACATATGGAGGTGTGCTCTTTCGGAGCATAATAGAAGACTGCCCAATTCCTTGTTGGCTCCAGACCCTTTTATAACCTGGGTCCACCCCAAACCAGGGTGGACCACAATGTACCTCCTGGAGACAAAAGCAGAGTGACACGTCATGAGTGGCATAACTAGCGTCCTATTCGGAACCACCACTTCAATGATGACCTCATGACAGCCACGACCCAAACACCTCACCAGTCATCGTCTGACCAACAATAAGGTGAGGTGACAAGTCATAGGGGCGAGCCTCTGCAAGCCAGTTGGGAGTTGCCTGGCCACATCATCAGGACACCTCATGCCCTGTGGTCTATATGTGCCCCCCACATCAGGGGCAGGGCCAAAGTGTTCATTACTGGACCTAGCCTCTGATGCAGTAAGTGCCTGAGCATGCTCAGTAGCATGAAATACAGTCTCCGAAAAAAGACTATCAGCTTCAGCATGCTGTCTAGGCACAACACAGGACTTAGACCCGGCCAGAAGTCCAAGTACCTGTGCAAAGAGGTTTTTCGCACAAAGTATGGGAGCATGCGCTGTAGCCCAAAATGAAGACTTAGCCTCAGGAATGGCACAGTCAGGCTGAGCATACTCAGTAGGCGAAACACTGGAGTTAGACGGGCTTTGCACACTAATACATCGCAGGTGCGATGTCGGTGGGGTCAAATCGAAAGTGACGCACATCCGGCGTCGCAGTCGATATCGTAGTGTGCAAATCCTTTTTGATACATTTAACGAGCGCAAAAGCGTCATTATCGTATCATCGGTGTAGGGTCCGACATTTCCATAATGCCGTTGCAGCGACATGTACGATGTAGTTCCTCGTTCCTGCTGCAGCACACATCGCTGTTTGTGAAGCCGCAGGAGCGAGGAACATCTCCTACCTGCGTCCCGGCTGCTATGCGGAAGGAAGGAGGTGGGCAGGATGTTTACGTCCTGCTCATCTCCGCCCCTCCACTGCTATTGGCCGCCTGCAGTGTGACGTCGCTGTGACGCCGCATCACTTGCCCCCTTAGGAAAGAGGCGGATCGCTGGCAAGAGCGACGTCGCAGGACAGGTGAGTGCATGTGAAGCTGGCGTAGCGATAATGTTCGCTATGCCAGCAATCACAAGATATCGCTGCTGCGACGGGGGCGTGGGCTATCGTGCTCAACATCGCAGCATCGGCTTGCGATGTCGCAGCGTGCAAAGTACCCCTTAGGCTGCGGCTGGGGTAAATCAGCACACGCATGCGCACTAGCCGCCTCTCCACACTTAGACATGGAGGAGAAAGCAGCCAGCTGGACAACCCGAGGCACAGCCCTAAATGGCAGCTGACGCCTGGGCGCAACTGGAACCGCAGCAGGTTGCTTGCGTTTACGGCGGCACCGATTCGTAACAACAAATAACAGCCAAAACAATAGGTGTACTTCTTCCCGTGGATAATCTGATATGATCCTTTTTTCACGGACATGACCATCGCTAACAAAAGTAGATGAAACAACAAAACAGCAGCTGCTTCAATGGATCTCAAGTGTGCCATAAAGTGGCCTCTCCTCCACCTCAAGTTCAATATCACAAATACTCCATTCCACTGTGGTGTCAACCCAATCGCACTTGCTTCATAACAGCGCTCAAGTTTCCACCAGCCCTGCTGAGTATGGGGTAACACACATAATTGAGTCTGCAGAGCTGTTCAGTTACACTATAGCCTGGGAATCAGAGGTCTGCTCCAAAGCTGCAGTGAGTACAGACAAAGAAGTTATTATTATTATTATTATTATTATTATTATTATTTATTTATAGAGCACCATTGATTCTTCCATGGTGCTGTACATGGGCAGGGGGTTACATACAGAATACATATACAAGTAACAATAGACAGACTGGTACATAGGGAAGAGGGCCCTGCCCTTGCGGGATTATATTGTAAAGGATTATGGGGAGGAGACAGTAGGTGGGGTGTAGGTTGGGTGGCAGCTACGCTCGGTGGTGGGGTCATTGAAGGTTATAGTCATTTCTGAACAGATGAGTTTTCAGTTTCCGTTTGAAGCTTGCGGGTGTAGCAGATAATCTGACGTGTTGAGGCAGCGAGTTCCAGGAGACAGGGGAAATGATCTGCACAGATGGCCAGAAGCTTTGTGAGTCGGATCCAGGTCCCGATGAAGAAGGTGCTGAGCATAATGTACACCCTCATTTCCAAACCGTACACCATCCTGGTGGAGACAATGGGGAACATGATGAGGAGACTCAGATACCTGATTGTAACGACAACTTTGCTATTCAGTCCGGGAGGAAGAGTTTGTCACGGAGGACTCAGGATGAGGGGAATGAAAAACATAGGGTGATGATGAGGTTGGAGACCCCACTTACTGTCAAACCAAAGTCAGCCAGTCGATGACGTCAGCAGAGGAGGTGGAGGAGGATGCTACTGACGACAAGTTTACGTTGTGTCTTTCTGGACAGAGACAAAGTACTGGAAGCACGTCAACAACTGAATCCTCGGCCACAACTCTGCCTATAAGCATAAGTCATGTTGGCTATGCAGGTTGCATAGGCTGTAAGCCTTGCCTAGCCTGGGACTTTTTGGACATCGCAAAGGATCACCCAAGTCATGTAATCTGTAAGATTTGTCAACAATCTCTCTAAGTAGAAGGCAAAAACTCACAACTTTGAGTACTTCCTCCATGAAGTGTCACATGGATATGAATTGATAGCGTGAGGGTGTCTTGCTCAGCTTTAGCCACTGTCAATGCAACATGCTTATTTGCCATTCATTGCATGCATTGTTGCAGACTACACACAAGGGGCTGCTGTATTTTTGGATCTGCCTTTGTCTGTTTGGTCACTATAGCAAATATCAAATTGGTCTTCGGGTGTGGACTTGGAGATGCTGTCTATGAACAGAAGGAAAAGCTAAAGGTGTGTGTTACAGCAAGGAGCCACCGCAGAAACATTTCGTTCAATTGTGAGGGGAGTCGTGTTGGAGTTTGGTGAGGAGCACCGCAACGCCAGTGAGCAGCACCCTGTGCCACAGACCAACATTCTTCCGGTGCTGTCTATACTGTTTACCGTGAGAGGAGCGTAAAGTCTGTATTTCTGGCAACTGGACATCACAGTACCCGGGTACGGTAGGCTGTGCCCAGACAGTAATGCGTGCACGCAACACTTTGTTTTATTAGCAAAACACATATCTGTTCTGGGTTGGTCGACTATATAGACAATAAAGGCTGCTTTACACCAGACAATCTATCGTGCGATAGATCGTCGGGGTCACGTTTTTTGTGACGCACATCCGGCATCGCTGGCGATGCCGGCCTGTGTGACACCTCCTAGCGACACAGTATCGCTCACAAACCGTGAGTCGTGTACTGCTCGCTAGGTTCCATAATATCGTTTAATTTAGTTGTTCATCGTTTCCGGGGTAGCACACGCCACTCCGTGTGACACCCCGGGAACGATGAACAGCAGCTCACCTGCGTCACGCGGCCGCCGCCGGCTATGTGGAGGAAGGAGGTGGGCGGGATGTTTACATCCCGCTCATCTCCGCCCCTCCGCTTCCATTGGCCGGCGGCCGTGTGACATCACTGTGACGCCGAACGTCCCTCCCATTCCAGGAAGTGGACGTTCGCCACAGCGTGGTCGCACGAGAGGTAAGTACGTGTGACGGTCGTTACTGACTTTATGCGACACGGGCAGCAATTTGCCCGTGACGCAAAAAGGACGGGGGCGGGTACGTTCGATTGTGAAATTGCACAATCGGTCGTACCGTGTAAAGCAGCCTTAATACTTGCTGCCTCTGCACTGTCAAATTGTCACTTACAGTTTAAATCATAGAGGGACAGTGAAACATGTTTGCATTGACTGTTGCTTTTCAAGATTTCCATGACTGTGTTGCAGAGCTGTGTGGTTTGCATTCACACTGTTATCATCTGCCTTATCAGTGAGGCTTCAGCTAACAAGGGTATTCAGGGGGGTAATGTGTTTTGTCTATGTTTAGGTAGATAACTTTGAAGCTCTTGTGATTCGCCACTGGTAAGTCGTGTTCGCACACACACACACACACACGCACACACGCACAAAAACACAATTACTGCTGCTACGCAGAGGGATTAGCAGGTAGTAGGCAACTGAATAGATTGTTCTATTATTTCAATTCTATGCATGGTTCTTATTGTTTGTTTTGGGAAAGTTAAATAATCATTTCTCAACCCAACTGCCTAGAGTCATTTTCCTGTTGCATGGTTTTGCTGCATACTATGGAGCCCACCAAGTATAAGATTTAAAATGAAGCATAAGTCACAATGGGAATTTCACTGTGCTACAATGCAGCCTAGAGGGGCTGTGCAACCACCTCCTGCCCCATCAAGTGCATCTGCGTGCTCTTCATCCTCTGTGACTGTGGGGACAGCAGTCACACAAGCTTTTTCACGCTGAACTTCCACCCCTTTACCCATAAGCGGGAGTGTGATTGGCAGGTCGTCACTTGTTTTGGAAGTGGAAACAAATGGTATTGTTGAGCTGTCAGACATCGAGAGAACCACCATTAGATGAAGGCAACATTATATCCACGCCTGCACCTTCGTCACAGATTGGCTGGACTACCTGCAGTTAATAATTGCGTTCCAGAAATGGAAAGGAGTGTAGAATAAACATGTGTTGTACCTTGCTTGACAGCAAAGGAACACTAACTTAGTATTCCAGACAATTTTAGGATGGCAGAAAAAGTGTCAGCTCTTTGGGCAAATTAAATAGTGTGGCAAAAGTGGGCAGGTGGGTACAGTCGCCGTGTTCTGTGAATAGCAGGACAGTAAAGGAAGCCTAACTTTCTATCCCTCCTAATGATAAAATGCAGAAAGGAATTCCCAGAGTTTTCTATAAAAATAGCAAAGCAAAATGTGCATGAGGGTTTAATACAGAGGTGCTGGAAAATGCTTGGCACCAGTGGGACACAAAATTAGTATAGCAGCCACTTTTTGGAAGCCACTAAGTTTCAGCACTGTTTGCTATAAAAATAGCGTAGTAAAATGTGCATCAGAGTTTAATGCAGATGTGCTGGAAAATGCTTGGCACCAGTGGGACACAAAATTAGTATAGCAGCCACTTTTTGGATGCCACTTATGTTCAGCACTGTTTGCTATAAAAATAGCGTAGCAAAATGTGCATCAGGGTTTATTGCAGAGGTGCTGGAAAATGCTTGACACCTGTGGGACACAAAATTAGTATAGCAGCCACTTTTTGGATGCCACTTATGTTCAGCACTGTTTGCTATAAAAATAGCATAGCAAAATGTGCATCAGGGTTTAATGCAGAGGTGCTGGAAAATGCTTGGCACCAGTGGGACACAAAATTAGTATAGCAGCCACTTTTTGGATGCCACTTATGTTCAGCACTGTTTGCTATAAAAATAGCGTAGCAAAATGTGCATCAGGGTTTAATGCAGCGGTGCTGGAAAATGCTTGGCACCAGTCAGATACAAAATTAGTATAGCAGCCACTTTTTGGATGCCACTTATGTTCAGCACTGTTTGCTATAAAAATAGCGTAGCGAAATGTGCATCAGGGTTTAATGCAGAGGTGCTGGAAAATGCTTGGCACCAGTGGGACACAAAATTAGTATAGCAGCCACTTTTTGGATGCCACTTATGTTCAGCACTGTTTGCTATAAAAATAGCGTAGCAAAATGTGCATCAGGGTTTAATGCATAGGTGCTGGAAAATGCTTGGCACCAGTGGGACACAAAATTAGTATAGCAGCCACTTTTTGGATGCCACTTATGTTCAGCACTGTTTGCTATAAAAATAGCGTAAAAATAGCGTAGCAAAATGTGCATCAGGGTTTAATGCAGCGGTGCTGGAAAATGCTTGGCACCAGTCAGACACAAAATTAGTATAGCAGCCACTTTTTGGATGCCACTTATGTTCAGCACTGTTTCCTATAAAAATAGCATAGCAATATGTGCATCAGGGTTTAATGCAGAGGTGCTGGAAAATACTTGGCACTAGTGGGACACAAAATTAGTATAGCAGCCACTTTTTGAATGCCACTTATGTTCAGCACTGTTTGCTACAAAAATAGCGTAGCAAAATGTGCATGAGGGTTTAATGCAGAGGTGCTGTTAAATGCTTGGCACCAGTGGGACACAAAATTAGTATAGCAGCCACTTTTTGGATGCCACTTATGTTCAGCACTGTTTGCTATAAAAATAGCGTAGCAAAATGTGCATGAGGGTTTAATGCAGAGGTGCTGGAAAATGCTTGGCACCAGTGGGACACAAAATTAGTATAGCAGCCACTTTTTGGAAGCCACTAAGTATCAGCACTGTTTGCTATAAAAATAGCGTGGCAAAAGTGGGCAGGTGGGTACAGTGGCCGGGTTCTCTGGGTCAGTGGACATGAAAGGAAGCCTCACTTTGTATCCCTCCTAATGGAGAAATGCAGCAATGAATTCCCTGAGCTTAGTTACACAGACGCTGTTATCTGAAGCTGTATACATCATTTCCATGGACCTGACAGTCACCTATGGCTCTGAGCCCGAGAAAATGAGCCCTGAAAAGGGCTAAAATAAACTTCTGTCAATAATCTGTAGAGCATTGTGTATATAGCGTACACAGCCGGAGCGGCGACAAGAGCTGCTTGAGCGATGACTGTCACCTACACGCAGAAAGCAGATAATGGCACCGTGAGGGAAAATGGCCGTATTTATAATGCAAGGACATGTGACATGGACAGCCTATGACACATGCCCTTGCTTGTCTGGCAAAAAAGACCACTTAGCTGTGTGTGTGTCTGGGATTGGCTGACATGCTGGCTCGCCCCACTGCACGCGCGCTTAGGGGAAAAAAAAAAAAGGCGATCACCATTATCCCAGCAGCACTGATATAAACGCGCTGCCCCTGCACACTATACGCTGAAATTAGATAATAGTGTGAATCACAGAGTGACTCACACTATTACAGTGAAAAGCTAGTAACAGCTAGTAACTATCTAGGCTTTTTGCTGATCGAACCATTCTCGAACGTAACTCGAGCTATCAAACTTTTAGCATAAAGCTCGCGTTCGCGTTCGATCTCGAGCACCCCCAAGATCACTTAAACATGAAATTGGCAAACCTCGAACATCGCTCAACTCTAGTCATCAACAAGCTGAAGCTCGCGCAGGAGAAGTAACTGCCCACGAAGAGGAGTGACCATCACAGGATTCCCAGAGCGCTCTGATCCCATGAGAAGAGGAAATGGGAGGGCTAATCTGTCCCTGGACTGCTGGGACGCCCCTAGCCCTGTGGAAGGAGAAGCGGAAATAGAGCCACAACCTGATGAACCAGCGAAGAAGCAGGATGATGTCAGCAGAGAGTGATCAGAAGAAGCAGGGCTGGTCAAGGCCCCTGTCAGCGGAGGAGCTGGAAGCAAAGGTGGAAAGAATTGCAGACAGAATGGAGGAGCAGCAGAAACGGGAGGTAGCCGCCTGGAGGCACAGAATGCTAATGGCGATCCGAAGCCTTCGGTTGTCCGTGCAGAGGGGCCCGCCTGGAGGCGTCGCCCATGCTCAGCCTACACCACCGTCAGCGACAGCGACCTCACCATTGGATGTCTCCAGTCCGACTCCAGGTGAGTCCAAAGCTACCCCTTTGTTACCTGAATTCCATGCAAAAAGTCGATCCAGCACAGTTCCAGTAATTAAAAATAAATATCCTTTATTGAAGAAAAATTAAAAATTCATTATGCCATGTTAGGAGGACGCGTTTCGGACTAGTTGTCCTTACTCAGACTGAGACTGAGTAAGGACAACTAGTCCGAAACGCGTCCTCCTAACATGGCATAATGGATTTTCAATTTTTCTTCAATAAAGGATATTTATTTTTAATTACTGGAACTGTGCTGGATCGACTTTTTGCATGGAATTCTGGATACCAAGGGAGCTGGCTGACTCCAAATGGATCCATGCACGGTGAGATTGTGGTCTCCTAAAGCAGTGAGGTGAGCTGGACACACCCTTGTATATGCCCTTTGTTACCTGGTATGCTGATCCCGCCGGCGCAACCATCAGAAGCCGGTGCGACGCCCACGTCATCCCGACCTAAAGCGGTCGCAGCACCCTCTCCACTGGAGAGGGGTCCCGGTGCCCTGCCCTCAGTTTACCTGGTTGCTCAAGACCCGGTCATCAAGCTGCCGCATACCCTACCTGAAGTGGTCGCAGCACCCTCTCCGCTGAAGAGGGGTCCAGGTGCCCTGTCCTCAGCTCATCTGGTTGTTAAAGACCTGGTACTCCTTACCAGACCTGAAGCAGTTGCAGCACCCTCTCTTTTCTGGAGAGAGATCCTGAAGTCTTGCCTGGCTGCCGAAGGCTCGACCCCAGAGCTGCCACTTACCCGACCGGTGGAGGACGCAGCACCCTCTGTAAGAGAGGGAGAGAATGAGGCCACGCTGCTGTCCCCCCACCGACCAGAAGAGGTCGCAGCACCCTCCGCCAGGGAGGGAGAACAGGTCCTGCAGCCTACCCGACCACCGCACAAACCTCAGCAGGGAGGAAGAGATGCAGAGTGCGTCACTCACCTGGTGGCACGCTGATGACCAGGTGATGTTGCTGCAAAGAAAGGTCCACCCAAGGGCCATCTCAACATCGCAACCCCGCAGAGAGCGACGACGGGTGAAAGCCAGTTGCCCACACCCCCTTGTAGAGGCCATCTCGGGAAATGAGCAGTTGGAGGCCCGGGACCTGCAAGAAAAGCAGTCCCTACGGCAGTCCAGATCCAGGTCTCGAGGTCCCCTCCACCTGGGAGTAGTGGAGGAGTTTAATTGTCGAAAGGGTTGGGGTTTCATAGTAGAAGCAGGGGTAAAAGAGGGGATGTTTGTGTCCCGGCGGGACATGCAGTCCCATTTGTAGCGGGATCACCCTGGTCGTGACCTGTACATGGGGGACGTGGTAGAATTTACACGACATATGGGGGAGAGAGGCTGGTACGCTTTGGATGTGGTGCCATGTCCAAAGGGAACCTCAGTGAGCCGAGGCTCCACCCCCACTGATTCATCCAGGGCCCCATTGTCCCCACTGCCCGAGGACACCCATGACACGACCTCCAAGGGTCAGTGCACTAATGTACTCAGCACTGACCTTTGAAGGCGGAAGTCCATTTAAATTGTTTGAAATATAGAAACAAGTTTAGTTTAAATGTTTTTATGACCAGTTAAAGCAACGTTTAAGAAAATGTGCCCGCAAGGACTTTTGCGTGAACTCTTTAAATAAATTTAGCACCTGGTTTTGTGAACTTTATATGGACCATAGGTTATGAACTGGCTATAACCACAAACTCTCGCAGTGTACATAGTTACCTCAGTAGTACCAACCCCAGAGTCTGCCTGTTGAGGGGCATGGCTCTTCACCACCAAGGGTGCACGCCTGTTTATTGGGCCTGCTCTCCAACAAAGATGAAGCAGGCACGCCTGTATATGGGGCCTACCATACGCCACCAGGACAAAGAGTAGACTGTAGCCGGAATGGTCTGTGGTGGACCAGGTAGAGACCAGGTCACCAAAAGGACTGGTGATTACTCCGCATTTGGGTCTTGTGTTAAAAAGACTCGTGGGTGGTGATGGTATGGTACCTGGTATATTTATATGTAAATATCTCCCCTGTGTGGGAAAACTTGTATTTTGTTTTTCTTATCTTTGCACCACAAGGATGTGCTGTCGATAATCAAGGGGGAATGTGGCGTCCCTGACCTTGGTAGTCACCACTGAGTACTGCACCTATGCTGAGATAGTACTTCCAGGTAATCCTAAAGGCCAGAATGAGGTGTGCATGCACAGACACATAGCAGCCAGTTCTCTCACACCTTTAGAGAGGACCCTTGGGTAGTCTCCAGAGGGGGGCTAGCCTTCAATTCTTTTCAAGTCATGTAGTGGAGGGGCTGGGAGCTGAAGTGCAGATGTTGTAAGGAAAGGAGTGGGCAAGCCAGTCTGGTAGTGGTGAGCGGCGGTTGCTAGGGGATACGTGCGCTCACACTAGTCAGACCCTGCGCTGTGTAGTGACAGTTGGCGGGTGAGAACGGTTACCGAGTCAGTCAGTCAGTCAGAGAGGACGAGGGCTGCCTAGGCACGTACGGGGAACAGGTCCCTAGAGTAGACGCAAGTTTAACTATCTGCTAAACCTGCCGGTGAGGGGAACTACAAGTACCTCACCAACTATACAGAGTCCGATCCTCAGCAGCAACGCAGGAACCCATAAGGAGACAGAGCCAGAAGCCATCTCACCTGGTTCACGCTGCCAGCAAATGGTCCAAAAAGGGAGAAAAGGTAGTAGCGACTCCCTGGATAGACCCTAACAGGGGGTTATCCGAACACAGAAGTGCTAGGAAGGCGAGCTACCTGTTACCCTCAGACTGGCCTGAAGGAGCCCTTGGTCCTACCTGGTTCATCGCAGTAACACCTGGGTCAGCTCATAGAAACATCTATGTGAGTAAAAAACAGTTAAATGACTTTTGGACTCTGCCTGAATTATTCTGAGACCCGCTATCTTACACACCCGAGCCCCTGGGGCCAGCCTCACTCACGGGAGGCCGACTGCAGACCCCATCAGCCCCAGACGCTCGTTAAATTTGTAGTGGCAGTTACTTATATCCCTGACCGCAAGCGGTGAGTGGCGTCATGACACATATATACAAAACCGACATACCTGTTGACATATACAGAAGAAGACCATGTGGCGTCCCTGAATCTGGATCGGTATCCCTTGGGCGACACACATACAAAAATCTACGATGTTCAATCCGGATCCAATATCATCTAATCGATTTTCCGGAAGATGATGTGTCAGGTTCAAGGACCTGAATCAGATGACACATCAGCTGATTGTTTAAAAGCCATTTTAACAATCAGCTGATGCATCAGTTGAAATAAAAAAATATACTAACCTTTCTGCAGACTCTCGGGACACGTCCGATCAGCTCCAGGACCCGCCGGTAAGCAGCTGATGCTATCACCTGACAGCATCATCTGATCGTTTAAATCGGTTGGACAGTATAAAGCCATCCCACTTTTATGAATGATCAGCTGTTTGATCATCTGATTGTTTAAAAGCCGGCTTTTCATCGCTGGACCTAAACCATCAGTTAATGCTGTTAGGTGACAGCATCAGCTGATTACCAGAAGGTCCAGGAGCCGATCGGATGTGTCCCAGGAGTCTGCAGAGAGGTGACTATGCTACTTTTTTTTTTCTACTGTTCAGAAATACTTTTTCTAAGGATCCCTTTATCTATCCTAGTGTACACAGGGACTGTTGGGCAGGGATTAGCAATATGCAACAAGAACTGCTTGTGGTTCTGGGTGTATATTGCACCTGACAGGGTCCCTGTAAATGTTGTAACACTGTATGACGACACAGATCCTTACCCTGTTCAGTGCTGAATTGGAAAATGATTTCAGCTGCACTGTTTAAACGATTACCCATGGAGATTCTGTTTATTATCCTGTCCTCTCTTGCACTTGTCTTTTGCGAGCGACCAGCCTTCTTGGGGGGCATGGCTCTTGATAGAGTTTGTGATGTTGTAAAGATGCAATATTCTCCAAATCACAGACTATAGCTGATAGGATGATCCCTTTGGCCTTCATCTGGACAACCTGCAGCTGGAGGGTTTCAGTCACTTTGGAACGGAATGCCATTTTTGAAAAATAACTTACAGGTATCTGAAAGTGTTCTCTAATTTTGATCAGTGATCATTTTCATGTATCTCATTTACATTTTTATTATGTGCTTTTGAAAAAATTGAATTTATAAAATAAGCTTAAAATACTGCTAGTTTACTCATGTTAGGATATAATCACACAGGACTACATATGACTAACAAAATGAGTGTGTGCGTTTAGTTGAATTCTATCTGCCTATTACTTGTAGGTTTTTTACCCCAGAGAGAGGTGTATTAGGATAGGGTCCAACTCTAGAGGTGCGCCTTGTCGATGACTGTTGTGCTTACACGAATTGGCCAATTTGTAAACTAAATATCTCATGTTTTTCAATAGCATTAATGCAATGCAAAATGCTTATATTTAATGTTTACATGTTTTAGCTTTTTAGTGTGCTTACTTTGCATATTTTTGTAGGTTTGTTGAATTTTCAGTGTGCACCTGTTCACACCTAGTGGATGTGCTGGTCTTTTTATATTACAAAATTACCTTAATATTAAGGAAATTGTGTTGCACTCCAATTTTGTTTTCTAGGATATAATATATCTAATATATAAAGCTCAGTGTATGTGTGTGTGTATGTATGTATGTGTGTATGTCCGCTAAAGGAATAGGCACCATGGCATTTACAATCACGAAATTTTGCACAGACACTCCATGTGACCCAGGGAACGTCGTAGACTATGTTTTGACAGAAAAATGTAACCCCGTGCTTTACAGTTAGTCTCTAAAATCCTGCTGCCATTTAACTGAATGGAGGTGGGAGCTATAGGTTATTAATAGCAACTGTCAGTGGTTGCTATAGGAACAAAATAAACTGTTAGTTGAAGCTTGTGTATGAGGTAATATGATGTCGGTGGAGAGATGGATAGAGAGACAGAAAAAGACAGACAGAGAAAGAGACAGAGACAGCCCTGGAAAGAGACAGCTCTGGACAGAGACAGCCCTCGAAAGAAACAGACCAGGAAAGAGACAGCCGGGCAAAGAGACAGCCGGGCAAAGAGACAGCCCTGGAAAGAGACAGCCCTGGAAAGAGACAGACGGGCAAAGAGACAGACGGGCAAAGAGACAGATGGGGAAAAAGACAGATGGGGAAAGAGACAGACGGGGAAAGAGACAGCCCTGGAAAGAAACAGCCTTGGAAAGAGAAAGACGGGGAAAGAGACAGACAGGGAAAGAGACAGACGGGGAAAGAGACAGCCCTGGAAAGAGACAGACCTGGTAAAAGACAGATTGATAAAGAGACAGATGGGGAAAGAGACAGATGGGGAAAGAGACAGCCGAGGAAAGAGACAGCCCTGGAAAGAGACAGCCATGGAAAGAGACAGTCCTGGAAAGAGACAGCCTTGGAAAGAGACAGATGGGGAAAGTGGCAGACAGAGAAAGAGACAGACCTGGTAAGAGATAGATGGGGACAGAGACAGATGGGGAAAGAGACAGCCCTGGAAAGAGACAGCCATGGAAAGAGACAGCCGGGGAAAGAGATGGCCGGGGAAAGAGATAGCCAGGGAAAGAGACAGCCCTGGAAAGAGACAGCCGGGCAAAGAGAAACTAGGCAAAGATAAAGCCCTGGAAAGAGACAGCCCTGGAAAGAGACAGCCCTGAAAAAAGACAAACGGGCAAAGAGACAGACGGGCAAAGACACAGACGGGCAAAGAGACAGCCCTGGAAGGAGACAGATGGGGAAAAAGACAGACGGGGAAAGAGACAGCCCTAGAAAGAGACAGCCCTAGAAAGAGACAGCCCTGGAAAGAGACAGACGGGGAAAGAGACAGACCTGGTAAGAGACAGATGGGGAAAGAGACAGATGGGAAAAGAGACAGCTGGGCAAAGAGACAGCTGGGCAAAGAGACAGCTGGGCAAAGAGACAGCCCTGGAAAGAGACAGACGGGCAAAGAGACAGACGGGCAAACAGACAAACAGGCAAAGAGACAGCCCTGGAAAGAGACAGATGGGGAAAGAGACAAACAGGGAAAGAGACAGCCCTGGAAAGAGATAGCCTTGGAAAGAGACAGATGGGGAAAGAGACAGTCCTGAAAAAAGACAGCCTTGGAAAGAGACAGCCCTGTAAAGAGACAGCCTTGGAAAGAGACAGCCCTGGAAAGAGACAGCCCTAGAGAGAGACAGACGTGCAAAGAGACAGCCCTGGAAAAAGACAGATGGGGAAAAAGAAAGATGGGGAAAGAGACAGCCCTAGAAAGAGACAGCCCTGGAAAGAGACAGCCTTGGAAAGAGAGAGACGGGGAAAGAGAGAGACCTGGTAAGAGACAGATGGGGAAAGAGACAGCCTTGGAAAGAGACAGACGGGCAAAGAGACAGACGGGCAAAGAGACAGCCCTGGAAAGAGACAGATGGGGAAAGAGACAGATGGGAAAAGAGACAGCCGGTGAAAGAGACAGCCAGGGAAAGAGACAGCCCTGGAAAGAGACAGCCGGGCAAAGAGACAGCCAGGAAAAGAGACAGCTCTGGAAAGAGAAAGCTTTGGAAAGAGCTAGACGGGCAAAGAGACAGCCCTGGAAAGTTACAGCCCTGGAAAGAGACAGCCCTAGAAAGAGACAGATGGGCAAAGAGACAGATGGGCAAAGAGACAGATGGGCAAAGAGACAGACGGGCAAAGAGACAGATGGGGAAAGAGACAGAAGGGGAAAGAGACAGATGGGGAAAGAGACAACCCTGGAAAGAGACAGCCCTGGAAAGAGACAGACGGGGAAAGAGACAGACGGGGAAAGAGACAGACGGGGAAAGAGACAGACGAGGAAAGAGACTGCCCTGGAAAGAGACAGACCTGGTAAGAGACAAATGGGGAAAGAGACAAATAGCGAAAGAGACAGCCGCGAAAAGAGACAGCCGGGGAAAGAGACAGCCCTGGAAAGAGACAGTCGGGCAAAGTGACAGCCGGGCAAAAAGACAGCCAGGCAAAGAGACAGCCCTGGAAAGAGACAGCCCTGGAAAGAGACAGCCCTGGAAAGAGACAACCCTGGAAAGAGACGGGCAAAGAGACAGACGGGCAAACAGACAGACAGGCAAACAGACAGCCCTGGAAAAAGACTGATGGGGAAAGAGACAGACGGAGAAAGAGACAGACCTGGTAAAAGACAGATGGGGAAAGAGACAGATGGGGACAGAGACAGCCCTGGAAAGAGACAGCTCTGGAAAGAGACAGCCCTCGAAAGAAACAGACCAGGAAAGAGACAGCAGGGCAAAGAGACAGCCGGGCAAAGAGACAGCCCTGGACAGAGACAGCCCTGGAAAGAGAAAGCTCTGGAAAGAGACAGACGGACAAAGAGACAGCCCTGGAAAGAGACAGCTCTGGAAAGAGACAGACGGGCAAAGAGACAGACGGGCAAAGAGACAGCCCTGGAAAGAAACAGCCTTGGAAAGAGAAAGACGGGGAAAGAGACAGACGGGGAAAGAGACAGACGGGGAAAGAGACAGCCCTGGAAAGAAACAGCCTTGGAAAGAGAAAGACGGGGAAAGAGACAGACGGGGAAAGAGACAGACGGGGAAAGAGACAGCCCTGGAAAGAGACAGACCTGGTAAAAGACAGATTGGAAAAGAGACAGATGGGGAAAGAGACAGATGGGGAAAGAGACAGCCGGGGAAAGAGACAGCCCTGGAAAGAGACAGCCATGGAAAGAGACAGCCCTGGAAAGAGACAGCCTTGGAAAGAGACAGACGGGGAAAGTGGCAGACGGAGAAAGAGACAGACCTGGTAAGAGATAGATGGGGACAAACAGATGGGGAAAGAGACAGCCCTGGAAAGAGACAGCCGTGGAAAGAGACAGCTGGGGAAAGAGATGGCCGGTGAAAGAGATAGCCAGGGAAAGAGACAGCCCTGGAAAGAGACAGCCGGGCAAAGAGAAACTGGGCAAAGATAAAGCCCTGGAAAGAGACAGCCCTGAAAAAAGACAAACGGGCAAAGAGACAGACGGGCAAAGAGACAGCCCTGGAAGGAGACAGATGGGAAAAAAGACAGACAGGGAAAGAGACAGCCCTAGAAAGAGACAGCCCTGGAAAGAAACAGCCTTGGAAAGAGACAGACGGGGAAAGAGACAGACCTGGTAAGAGACAGATGGGAAAAGAGACAGATGGGAAAAGAGACAGCCGTGCAAAGAGACAGCTGGGCAAAGAGACAGCTGGGCAAAGAGACAGCCCTGGAAAGAGACAGACGGGCAAAGAGACAGACGGGCAAACAGACAAACGGGCAAAGAGACAGCCCTGGAAAGAGACAGATGGGGAAAGAGACAAACGGGGAAAGAGACAGCCCTGGAAAGAGACAGACGGGCAAAGAGACAGACGGGCAAACAGACAAACGGGCAAAGAGACAGCCCTGGAAAGAGACAGATGGGGAAAGAGACAAACGGGGAAAGAGACAGCCCTGGAAAGAGATAGACTTGGAAAGAGACAGATGGGGAAAGAGACAGTCCTGAAAAAAGACAGCCTTGGAAAGAGACAGCCCTGTAAAGAGACAGCCTTGGAAAGAGACAGCCCTGGAAAGAGACAGCCCTAGAAAGAGACAGACGGGCAAAGAGACAGCCCTGGAAAAAGACAGATGGGGAAAAAGAAAGATGGGGAAAGAGACAGCCCTAGAAAGAGACAGCCCTGGAAAGAGACAGCCTTGGAAAGAGAGAGACGGGGAAAGAGAGAGACCTGGTAAGAGACAGATGGGGAAAGAGACAGCCCTGGAAAGAGACAGACGGGCAAAGAGACAGACGTGCAAAGAGACAGCCCTGGAAAGAGACAGATGGGGAAAGAGACAGACGGGGAAAGAGACAACCCTGGGAAGAGAAAGCCTTGGAAAGAGACAGATTGGGAAAGAGACAGACGGTGAAAGAGACAGCCAGGGAAAGAGATAGCCCTGGAAAGAGACAGCCGGGCAAAGAGACAGCCGGGCAAAGAGACAGCCAGGCAAAGAGACAGCTCTGGAAAGAGAAAGCTTTGGAAAGAGCTAGATGGGCAAAGAGACAGCCCTGGAAAGTTACAGCCCTGGAAAGAGACAGCCCTAGAAAGAGACAGACGGGCAAAGAGACAGAGGGGCAAAGAGACAGATGGGCAAAGAGACAGACGGGCAAAGAGACAGATGGGGAAAGAGACAGAAGGGGAAAGAGACAGACGGGGAAAGAGACAACCTTGGAAAGAGACAGACCTGGAAAGAGAAAGACGGGGAAAGAGACAGACGGGGAAAGAGACAGACGGGGAAAGAGACAGATGAGGAAAGAGACTGCCCTGGAAAGAGACAGACCTGGTAAGAGACAAATGGGGAAAGAGACAAATGGGGAAAGAGACAGCCGTGAAAAGAGACAGCCGGGGAAAGAGACAGCCCTGGAAAGAGACAGTCGGGCAAAGAGACAGCCGGGCAAAAAGACAGCCAGGCAAAGAGACAGCCAGGCAAAGAGACAGCCCTGGAAAGAGACAGCCCTGGAAAGAGACAACCCTGGAAAGAGACGGGCAAAGAGACAGACGGGCAAACAGACAGACAGGCAAAGAGACAGCCCTGGAAAAAGACTGATGGGGAAAGAGACAGACGGAGAAAGAGACAGACCTGGTAAAAGACAGATGGGGAAAGAGACAGCCATGGAAAAAGACAGCCTTGGAAAGAGACAGACATGGAAAGAGACAGCCGGGGAAAGAGACAGCCCTGGAAAGAGACAGCCAGGCAAAGAGACAGCCGGGCAAAGAGACAGCTGGGCATAGAGACAGCCCTGGAAAGAGACAGCCCTGGAAAGAGACAGACCGGGAAAAAGACAGCCCTGGAAAGAGATAGCCCTGGAAAGAGTCAGACGGGGAAAGAGACAGCCCTGGAAAGAGACAGCCCTGGAAAGAGACAGCCATGGAAAGAGACAACCCTGTAAAGAGACAGCCCTGTAAAGAGACAGCCAGGCAAAGAGACAGCCAGTCAAAGAGACAGCCCTGGAAAGAGACAGCCCTGGAAAGAGACAGCCCTGGAAAGAGACAGCCCTGGAAAGAGACAGCCCTGAAAAGAGACAGCCCTGAAAAGAGACAGCCCTGGAAAGAGACAGACGGGCAAAGAGACAGCCCCTAGAAAGAGACAGCCCTGGAAAGAGACAGCCCTGAAAAGAGACAGACGGGCAAAAAGACAGCCCTGGAAAGAAACAGATGGGGAAAAAGACAGACGGGGAAAGAAACAGCCCTGAAAAGAGACAGCCCTGGAAAGAGACAGCCTTGGAAAGAGACACACGGGGAAAGAGACAGACGGAGAAAGAGACAGACCTGGTAAGAGACAGATGGGGAAGGAGACAGATGGAGAAAGAGACAGCCGGGGAAAGAGACAGCCCTGGAAAGAGAAAGCCCTGAAAAAAGAAAGCTCTGGAAAGAGACAGGCGGGCAAAGAGACAGCCTTGGAAAGAGACAGCCCTGGAAAGAGACAGATGAGCAAAGAGACAGACGGTCAAAGAGACAGATGGGCAAAGAGACAGACAGGCAAAGAGACAGATGGGGAAAAAACAGACGGGGAAAGAGACTGCCCTGGAAAGAGACTGCCCTGGAAAGAGACAGCCCTGGAAAGAGACAGACGGGGAAAGAGACAGACGGGGAAAGAAACAGAGGGGGAAAGAGACAGACCTGGAAAGAGACAGACCTGGTAAGAGACAGATGGGGAAAGAGACAAATGGGGAAAGAGACAGATGGGGAAAGAGACAGCCCGGGAAAGAGACAGATGGGCAAAGAGAAAACCCTGCAAAGCGACAGCCCTGGAAAGAGGTAGCCCTGCAAAGAGACAGAAGGGCAAAGAGAGAGACTGGGCAAAGAGAGAGACTGAGCAAAGAGAGAGAGAGACGGGGAAAGAGACAGATGGGAAAAGAGACAGATGGGGAAAGAGACAGACGGAGAGAGAGACAGATGGGGAAAGAGACAGAATGGGAAAAAGACAGACGGGGAAAGAGACAGACAGACACACACAGAGACAGACGCAGAGACAGAGAGAGTCAGCAAAACACAGAGATGGAGACACATAGACTGATACAGATACAGACAGAGACATAGACACAGACAGACAAACAGACAGCAACACACAGACAGAGACTGGGAGAGATACAGAAAGACAGATACTATCCCGGGCAACGCACGCGTACTACAGATAGTAATATATAAAGCTGTGTGTATGTGTGTATGTCCGCTAAAGGAATCTGCACCGTCGCATTTACAATCACGATATTTTGCACAGACGCCTCATGTGACCCAGGGAACGTCGTAGACTATGTTTTGACAGAAGAATTTAACCCCGTGCTTTACAGTTAGTCTCTAAAATCCTGCTGCCATTAAACTGAATAGAGGTGGGAGCTATAGGTTATTAATAGCAACTGTCAGTGGTTGCAATAGGAACAAAATAAACTGTTAGTTTAAGCTTATGCGTGAGGTAATATGATGTCGGTGAAGAGATGGATAGAGAGAGAAAAAGACAGACAGACACACAGACAGAGATAGCCCTGGAAAGAGACAGTTCTGGAAAGAGACAGCCCTCGAAAGAGACAGACCGGGAAAGAGACAGACAGGCAAAGAGACAGCCGGGCAAAGAGACAGACGGGCAAAGAGACAGCCCTGGAAAGAGACAGCCCTGGAAACAGACAGCCCTGGAAAGAGACAGCTCTGGAAAGAGACAGACGGGCAAAGAGACAGATGAGCAAAGAGACAGCCCTGGAAAGAGACAGATGGGGAAAGAGACTGACGGGGAAAGAGATAAACCTGGAAAGAGACAGACATGGTAAGAGACAGACGGGGAAAGAGACAGATGGGGAAAGGGACAGATGGGGAAAGAGACAGCGGGGGAAAGAGACAGCCGGGGAAAGAGACAGCCCTGGAAACAGACAGCCCTGGAAAGAGATAGCCCTGGAAAGTGACAGCTCTGGAAAGAGACAGACGGGCAAAGAGACAGACGAGCAAAGAGACAGACGAGCAAAGAGACAGACGAGCAAAGAGACAGACGAGCAAAGAGACAGCCCTGGAAAGAGACAGACGGGGAAAGAGATAGACGGGAAAAGAGACAGCCCTGGAAACAGACAGCCCTGGAAAGAGACAGCCCTGGAAAGTGACAGCTCTGGAAAGAGACAGACGGGCAAAGAGACAGACGAGCAAAGAGACAGCCCTGGAAAGAGACAGACAGGGAAAGAGACTGACGGGGAAAGAGACTGACGGGGAAAGAGACTGACGGGGAAAGAGACTGACGGGGAAAGAGACAGATGGAGAAAGAGACAGACAGGGAAAGAGACAGCCGGGCAAAGAGACAGCCGGGCAAAGAGACAGCCGGGCAAAGAGAAAACCCTGGAAAGCGACAGCCCTGGAAAGAGACAGCCATGAAAAGAGACTGATGTGCAAAGAGAGAGACTGGGCAAAGAGAGAGACTAAGCAAAGAGAAAGACGGGGAAAGAGACAGACGGGGAAAGAGACTGATGGGGAAAGAGACAGACGGGAAAAGAGACAGACAGTGAAAAAGACAGACGGGGAAAAAGACATACGGAGAAAGAGACAGATGGGGAAAGACACAGACAGACAGACACACACATAGAGGCAGACACAGAGACAGAGAGAGTCAGCAAGACACAGAGATGGAGACAGATAGACTGATACAGATACAGATAGAGACATAGACACAGACAGACAAACAGACAGCAACACACAGACAGAGACTGAGAGAGTGACAGAGAGACAGTTACTATCCCAGGCAAGGCCCGGGTACTACAGCTAGTAATATACAGTTAGGTCCAGAAATATTTGGACAGTGACACAATTTTCGTGAGTTGGGCTCTGCATGCCACCACATTGGATTTGAAATGAAACCTCTACAACAGAATTCAAGTGCAGATTGTAACGTTTAATTTGAAGGTTTGAACAAAAATATCTGATAGAAATTGTAGGAATTGTACACATTTCTTTACAAACACTCCACATTTTAGGAGGTCAAAAGTAATTGGACAAATAAACCAAACCCAAACAAAATATTTTTATTTTCAATATTTTGTTGCAAATCCTTTGGAGGCAATCACTGCCTTAAGTCTTTAACCCATGGACATCACCAAACGCTGGGTTTCCTCCTTCTTAATGCTTTGCCAGGCCTTTACAGCCTCAGCCTTCAGGTCTTGCTTGTTTGTGGGTCTTTCCGTCTTAAGTCTGGATTTGAGCAAGTGAAATGCATGCTCAATTGGGTTAAGATCTGGTGATTGACTTGGCCATTGCAGAATGTTCCACTTTTTTGCACTCATGAACTCCTGGGTAGCTTTGGCTGTATGCTTGGGGTCATTGTCCATCTGTACTATGAAGCGCCGTCCAATCAACTTTGCGGCATTTGCCTGAATCTGGGCTGAAAGTATATCCCGGTACACTTCAGAATTCATCCGGCTACTCTTGTCTGCTGTTATGTCATCAATAAACACAAGTGACCCAGTGCCATTGAAAGCCATGCATGCCCATGCCATCACGTTGCCTCCACCATGTTTTACAGAGGATGTGGTGTGCCTTGGATCATGTGCCGTTCCCTTTCTTCTCCAAACTTTTTTCTTCCCATCATTCTGGTACAGGTAGATCTTTGTCTCATCTGTCCATAGAATACTTTTCCAGAACTGAGCTGGCTTCATGAGGTGTTTTTCAGCAAATTTAACTCTGGCCTGTCTATTTTTGGAATTGATGAATGGTTTGCATCTAGATGTGAACCCTTTGTATTTACTTTCATGGAGTCTTCTCTTTACTGTTGACTTAGAGACAGATACACCTACTTCACTGAGAGTGTTCTGGACTTCAGTTGATGTTGTGAACGGGTTCTTCTTCACCAAAGAAAGTATGCGGCGATCATCCACCACTGTTGTCATCCGTGGACGCCCAGGCCTTTTTGAGTTCCCAAGCTCACCAGTCAATTCCTTTTTTCTCAGAATGTACCCGACTGTTGATTTTGCTACTCCAAGCATGTCTGCTATCTCTCTGATGGATTTTTTCTTTTTTTTCAGCCTCAGGATGTTCTGCTTCACCTCAATTGGGAGTTCCTTAGACCGCATGTTGTCTGGTCACAGCAACAGCTTCCAAATGCAAAACCACACACCTGTAATCAACCCCAGACCTTTTAACTACTTCATTGATTACAGGTTAACGAGGGAGACGCCTTCAGAGTTAATTGCAGCCCTTAGAGTCCCTTGTCCAATTACTTTTGGTCCCTTGAAAAAGAGGAGGCTATGCATTACAGAGCTATGATTCCTAAACCCTTTCTCCGATTTGGATGTGAAAACTCTCATATTGCAGCTGGGAGTGTGCACTTTCAGCCCATATTATATATATAATTGTATTTCTGAACATGTTTTTGTAAACAGCTAAAATAACAAAACTTGTGTCACTGTCCAAATATTTCTGGACCTAACTGTATAAAGCTGAGTGTATGTGTGTATGTATGTGTGTATGTCTGCTAAAGGAATCCGCACCGTCACATATACAATCATGAAATTTTGCACAGACGCCTCATGTGACTCAGGGAACATCATAGACTTTGTTTTGACAGAAAAATGTAACCCCGTGCTTTACAGTTAGTCTCTAAACTCCTGCTGCTATTAAACTGATTGGAGGTGGGAGCTATAGGTTATTAATAGCAACTGTCAGTGGTTGCTATAGGACCAAATAAACTGTTAGTTGAAGCTTATGCGTGAGGTAATATGATGTCGGTGGAGAGATGGATAGAAAGACAGAAAAAGACAGATAGACAGAGACACAGACAGAGACAGATGGGGAAAGAGACAGCCCTGGAAAAAGATAGACCTGGAAAGAGACAGACCTGGAAAGAGACAGCCCTGGAAAGAGACAGACGGGGAAAGAGACAGACCTGGAAAGAGACAGACCTGGAAAGAGACAGACCTGGAAAGAGACAGCCCTGGAAAGAGACAGACGGGGAAAGAGACAGACCTGGAAAGAGACAGACCTGGAAAGTGACAGACCTGGAAAGTGACAGACCTGGAAAGAGACAGATGGGGAAAGAGACAGACCTGAAAAGAGACAGACCTGGAAAGAGACAGACCTGGAAAGAGACAGACGGGGAAAGAGACAGATGGGGAAAGAGACAGACAGTCACACACATAGTGACAGACACAGAGATAGAGACAGAAAGACATAGAGATGGAGACAGATAGACTGATACAAATACAAACAGAGATAGAAATAGACAAACAGAGACATAGACACAGACAGACAAGGAAAGAGACAGACAGAGAGACAGACAGTGACACACAGACAGAGACTGGGAGAGAGGCAGAGAGACAGTTACTATCCCGGGCAACGCCCGGGTACTACAGCTAGTAATATATAAAGCTGAGTGTATGTATGTGTGTTTATATATGTATGTCCGCTAAAGGAGTTTGCATTGTCGCATTTACAATCACAAAATTTTGCACAGGCACCCCATGTGACTTAGGGAACGTCATGGACTATGTTTTGACAGAAAAATTTAACCCCGCACTTTACAGTTACTCTCCAAAAAACCTGCCTCCATTAAAGTCAATGGAGCTGCTAGCTACAGGTTCTTAATAGCAGCTGTGAATGGTTGCTATAGGAACAAAATAAATTGTTAGTATAAGAAGCTTATTTGTGAGGTAATATGATGTCAGTGGGGAGACGGATAGAGAGAGAGACAGAAAGAGACAGACAGACATAGGCACAGAGTAAGAGGAAGACAGGGAAAGAGACAGACATGGAAGGAGACAGACCTGGAAAGAGACAGATAGAGACAGACAAGGAAAGAGACAGACAGACACAGGCAGACAGCAAAAGAGACAGACGGGGAAAAAGACAGACGGGAAAAGAGACAGACGGGGAAAGAGACAGATGGGGAAAGAGACAGATGGGAAAGAGACAAAGATAGAGACAAAAAGACACAGGCAGACAGGAAAGAGACAGACGGTGAATAAGTCAGATGGGGAACGAGACAGACACAGAAATAGAGAGAGCTTAAGCAAGCATTGTTGACCTTAGGGAGATCAACATATCCACTGCGGAGACACCATCACGTGTTTTTCAACGCAGTGATTCTAGAGCAACACCCCCTGGGAAGTATGCAAATAATAAAGCCGCGGAGACACCATCACGTGTTTCTCAACGCTGCCAGGAAACTAGCCAGGTCTTTCACCGGGAAGGAACAACCACGGGAAGGGCAGTCTCCAGTCAAGGAGACCACCTATACCAAACATGGTATCCATCCACAGACAGCCGTTTCGGGGTATTTGCCCCTCATCAGTGTGGAATAGGAATCTAGCTAATGGGGGCAATGCCTAGTAAAAGACTATTTAAGCAAGCATTGTTGACCTTAGGGAGATCAACATATCCACTGCGGAGACACCATCACGTGTTTCTCAACGGAGTGATTCTAGAGCAACGCCCACTGGGAAGTATGCAAATAAGAAAGCCGCGGAGACACCATCACGTGTTTCTCAACGCTGCCAGGAAACTAGCCAGGTCTTTCACCGGGAAGGAACAACCACGGGAAGGGCAGTCTCCAGTCAAGGAGACCACCTATACCAAACATGGTATCCATCCACAGACAGCCGTTTCGGGGTATTTGCCCCTCATCAGTGTGGAATAGGAATCTAGCTAATGGGGGCAATGCCTAGTAAAAGACTACTTAAGCAAGCATTGTTGACCTTAGGGAGATCAACATATCCACTGCGGAGACACCATCACGTGTTTCTCAACGGAGTGATTCTAGAGCAACGCCCACTGGGAAGTATGCAAATAAGAAAGCCGCGGAGACACCATCACATGTTTCTCAACGCTGCCAGGAAACTAGCCAGGTCTTTCACCGGGAAGGAACAACCACGGGAAGGGCAGTCTCCAGTTAGGTAGACCACCTATACCAAACATGGTATCCATCCACAGACAGCCGTTTCGGGGTATTTGCCCCTCATCAGTGTGGAATAGGAATCTGGCTAGTGGGGGCAATGCCTAGTAAAAGACTACTTAAGCAAGCATTGTTGACCTTAGGGAGATCAACATATCCACTGCGGAGACACCATCACGTGTTTCTCAATGCATTGATTTTAGAGCAACGCCCCCTGGGAAGTATGCAAATAAGAAAGCCGCGGAGACACTATCACGTGTTTCTCAACGCTGCCAGGATACCATGTTTGGCATAGGTGGTCTCCTTGACTGGAGACTGCCATTCCCGTGGTTGTTCCTTCCCGGTGAAAGACCTGGCTAGTTTCCTGGCAGCATTGAGAAACACGTGATGGTGTCTCCGCGGCTTTCTTATTTACAGAAATAGAGAGAGACAGACACAGAGAATGAGATAGAGAAATACTGACACAGAGACAGAGATAGAGACTGACATAGAGACAGAGAGAGATAGAGAAAAACTGATACAGAGACAGACAGAGATAGAGAGAGACTACACACAGAGACAGACAGAGATAGAGAGAGACTGACACAGAGACAGACAGAGGTAGAGACTGACACAGAGACAGACAGAGACAGATACTCCAAATCAACAAAATGCAATTTGCTAACTAGAAAGTGAAAACGTGAATAATGATATGCATACCTGCCATGAATATTTGGAAGAAAGAGATATCTAGCAATCGCATTGATCAATGTAACTGAGCTCCAATACCTCACCAAGGTATATCTCTATATTGGGGTCCCTTGCTCTGTGACCCTAACTCTGTGTCATCTCATTGCAATTAAAAACTGCTGTGTGTGGAGAGGGATAGGTAACCACTCACTCAGAGATCAATGCAATTGCTAAATATCTCTTTTTTCCAAATATCCATGGCAGGTATTCATATCTTTATTCATGTTTTGGACTGAGGGAAAAATCGCAGCATGCTGCGATGGTCGCCAGTGTTACACTTACATATGACTCACGTGAGTATTAAGTTGCATCACCCAGCCTGCCACTCTCCGGACATGAGCATGCAGCTGCATAGAAATACGGAACCCGTGGAAGCCTAATTACAGGCGAAACGGCCGTCGTCCTCAGTGAGGGGCCGGTATCCAGGTCTCCTCCCGCCGATGTTTTTATCCTGCACTGAAGTCTGAATAAAGATCATCCGGCACAGCAGCTGTTTTGCGGTCATTTTCTTCTTACCTTTGATGAAAGTAAAGTTCTGAGCATGTGCCAACAGACATCATGCAATACAGGATTGTCCTATAGTTTTGTGAGCACATGCGCAGACCTTTCCTGGACATCAGAGGCACACTGATGCCTTAAGATCTATTCTAGAGTGAATAGATTGTAAAGGATGAGTGCAAGGGGGAAGAGGAATAGAAGATGTATGGATGACTAGCTTGCCTGTCCTATGATTCTGCAAAATGTCAGCTCCTTATAGCCACAATTTTTTTTTGCATTCTTCATATTACAATTTTGTTGTAAAATTTAAGGAAAATTCTATTCCACGCTAATAAATTTCCTCTTTTCAAGGACCTGCCATTTTGAAAAGTGCCCACAAATTGTGTAATTTAGAAATAATGTGCCCTAGCATCAATAACACACAAATTAGCCCATTCATAAGAGCCCAACAGGCAAGTACAAAAGTGGATCCCTTTGTTGGGAACTTAACCAAATATGTCTCTTTCCAAGCTAAAAGCCTACAATTTCACTGGCAGGTAGAATCCAGCCTAATTGAAAACTCCTTAGGCTGCAGGGAGGAGTGCTAAGTCAGAGAGGAGTATGCTACAAATATAAAAGACTGACCAGCACCTCCAAACAGAAGAAGACAAACGTTAACAGTTGCAAGCTAAGAGCCCATTATAATTAAAAAAAAACAAAGCAGCACTCTGAAATGCTATAACATGCAAACATTGAATGCATGAATTTGGAACTACATTACAGTTGTTGATACTGTTTAACAAAATGAGTTACTTAGCACACAAATTGGCCAATTCTTGAGAGCCCAACAGCCAGCGACATTGCAGCTCTCTCTGTTGGGACCCTAGCCTAATATGCCTTTACCCAGGCTAAAAGTATAAAATTTTATTGTCAGGTGAGGATCCAGTTTAATTGAAAACATCCTCATTACTGCCAGATTAAAAGCTCTTAGGGTGGCGTTACATGGTACGATATATCGTGCGATCCCATGAGCGATCGCACCCGCATCATTTGTGCGTCACAGGCAATTCATTGCCCGTGTCGCACAAAGTCGTTAAACCCCCGTCACTCGTACTTACCTCCCTAAAGACGTCGCTGTGGGCGGTGAACATCCTCTTCCTGAAGGGGGAGGGACGTTCGGCGTCACAGCGACGTCACACAGCGGCCGCCCAAAAGAAGCGGAGGGGCAGAGATGAGCAGGACGTTGACATCCCTCCCACCTCCTTCCTTCCTCATTGCCGGCGAGACGCAGGTAAGTTGTTGTTCGTCGTTCCCGGGGTGTCACACGTAGCGATGTGTGCTGCCATGGGAACGATGAGCAACCGACACGCAGAAGGAGGAACGACATTATGGAACTGAACGACGTATCAAAGAGCAATGATAAGGTGAGTATTTTTGCTCGTTAACAGTTGTTCAGAGGTGTCACACGGTACGACATCTCTAATGATGCCGGATGTGCGTCACGGATTCCGTGACCCCGACGACATATCGCACGATATATCGTACCGTGTAACGCCGCCCTTAAACAAATATTGAAAAAAAAATCCCTCTTGCAGAAGCAAATATTGCCGTTTTAAAACAAATAATGTTTGTTTTTTTTTGTTTTTTTCTCCAGTAGATGATAAAAGCTATGCTCAACTATCCCTGACCTCATGATGAGAGAAGACACAAAGATTTCGTATGGCTTCTGAAGTCAGCGGTTCAATGCATGCGGTAACATATAGTTATGACAAGTTTTTGAGGACATTTTAAGGGATGACATATATTGCAGAAAATAATATAATAACTGACAGACAGCATGGATTCATGAAAGATAAGTCGTGTCTAACCAACCTGTTGGGGTTCTATGAGAAGGTAAGTGCAAATCTGGATATTGGTAATGCAGCTGATGTGATTTATTTGGACTTTGCAAAGGCATTTGATACTGTACCACATAATAGCCTTATACTAAAGCTCCAGAAGCAAGGACTAGGGGAAACTATATGCAACTGGGTAAGGAATTGGCTAAAAGATAGGAAACAAAGAGTAGTCATAAATGGTACATTCTCTAAATGGGCTATAGTCAGCAGTGGGGTGCCGCAGGGATCTGTGCTAGGACCGTTCTTTTTAATCTCTTTATTAATAACCTTGTAGATGGGATTCATAATAAAGTGTCAGTCTTTTGCTGATGACACCAAACTCTGTAGGATATTAAAACTGACCTTGATACAAAAAGATCTGGATAAGATGTCAAAATGAGCAGACACTTGGCAAATGAGATGTAATGTTGATAAATGTAAAGTAATGCACCTAGGACGGAGTAATCCTATTGCTGCATATACATTAAATGGAAGTAAACTTGGGACTGCAGAACAGGAGAAGGACTTGGGTATCCTCATTACAAATAAGCTGAGCAGCAGCACTCAATGTCAAGCAGTAGCTGCTAAAGCAAACAAGATTTTAGGGTGTATAAAAAGAGATTAGATCCCGTGATCCCAAGATATTGTTACCCCTCTATAAATCACTTGTAAGGCTACATCTGGAATATGGGATCCAGTTTTGGTCTCCGCATTTTAAAAAGGACATTCAGAAGTTAGAGTCAGTTTAAAGGCGGCTAACTAGACTACTACAAGGAATGGAAGGCCCACCATATGATGAGTGGTTGAAAATGTTAGATATGTTTAGCTCAGAAAAAAGATGTCTCAGAGGAGATCTCATTTATATGTATAAATACATGTGTGGTCAATATAAAGGACTGGCACATGACTTATTTCTTCCAAGGACAATATTAAGGACCAGTGGGGATACACTGCGAATGGAAGAAAAGCGATTCCGGCAGCTAAATAGGAAAGGGTTCTTTACAGTTAGAGCAGTCAGACTGTGGAATGCCCTACCACAAGAGGTAGTAATGGAAGACACTATAACAGCTTTAAAAAAAGGGCTGGATGATTTCCTCAGTACACACAACATTGTTGGTTATAAATGACTTAATGACAAAACGTATAATTGGTGGAAGAAGGTTGAACTAGATGGATCTAGGTCTTTTTTCAACCGATGTATCTATGTAACTATGACAACATACTGCCTGTGCTGGGGAGCAGATGTCCTATGCCTGAGAATGGTAATTAGAGTTGATTACATATTTTAAAATGAAAATTGATACACTATGAATCTCAACTACTGCAATGCATATACATGCCCATAAAAGATGTGTAACACTCTAAGATCTCTTAGGACTTTATAGAAACCATTTTGACTCTTCAACACAAAAGCCAGTCGTGTATAAATAGTTGGTATCAACTGCCTGTTTAATAACACCCAGCACTGACAGACATTCTTTTTATGTGTCACATCAAAATTGAATGGAACTTTTCATGGGTACCATAGTGTCCAGACTAAAGATGAGCAAACCTGTGTGATAAAGGCTAGCTAAACTTAGGTTCGGTACGAGCCTTAGCTGGTTCATTTAGACTTGCCAAACACAAGCATTGCACTTAAAACTTGGCGTTCAGTTGTCCCACAAACACCACATTTACAAAAATATCCAGTACAAAGGGGAAGGTACAAGCCTTTTATACTCAACGATCACTGGGGCAGCTATCGCACTGCTCCCGGGCAGCTGTGCACTGCTCTTGTGGCCTCTCCTTCACTTCCTGTGCTGCTTAACGCATATGTACTGCTTTCTCCGCCCACTGACCGGCCTGTTGTATTTGATTGGTTGCAGTCAGATGTGCCCCTGATATGTGACAGCATCTGCCTGCAACCAATCACAGCGCTGTGGACCCTAGGCCTCCCCAGCATGAGAACACCAGCCTCAGCTGTCAGGTTTTATCATGGCTAAGTATCAAAATTGGGAGTATTGCACGTTGTTGTTTTTTTAAATTATTTATTTAAATTAGAAAAAAAAGGCGCATGCGGTTCCTTTTATTTTGAAACATAGCCAAGATGAGCGCAGGGCTGGGGGATGCTGCCTGTAACCATAGGCTTTATCTGTGCTGTATATCAGAATATGGGGGCCCTAAAACAATTGTTTATTTATTTATTTTTATATCACGATACTGACAGTAGATTTAGAGGGTACCGGCTCCTTCCAGTTATGACATTATTTCAACACTCCCCTATCACATGATAAGGGCATGTTTAAAATGCCGTCTGGCGTCTCAAGCTAGAATAAACATTTTTGTAAGCTCACGTGGTCCTGGAGTTGTTTATAATAGAAGCAGGTGTCTGGGGGTTAGACATCCAGATATGGGGAGTGCAGGGGGGTGAAGCCCCCTTGCATAATTATGATGGACCCCCCATATGGGGGTCTTACCCCCATACACCTGCTTCTATTATAAACAACTCTATGCCCAGGTAGACTTAGAAAAATATTGTTGTTTCCTCGCATCAGCTATCTTGGCGGAGACCTAACCTCTTCTGGTCACATGGGCATGGAGTCAGCAAAGGTCCTTCTAGCCACTAACATAGCAGAGCAGATGTAGTAGTTGCGAACCCGGAAGCAACAGCATTGCCCCAGGAGAGCATCACTGGTGTGTACCCAGCACTGTGTGTGCAGTAATAGGAGGTCATAGGAGCAACTAATGAACTTGGATGACTTTCTGACGACACCACCACAACACCAGCACTACCGGGTGTCGCGGGGTTGTCATCAGAAAGTCATCCAAGTTAAAGATATTGGTTTGAGTTTGGTTCGGGCTCTGTTCGATAAAGGCTCGCGAGCGCACCCCTTGCTCAGCTCGGTGAGTCGAGCCGCAGGAGGTTCACTCACCTTTAGTCCAGATCACTGGAAACAGAGAACACAAGTTTCTGATTGATCTTTGATGGTTCACTTTCTCCATCCATATGATTTCATTCAAACAAATGAAAATGCTGAATGAAGAACCAGTATTAATGAATTGTGATGATGTATCCATTGCAACAGAATATCCATCACCAGAAGAATTAGCCATTTCTAAAATCTGTTCCCCACCCAGTGCCACTGCTTTCTACTTGATTGACAGATTCTATGTTGTATGACTTTAGACAAATGTGTCATCAAATAAGCAGTTGTAGATGATGGTGGGAGATAGAGATGGAGTGACAAAGATTTCAGAGCTAAAGCATAATTCGCTTGCCAATTAAAGCCCTTGTTTTTCAGTAGCTGAGGAACAGACTATCTATGTAAATGCTGCTGATATACTTTAAAGCAAAAAATAGTGTGTCAGGAATCAGAAATGACTTGTTTAAACCACAGCAAAGTTAGCAATGTTGAGTCCATACTGTTTGATGAATGTGTATGAGGTAGATGCTACACTTTAGATTTTTCGCTAATGTAGATGTCATACAGTGAGTTTTTCCTTGACTAATGGATAAACACTTTATAAATGACAGGAGAAGACATATTAGCTTCCATGTCATTTTCAACTGAATCAAACTATAAAATATTGGCATTCACAGTAAAGAAACACTGTAAGAAAGTATAAAGTTATTTGCAATTCTAAAATCTGGTTTTAGTATATTAATTCTGCCATGAAAAGGTCTTATTTTCTATACAGATTTATATATGTTCCTAAAGAATGCTCATGTTGCCCTGTGTTGTTGACTAATTTTTATATTACTTTATGATTTTCACCTGCGGCCTTCTCTAGCTGCATGTAAGTTCTACATATAAAGCTGCAAACTCTGGGTTCAGTGGGTGTTTCTTATGAGCTAAGATAATAAATAAATTCACTACACTCATAGATTGTGATGCAAAAAGTTTTTTTAAATTTTATTGCAGTGACTGAGAAGTCATTTAAAGTTTCGACCCCACCTGGGTCTTAGTCAAGAGTCGCTTAAAGATGGGTGCCTGAGATATGGAAATTTGAGTGGATTATAGCGTTAATAGAGAATACCTTGAGGATTAAGGTCCTATGAGCTTTGCACTCTATCCACTCTTTAATTAGCACTCTACTTCAGGGACAGACAGTCTGCATGTGGCATGTGCAGCTGACCTATATTCATAGATGCCAATGTAGGAGGAGGTCAGAGTCAAATAGCAAGATTGAAATCCCTACAAAACAAACTCATCAGAATTTTCAATGTTTTGGTATATCTTTGACTTAAGGCCGCTTTACACGCTGCGATCTCGCTAGCGAGATCACTAGCGTACGTACCCGCCCCCATCGTTTGTGGGTCACGAGCAAATCGCTGCCCGTGGCGCACAAAGTTGTGCGAACCCGTCACATTACTTACCTGCCTAGCGACGTCACTGTGACCGGCGAACCGCCTCCTTTCTAAGGGGGTGGTTTGTTCGGCGTCACAGCAATGTCACTAAGCGGCCACCCAATCAAAGCGGAGGGGCGGAAATGAGTGGGATGAACATCCCGCCCACCTCCTTCCTTCCTCATTGCGAGCGGCCGCAGGTAAAATGAGGTTCCTCATTCCTGCGGTGTCACACATAGCGATGTGTGCTGCTGCAGGAACGACGAACAACATCGTACCTGCAGCAGAAACGATAATTGGGAATAGGGGGGCATGTCACCGATTAGCGTTTTTGCGATGATTCAAAATCGCTCATAGGTGTCACACGCAACGACATCGGTAACGCGGCCGGATGTGCGTCACAAATTCCGTGACCCCAAGGACATCGCTTTAGCGATGTCGTAGCATGTAAAGCGGCCTTTAAAGCATCAATTTTCATGAAAGTCCTAACTGTAGATAACCATAACCAATTACCGTATTTTTCAGACTATACGACGCACTTTTTTTCCCCTAAATGTTGCAGGAAAGTGGGTGTTGCGTCTTATAGTCTGAATGTAGGGCATGGCGGCGGGGAATGAGGGTGCTGCGGTGGAGCGGGTCATCAGCGGCATGCGCAGGCTGTAGCAGCACCTACCATGACCATGTGAACCCGCTCATTTCCTATGCATGCATCCTCCCACCCGTCATCTATCAGCACTGAAGCCTGCGCTGACAGGTGGGCGGGATGATGGGCAGGGGATGCGCACATAATTATCAGCCGGCCCGCGTGATCACCGCTGGCAACTAAAGCCTGGAGTTATCATATGTGGCTATATTCACTGCCCCCGCGCATCATCATCAGTGAATAAGTACGGTATACTTACCGGTCACTGTTCCCTGCAGCATCGCAATTTCCTCCGGTCTGCTGGCCCATTGATGTGTGTCATCGCTGTGTGCAACGCTCTCCACACACATCAGCGGGCAGGCAGACAGGAGGTCATCGCGATGCTGCAGGGAACGGTGACCGTCGCCACACAGGTCAGCGGCGCTGCTGCTGGCACAGACAGGAAGACGAGCGATGCTGCATGGAGCAAGAAAAGGTGAGTTTAAACGTTTATTTTTTTTGTATGCCACAGGGTGCGGGCCATATACCAGGATGGGGGTATTTATCAGGATGGAGGTATTTAGCCGGATGGGGGTTATAGCAGGATGGTGCTATACCAGGATGGGGGTATTTATCAGGATGGGGGCTATACCAGGATGATGGACATATATACAAGAATGGGGATCATATACAAGGCAGGAGGATCATTACCAGGATGGGGTACCTTAGTAGAGAATTTGGGGACATTACCCCCATAACAGTGTCAGCAGCAGATCCTCGCCCCATAACAGTATATCATGACCACATTTTTTGCTTAAAATTTTATTTTCCAACTTTCCGCCTCTAAAACAAGGGTGCGTCTTATGGTCCGATGTGTCTTATAGTCCGAAAAATACGGTAAACAAATTTGTCAAAAAGTTTAAACTTTGACAGTTTTTACATGGAAAAAATATTTTTGTAATCTAAGTACTGGTAAGTATACTCTGGGGTTTACAGTAATGTGGACAACGTCAGTATGGATCACTTAATCTTTTTATATGTTTTATTGATTTGGGGTTTTCTTTATGGTAACTGCTGCATTTTTGTTTTTCATTAAATGGGTTTTCTGTGGTTTTATGATGGTCTTCCTTGATTCTTTGTTCCACCTGGATGAAAAATTAGTTTTAAGGAGTCGGGTGAATATTCTTCCAAATATGCTCCTGAAAATTCCAAATGTAGATAAATAGTGAAAAGAGTGCAATTGCGCAATTGTTTTGGGAATTTTTTATTCATCATGTTCAATATATAATAAAATGGACATATCAGTATGATGCCTCATGTTGGTTCGAGTTCGTAGATACCAAACATAAATACTTTTACTTTTATCTAAGGGGTGAAAAAAAAATTCAGAATTTTGTGGCAAACAAAAATAACGCTCGTCACTATTTTCTGAGACCCGTAGCATTCTCATTTTTGGAATCTAGGGCTTAGTGATGGTTTATTTTTTGTGTTGTGAGTTGATGTTTTTACTTTACCATTTTATTTTGGATGCGCTGTTTTTATCACCTGTTATTGCATTTTAAAGAAATGTGGCAATCAAAAAATGTACTTTTGTAAATTTTTTTCTCTCCACGCTGTGTACTGATCAGGTTAATTGAGTTTATATTTTGATAGATCAGACATTTCTGAAAGGGGCAATACCAAATATGTGTTTTTTTGGGGGGGGTGGGTTAAGTGCTTTATTTTCAATGGGACAAAAGGGGGTTGATTTGAACTATTAGATTTTTTTTATTTTTAAAAACTTTTTTTCATTCTATTTATTTTACTAGTGTCCCTAGGGGACTTTACTACTGCACAGTCCGAATACCTGTTCATTTCTCCTGATCAGACCAGCATCTCTCTGATCAGCAAAAATGCTCATCTCCTGTGAGTGACGACGCTATGTCGGCTTTCACAGGAAGTGAGTCTTAGCAGCTTCAGGGGTCATCGTCTGACCCCGATCTATCAAGGCAGTGCATTGGCACCCCGTGATCGCAGCCATTAAAATTGCGTTGTTAGTGTTTGCTAGCACAATCTAGAGGGTTAAGAGGCGTGGGTGGATCTTTGATCCACCTGCACCCGTTATCCACACATGTCTGCTGATCAGATTAGCAGACGTGTGGGGGATTACAGCGAGATTGCCACCATAACTCGCAGTAACTGAAGGGAGACAACCAAGGACATACCAGTATGTCTTTGGTCATAAAGGGGTCAATCTGAAAGGTCACAGAGGAATAAATTGTAATCTCTTCGAAAGGCCTTTCTCATATTTTCTAATACAAATGTTCATAAGTCTATCGTCATGAGAAATTTGATCAACAATGCTGTGTGTAGCAGTATTACAAGGAGAAAGCCACTGCTCTTTAAAAAGAACATTCCTGCCCATCTGCAGTTCCCTAAAGATCATTGACAAACCAGAAGACAAATGTTTTGAATATGGATGACACCAAAATAGAGTTTTTTTGGTTTAAATGACAAGCATAATATTTGGAGAAAAAAAATGTATTACAGTATAAAAAAATCAAACCATCTGTAAAAACATGGTTATATCATAGTTTGGGCCTATTTGTGTGCATTTGTCCCATAATGACTTGCCTCATTCAGTGAACAGTGGATTTAAAATGACAATAGTAAATTCTAAAAGAAAATGTCACGACATCTGGCCATAACCTGAATCTCAAGAGAATTAGGGTTATAAAGCAGACAACGACCCAAAGCATGCAAATCATTCCAAAAAAGAATAGTTAAAGAAGAATAAGGCGGAAGTTAAGTAGAATGTTGTGGAATATGCTGAAACAAGCAGTTCATAGAAGAAAACCCTTCAACATAAAAGTCTTAAAGCAATCTTATTGGCAGGAATGGGTGAAAATTCCATCAAGCCAATGTGCAGAACTAATCAACAATTACTGGAGACTTTCAGATACAGAATTCGCTGAACCACCGGCTTCACACCAAATACTGAAATCTAAGGTTCACACACTCTTGACAACAATGACTGAGACAGAAGTAAGTGTATATACCCAGGTGAACGAATGGAATGATAGGTGTCATCTCTCCTGGGAGCATTGTACTATGAGTACAACATCGTGTTATATATACTTTTGCTACGGAGTGTCATTTGATATTGGAACATTTTTAACATTTTAATAATAATAAATATTATTATTATTATTATTATTATTATTATTATTATTATTATTATTATTATTAATAATAATAATAATAATAATAATAATAATGTCTATTTTTTACTTATGGTTTGATTTATTTCGCTTTATTTTCTTGTACGACTTGTGAGACATTCTCATGTAGTTTTAGGTCAAATTTATGTAGAAGTATGGAACACACTAAAGGGTTCAAAACACAGACATTCAAGCAGCAAGGTATGATTTTAATGTAAAACCTGCGTTGCTCCAGAGAAAACATCCTTTAAAAAGCCAATCTGGTAAAATCTTGGGCTGGTTTTTCCACACTGCAGAATTTCAAAGTAACACAAACCTGGCTGCAATCTGATAGCAAATAGATGTCAGCAGACCTTTTGGAATTTCCCACAAAAATGTAATTTGTGGCAAATAACGTAAAGCTTATAATTGAAGACTCATATGTGATAACAGCTAGGGAATAACAATATACATGCACATATTTACTAAAAGTGCACAGGATAGATTGCTAGCCCTAAATAGCTGCACCTATCTGTGCACTGCCTAACAGCAGGAGTTGGCACCCTAAAAATGCGATATGGCGCCCCCACTCTCCCTGATGTGCCTGAAGTCCCTGCCGGAAAAAAAGTGCAGTGCCTAAGATAAGTGCAACAAACAAATTTGTGTGGTGTGTGGACAGTAGGGAGGAAAAATCAAAAACTTATTTCATTGATGTGAACAGAATGGTAATTTCAAACCTCAGCGCATTTCTCCTAGAAGTGGGTTCCTCAGGAGGCCAATAGTATCTACAATGGTGGCTCAGGAAAACCCTCTGTAGCCAAATGGCTGATTGAAAGAGGGGATCCTGTTGATAAATAGCACACTGCAGACCCAAATAGTGCTGGTGTCCAAGGGAAAACACCCTATTCAATGAGATCACGGCTTATAATTGCTCAAAATATACTTGTGGAGGAAAGGAAAGAGAAAAAGAACCCAGCTGACCATAAGAGATTACACCTCACAGGCAAGAGAGAGGAACCCACTGATCATAAGAGCTTAAACAATACAGGAAAAAGATTGACCCAATGACTTTGAAGATAGAAAGCAACTCTGCCATACAAACTGTGTTCCAGTAGGAGCTGGTGATCATAGATAGCGAAAGTAGTAACCCCCTTTACAAGGTAAGATAATCTATAAGATGTTTTAGCTTCAGGGCTAGTGATGGGTGATCCCTCCAATGGTCAGCATCGGGAGCCTTGCCCGATCGTTTTGTAAGGATCAGGATCGAGATAACACGATCTTGCGTCTGATCACCGATCTCGAGCTTTCCAGTTATGGGATGCGGCAGGGTAAAATAAAGAATATAGTTAATAATAAACATTGTCATTATACTTACAGGTCCCAAGTAGAGATGAGCGAACCAGTCGCGGTTCGGCTCGAGGTCGGTTAGCCGAACGGAGCTCCCGTTCGAGTTCGGTTCGTCGAACGTTCGACGAACCGAACTCGAACTGCATAGGAAACAATGGCAGGCAATCACAAACACATAAAAACACCTAGAAAACACCCTCAAAGGTGTCCAAAAGGTGATAAACAACTCACAACACAACACAAACACATGGGAAAGTGACAAGGACATATATTCATGCGAAAACAAAACAGCTGGACAAGGAAAAAGAGGAGGAGACACAGATATATGAGTATATGCAAGGAAACATCGATGTCATTACTGTGCAACTTGAGCCCTGCTCATTTTAGGCTTCCAATCTGGATAAATTGCCTGAGCTTGCCACGTACGCTTGGGGATCTTGTCGTGTCCTGCAGCCAGCCTTCTCTCGGAACCTATCTTCAGTGCTGCTGGGGGTCTAGTGGCAGATAAGCACACGTGTCTGTCCACTGACAATGTGGACATGGCTCTCAGAGGATTTTTCTTCCCCTGGGTCAGCCAGGGGAGGCGAAAGGCACGCATATTTTTGAGAGTGCTTCATGCAAAGCATCTTTTTCTTTTTCAAAAGGGGGGTCAACTGATGCCAGTCAAGTGGGGTGTGTGTGGCCCAATTAGTGGCAACGAGGGAGACTGTGGTTGGAGTCCCCTCGCTGTGTTTCTAAAAGAACCAAGATGAACAAGTCATGGCTCTCAGAGGACTTTTCTTCCCCTGGGTCAGCCCGGGGACGGGAAAGGCACGCGTATTTTTGAGAGTGCTTCATGCAAAGCATCTTTTTCTTTTTCAAAAGGGGGGTCAACTGATGCCAGTCAAGTGGGGTGTGTGTGGCCCAATAAGTGGCAATGAGGGAGACTGTGATTGGAGTCCCCTCGCTGTGTTTTACATGATTTTCAAAGGGCAGGACATGCCTAAGAGGTTGGGTTTCATCATCTGCAACTTGTTGGCAACAGATAGGCTGCCTTTACACCCTTTTGAGATCGAGGATTTTCAAGACCTTATGCCCATTGCAGTGCCCCAAGAGCCGATGGCCAGTCGTCACTCCTTCTCCAAGAAAGGCATGCCCGCGCTACCACAGCAGGTCGCACACAACCTCACCGATTCCTTGAGAAACTCTGTGTGTGACAGGGTGCATTTCACCACAGATACTTGGACCAGTAAGCATGGACAGGAGAGTTACATGTTGCTCACTGGGCACTGGGTAACTATGGTGAGAGATGGAGAAGGGTTTGCTGTACAAGTCTTGCCGTCCACACGACTTGTGTGTCAATCCTTCATCTGTATGTACAAGTTCCTCCACTGCTTCTGCCTCCTCAACCTCGTGTGGGTCCTCCACCTCGGCCCAAACCCTGTGTGGTCAGGCCACCCGCGTTGTAACTGCGCCCAAGGAATCCCACACACCTCCTTACTATGCTGGCAGCAGAGCTCAAGGCCATCAGGCGGTCAAATGTTTACTTTGAAATGTAGGGGAAATGTGAGACACCGCTTAGGAATTGTGGACGATTAGCTCTGGAGAGTGAGACAGAGTTTCATCAATGGTTGTCTCCACTTAACCAGCAGCCAGGGAAGGTCGGGTGCGACAATGATGCAAACCAGTCTGCGACCCTTCTTCAGGGCAATGTGGCACACGTGCCTTGTATGGCTCACGTGTTGAACCTGGTTGTCCAGCAATTTTTAAAACACTATCCCGGCCTACATGGCCTTCTGCAGAGGGCAAGGTGTAACGCCTGCCTGGATCGACACACTCAGATGGGCTGTAAAGGATAGGCTAGAGGCAAGCCACTCACCAAGCTGGACACCCAGAACCCTGAAACCCTTTAACCCCTATACAGTGATTTGGAATTACACAGGGCCCAAGTTGATCTATACCTGTGGAAGGCTGCAGTTCCAGAGAATAGTAGTCATGCAGGGTCAAAAACATTAATTGAGGAAGAGGAACAGAATGGGATGGCCAGGACTTAATCACAAAACAAGCAGAGGTGAAATGCGGATCGGCCAACAAGGTACATAAACAGCAAGCAGGAAAAGTAGTCAGGTAACAAGCACACAAACTCATAAAACTGAACTGGGGGTAACAGTAGCAAGAGGTTCATAGCTTTGTCTGGCAGTGGTCTGCAGACAGGAGGGGCCTAAAAAAGGGTGTGGTGTCTTCCCATTGGTTGTAGCTGAATGATAGTACTTCATCTGTGAGATACCCACCACCTACATTCAGCCTGTGGTTCTGTATCTGTCAAGGTAACGCAACCCAGTGGGTGACCATAACCTGCGTCCACCTGCGCCGCAGGCTGTTACACCTTGCGGCTCTCCTGTGGCAAGGAATGAGACAGTCTCCTTGCCTGCCACGAGCGCTCCTGCTCAGCAGCGCCGAAGGTCTGCCAGACTGCGCAGAGTGCAGGAGAAACCTCCTCAGAGAGGCAGCACAAGGGTGACACCTAGTAGTACTCCTGTTGCAAGAAATGAGGCGGTCTCCCATTCCTTGCCTGCCGCAGCTCCTCCTGCTCAGCAGCCTCGAAGGTCTGTGAGGTTGTGCAATGTGCAGAGATTTGCTGCTCAGGGAAGCAGTGAGACTCCCGTTATCTCTACACATTGTGAGACCGAGGATCCCGCCTCTATTTCCCAGAGGAAGGAGGGTGAGCATGTGCTATGCTTGGTGGATCCTGATTCGCCCACTGACGTCACACGGCTTGATGACAAGGCTGGTGACGTGGTGAATCCTGACTGGCCAGGCTGGGATGTCGTGGATCCTGATTGGGTCAAGTCCGTCATCTCCGCCTCGCGCCCGCCCTTGGCTGGAGCTACACCTCCTTAAAAGCTCCTCCTGCCATCATGGCGGCGCGCGACCGTCCTTCTATGTTTGGATGTCTGGCAGCGTGCTGCCACGCCACTGCTCAGGCATTATCTTCTTCTGTGGGCTTGGCCCTTGCTGCTTAGGCAGCACCTGGTTTGCAGGCCGTGTCCCTGCCTTGCTGCTCTGGCAGTAGCTCCTTCTACAGGCCGTGTTCCTGTCCCAGGTGAGCTCCTTGAGTCTCCACTGGACTCACCTGGTTATTGAAAGCACACGTGCGTGGGCACCTCTGTGCTATCCTCGTGCCATATTCTCGTGACTTCCACTGGCACACGTGCGTGGGCACCTCTGTGCTTCCCCGTGCAACAGGTACACCGAGCCGTGTGATCCCTGCCATACAACCCACACGGGTTAGGGCAGACCGGTGTACATAGATCGTCTGTGACATTCCAGACGATCGCTAGCAGCAACCCGCTCACTCTTCACCCACCATAGCAGCGGTCCCTTACACCGCACAGTGGACCTTGACCGGCGGAAGTTGTCCATTCCCCATCTTGGCACGCTTCCCCGGGTCCCCCTCGTAACAGCAGGCATCGACTCCTTTCCCATCATCAGCACTATGCACGAAAGGAACACGTTGTCACCTGGCGACCGGAGTACATATTGATTGAGTGGACTACGTTGGTGACTTAACAGCCATGTGCGGCAATGATGCAAACCTGTCTGCGGCCCTTCGTCAGGGCAATGTGACACACGTGCCTTGTATGGCTCACGTGTTGAATCTGATTCTCCAGCAATTTTTAAAATACCATCCCGGCCTACATGGCCTTGTGCAGCGGGCACGCTGCTATGTGCTCACTTTCATCCTTCGCACCCAGCAGCTCAACAACTTTCATCGCTCCTGAAGTCTTAGGGTCTGGCGGTTAAACGCCTGAAATGCGATGTTCCGACACACAGGAATTGGAATCTGCACATGTTGCAGCGTCTGTGGCAGCACCGCAGAGCCCTGCTGAAATACGGTATGATGTATACCCTGGGCTAACTTGATCCAGAGGTGGTGCAGATCACGCTGCTGGAGTGGTGTCAGATCAAGGACCTATGCACCCTTCTACACAGTTTACAAATGTCGACGAAGATGTTTAGCACTAACGATGCCATTCTCAGCATGACAATTCTGGTCATCTACAAGATGGAGCACACTGTAAGCATTATTCGGAGTCAGGTGTTGGTCCAAGAGGAAGGGGAGGAAGTACAGGAGGAGTCATATGCAGAAGGGATAATAAGATCTACAAGGTCCATACGTTGAGCGGCACCTAGGCAGCAGTCATGGTGGGGGATAGGGATTAACAAGGGCACATAGTATCAGCAAAAATTGTTGAGGAAGGTGCAGGAGCCCATGAAGAAATGGAGGACGAACTTGCGATGGGCATGGAAGACTCAGCAGATGAGTGAGAGCTTGCTCACATTTCGGTTGTGCGAGGTTGGGGGGAGAGGGCAGAGGAAGGAGGCACGATTCTCACCTCTCTGCCACCAACAAACCAAGGACTTGGTCCTCCTGGATGCACAAGACACATGAGCGCCTTCTTACTGCACTACCTACAACATGACCCTCGGATTGTACGAATTCGAAGTAATGCTAACTGCTGGGTTGCCACACTGTTAGATCCCCGGTACAAGACAAAATTTGGCGAAATAATTCCAGCCATAGAAAGGGACGCACGTGTACAGAAGGTGCACCTGCAGAAGGTGGTACGGATTCTTAGATCTGCTTTTCCAGTAAACACCAGTGCTGCACAGAGTGAATCTCAATGCTTTGTCATGGATAGGAGGAAATGGGCTTTTACTTGTCCACATCTGAGGGACCGAGGGCTGGCTGCTGGGCTGAGATGGCATTGAGTACGGTGTCCCTGCAGAGTTGCACTTTTGGTCATATACCAAATGAGTTGAAAAAGGACAAATGCTGGTGGAAAGGGGAACAAGTGTGTTGGAAAGGGGAAAAAAGTTTTTGTCCATGGGTTTGGTGGTTAAGCAAAAGTAACATTTGATGAGGAAACACCATCTGTTACGGTGGGACTGGCAGATTTGGATAAGGTGGTATATACTATGTTACCGGTATATAACGAAAATTAATAAGAAAAGAAAGAGAAAGGTATGTATCCCCATCAGCAGTCAATGTCCACCGTGCTCCCAGATGGAAAAGGAGAGGTTGGCAACTGGAAGGTTAGATGGAGGATACAGATCTGTGTGGCTATGAAACCAATAGTTGCCTGAACCGAGTTAGACGCCACTCGGATCTGGAGACTGGGAGCCCTGTTAGCGTCACAGGGTCCACACGCCCACCCAGCCCAGGAACTCCCTGTTAACATCACAGGGGCCATTCAGTACACTGACCGTGTGCATTGGGGCCACACCTGTGGACAGCAGGCGCATCAGCAGCAGCAGGCCTGTTAATGCCACTGGGCTGCACAAGCAGGACTTGTAGGACAGGAGCTGGTCTTAACCGTTCTGCGTTACCAACTGTGGTGGCGGCCTGCATCGACGCCCTATCTCTGCCTACCTCTGGCCTAAAGCCGCAATGGGTTCAACACATGGAGGTGTGCTCTTTCGGAGCATAATAGAAGACTGCGCACCTCCTTGTTGGCTCCAGCCCGTTTTATAACCTGGGTCCGCCCCAAACCAGGGTGGACCACAATGCACCTCCTGGAGACAAAAGCAGAGTGACATGTCATGAGTGGCATAACTAGCGTCCTATTTGGAACCGCAACTTCAATAATGACCTCATGGCTGCCACGACACAAACACCTCACCAGTCATCGTCTGACCATCAATAATGAGGTGACAAGTCATAGGGGTGGGCCTCTGCAAGCCATTTGGGAGTGGCCTGGCCACATCGTCAGGACACCTGATGCCCTGTGGTCTATATGTGCCCCCCCACATCAGGGGCAGGGCCAAAGAGTTCATTACCGGACCTAGTTTCTGATGCAGTAAGTGCCTGAGCATGGTCAGTTGCATGAAATAGAGTCTCTGAAAAAAGACTATCAGCTTTAGCATGGTGTCTCAGCACAAAACAGGACTTAGACCCGGCACGAAATGCAAGTACCTGTGCAAAGAGGCTTTTCACACTAAGTGTGGGAGCATGCGCTGTATCCCGAAATGAAGACTTAGCCTCAGGAATGGCACAGTCAGGCTGAGCATACTCACTAGGCGAAACACTGTAGTTAGGCTGCAGCTGGGGTAAATCGGCACACGCATGCGCACTAGCTGCCTCTCCACACTTACACGTGGAGGAGAAATTGCTCTTCGGGTGTGGACTTGGAGATGCTGTCTATGAACAGAAGGAAAAGCTAAAGGAAGCCTCACTTTCTATCCCTCCGAATTATCAAATGCAGCAATGAATTCCCTGAGTTTGCTATAACATTAGCGTAGCAAAATGTGCATGAGGGTGTCCTGCACAGGTGCTAGAAATAGCTTGGCACCAGTGGGACAATAATGAAATACAACATCCAGTTCTATGATGCCACTAAATGGCAGTATTTTTTGCTATCATTATAGCTTATTAAAAACAGAGCAGGAGGGTGTCATGCACAGGTGCTGCACATAGATTTGCACCAGTGGGGCACTAATGGAGTACAACAGCCACTTCTTGTATGCCACTAAGTTTACTCAATTTTTGGTATTATAATGTCTTAGTAAGTAACAATGAGTTTGAGTGTGCAATGCAGGCAGAGGTGCTGCAAATATCTTTGCACTAGTGGGACTATACAGAAATCCAATAGCCATGTTTAGGATGCCACTAGGTTCACTCAGTGTTTGCTAGTATAATGGCTTAGTAACAATGAGTTTGAGTGTGCAATGCAGGCAGACGTGCTGCAAATATCTTTGCACTAGTGGGACTATACAGAAGTCCAATAGCCACGTTTAGGATGCCACTAGGTTCACTCAGCGTTTGCTAGTATAATGGCTTAGTAATAATGAGTTTGAGTGTGCAATGCAGGCAGACGTGCTGCAAATATCTTTGCACTAGTGGGACTATACAGAAGTCCAATAGCCACGTTTAGGATGCCACTAGGTTAACTCAGTGTTTGCTAGTATAATGGCTTAGTAACAATGAGTTTGAGTGTGCAATGCAGGCAGACGTGCTGCAAATATCTTTGCACTACTGGGACAATACAGCAGTCCAACAGTTACTTTTATGATGCCACTAAGTTCACTCAGTGTTTGCTAGTATAATGGCTTAGTAACAATGAGTTTGAGTGTGCAATGCAGGCAGACGTGCTGCAAATATCTTTGCACTAGTGGGACTATACAGAAGTCCAATAGCCACGTTTAGGATGCCACTAGGTTCACTCAGTGTTTGCTAGTATAAAGGCTTAGTAACAATGAGTTTGAGTGTGCAATGCAGGCAGACGTGCTGCAAATATCTTTGCACTAGTGGGACTATACAGAAGTCCAATAGCCACGTTTAGGATGCCACTAGGTTCACTCAGTGTTTGCTAGTATAATGGCTTAGTAACAATGAATTTGAGTGTGCAATGCAGACAGACGTGCTGCAAATATCTTTGCACTAGTGGGACTATACAGAAGTCCAATAGCCACGTTTAGGATGCCACTAGGTTCACTCAGTGTTTGCTAGTATAATGGCTTAGTAACAATGAGTTTGAGTGTGCAATGCAGGCAGACGTGCTGCAAATATCTTTGCTCTAGTGGGACTATACAGAAGTCCAATAGCCACGTTTAGGATGCCACTAACATCCAAACAGCAGTGATCTGAATGCACTGACTTACACTATTACAGTGGAAAGCCAGCTAGGAATTAGCTTGTCTTTTTGCTGCTAGAACCGTTCTCGAACGTATCTAGAACTATCGAGCTTTTGCAAAAAAGCTCGAGTTCTAGTTCGATCTAGAACAGCCCCCAAAATCACTCGAGACGCGAACTGGAGAACCACGAACCGCGAACCGCGCTCAACTCTTGTCCCAAGAAGCGTCCTTCAGACTCTGTCTCCCAGTTGCTCCTGCTTCCATGTCCGATCAATGCTCTACCCCAGGTTAAAGGACCTTCCGTGATGTTATAGCCATGTGACCAGTCAAGTGTGAATGTTGTATTACCTCGCTGGTTACAGACTAGTCACGTGACTATGACGTCAGTAAAGATCCTTCTGTTAACTGAACTTTGATTGACACTGTGGAGCATCGCATCGCATCACGGCGCACACTCTCCCGACAGCAGTGGTCAGCTGCATATATTTCCATACAGTTGACCGCTCCTGTCCTGAGAGTGTCAGGCTTTGTGGGGTGATGCAATGTGAGATACAAGTGACAATGCTGACAATGCTCTCTGCTTCTCACTCTGTATAGACTGTGTCTGCACAGAGTGATGAGGCAAAGTTGACTTTGCTGTCCCTGTGGATTACGTCGGACTAAGGATTGTCTTTATAATAAAGATGAAGTCTCAATGTCTTTTTTGTTTTATTTCTAATTAAAAAAAAATCTCTCTGTTGTTTTTTTTTTCTGTTTATTAGAAATTCATTTTGGTCATATCAAATTTGGTGTGACACCATGAATTTCGAGCTTAGTACCAGCTGAGAATGCAAACTGGTATTAACCCTTTTATTACCCAGCGTGCCACTGCATTAGGGCCGCTGTACGAGCCGGGTAAAGCACCTGGAAATGGCGCTAAGAAACAATGCGCCATTTTCAGGGGCGGCTGCGGACTGCCGAGAATCCCAGCACTCAGCTGCCTGACTTTACCTGACTGGCGATCAAAACAGGGAGCCCACGCATTTTTTTAAATTTATTTTTAAATAATTAAAAAAAAATGAATGGGCTTCCCCGGATTCACATTGAAGGCATCAAAACTATGAATTATCACATGTGGAATGAAATACTTAAAAAAAAAGTGTGAAACAACTGAAAATATGTCTTATATTCTAGGTTCTTCAAAGTAGCCACCTTTATATGAATAATGAAAAGAGTATATACAGCATAGGAGGAATAGAGCTATCCAACAGCATGTGTGAAAAAGACTTAGGTATACTAATAGATTACAGACTGAACATGAGTCAACAGTGTGACGCAGCAGCCAAAAAGACAAACACCATTCTAGGATGTATTAACAGAAGCATACATTCTAGATCACATGAAGTCATTATCCCCCTTTACTGCTCTTTGGTCTAACCTCATCTGGAATATTGTGTCCAGTTCTGGGCACCACATTTTAAAAAATACATCAACAAACTGGAGCAAATTCAGAGAAGAATGACCAGAATGGTGACTGGTCTGCAAACCATATCATATGAGGAATGGTTACAGGATTTAGGATTGTTTAGCTTGCAAAAGAGGAGACCTAATAGCGGTCTACAAATATCTTAAAGGCTGTTACACTGTAGAGGGTTCAGTTTTATTCTCATTTTCACAAGAAAAAACTAGAAGCAATGGGATGAAACTGATGGGGAGGAGACACAGATTGGATATTAGAAAAAACTTTTTGACAGTGAGGGTGATCAACGAGTGGAACAGGCTGCCACAAGAGGTGGTGAGTTCTCCTTCAATGGAAGTCTTTAAAAAGAGGTTGGACGGACATCTGTCTGGGATGATTTAGTGAATCCTACCTTGAGCAGGGGGTTGGACTAAATGACCCAGGAGGTCTATTCCAACTCTAATATTCTATGATTCTATGGTTATAATATATATATATATATATATATATATATATATATATATATATATATATATATATTATATATATTATATATATATATATATATACAGTACTGACCAAAAGTTTGGACACACCGTCTTATTCAAAGACTTTTCTTAATTTGCATGACTCTGAAAATTGTAGATTCACATTGAAGGCATCAAAACTATGAATTAACACATGTGGAATGAAATTCTTAACAAAAAATGGTGAAACAACTGAAAATATGTCTTATATTCTAGGTTCTTCAAAGTAGCCACCTTTTGCTTTGATTATACTCTGATTACACAAGAAAACTCTTTGAATGAGAATGTGTGTCCAAACATTTGATCTGTACTGTATATATAATGTGCACAATATATAGTCGTATAAAAATAAAAAAATTTAAAAAATTATGTAGCGCTCCGCAATATTTTTGATTCTCAGCGCAGATAAAGCGGATTGCTACGGGCTGCCACCCCATCTGCCTGGTTTTACCTTGCCTGGCAATCAAAATACAGACAGTCTATACAAAGTTAGAAGCAGAGAGCATTCTCAGCTCTGCTACATTGCTCTGTACAGAGCATGTAGCAGAGCTGACACTGAGGGTATGACTCGTGCAGTCTCTCATTGGTATCACCCCGCACGGCCTGACAATCTCCGGACATGAGCGGTCAACTGCATGGAAATAAATGCAGCTGAACTGCTCCTGTGGGGCGATTATGTGCTGTGATGTGACACTCGCACAGTGACAGTGTCACGCTGGGTGTGGGGAGAGACACCTAGCAAGTGGACTCCTGGGAATAAAGAGGCTAAAACACAAAAAGGGGGGATAACCAGGGGGCTCCTGCGCTGACCGTGACACTGGGGGGGCCCTGTGCTAGCCCTCAAAGACAGGTACCTATCAGAGTTAGGAGGTATTGCACGCCAACGTGCACACAAATGCACACAAACATGAACAGCAAAAGGGTAAAAAGGAAAAACAACAACTTCTCTTGAGAGGGAATTTTCAGAATATACAGCAACAGTAGTCTGAAGCCACATGTACTCCTGAGCAGCAACTTCTCTCTCCAAGTGAAGAGTATAACCCGCACTGGCGGAGTGAGAGGCCCCACATTATAAAGACCCTTAATTACGAGCTAGAGGAAAGGCTCCTCCAACCTGGCAATGAAACAGAAAAAAACCCTAAATCAAACCCTTAAAGGCAAAGCGTCCATTAACGTCAGGACGATTGCAGGACCCGTCTGCACCTGGTCTCAGCAGCAGCACCTGAAGCTCTAGACACATCTGTGATAGAGAGTCAAAGTTCAATTAAAAGGACCTTCGATGATTATAGTCATGCAATCAGTCTGTAAGCCAATGTCTGTAGATCCAGACTGGTCACATAGCTATGATATCATTGAAGGTCCTGTAAGTCAGTGCTGGTTATTGGTGGTAGAGCAATGATCGGACGCGGAAGCAGCAGTCGGGAGACAGTCTGCAGGACGCATTGCGGGACCTGTAAGTATGCTCATAATGTTTTTTAATAATGTGGGGGTTTTTTACAGCCCCAGGACCCGATCTGTACCTAGTCTATAACACGAGCTTCCCAGGAAAACTTGGGATCGTGTACATGATCAATATGGGATCGGTACGATCCCTGATTTTTACAAGTCGGGATCGCCCATCACTATTCAGGGCATTATGGAAATATTCTAAAACACAAATTTCACAAAATTTGACTCAAACCCAAGCAGATTGATCCCCTCGTCTCCAACACCTAGCAATTTAATCATGCTGCCCGTGTTTTGGGAAGCAAGAATCTCATGACAGGTTCAGTTTAATTGTTAAGTTATAATTTTTGCATAAAGACTTTTTTATATTAGTGCAAATTATGTTATCCATTAGACTAAAAATACTACTTTTGTATGTTTTAAAAATATAAAATAATTGTATCTTTTTTACTTTTGTCTGTGTTGTAAATATTTATATATATATATATATATATATATATATATATATATATATATATATTCGAATATCTTAACTTATTTGCACTCTATGTAGCTGTATTTCATGTATCATATATGTGTCATATAGTCAATATACACGAACAAACCTCAGAAATAGTTTGTCTTTGCAAAAATTCTTTAAATGCCTTTTGGATTTTGGTCCCCGAGAAAAGGCTTCTACATGACATAGAAAACAGTTAACCCTGTTGCTCATTAGCTTAAAAAAATTAGTAAAATCAGACAAGAACTGACAAATATTATAAAAAAACTAAATTCACTCTAATTTTTTATAAGCTTGAGCGTGTGGTAATCACCGGTACAGAACCATAACAACAAGGATGCTGATTCTCCAAAATGAATGAACAGCTAAATCAATCAATGTTACATTATTGTATCGCATAATGGCAGAATTAATGAAATATGGATGGGTGTCTAAATCCACAGCTGTAAACCAAAGTAATAATTCTATTTAATGAAAAGTATTGGAAACTTCTCGAAAGTAGTCACATAAATTTACATTAGTCTCAAGCCATTAAGTCATTATTTGAAAAAGAAATCAGAAGAATCTAAAGTAAAATAAAGAAGGGAATTTTGTTACTTACCGTAAATTCCTTTTCTTCTAGCTCTTATTGGGAGACCCAGACGATTGGGGTATAGCTACTGCCCTCCGGAGGCCACACAAAGCACTACACTAAAAAGTGCAAGGCCCCTCCCCCTCTGGCTATACCCCCCGTGGTATCACGGGTTCTCCAGTTTTAGTGCCAAAGCAAGAAGGAGGAAGCCAATAACTGGTTTAAACAAATTAACTCCGAATAACGTCGGAGAACTGAAAAACCGTTCAACATGAAGAACATGTGTACCCGCAAACAACCAAGAAATCCCGAAGGACAACAGGGCGGGTGCTGGGTCTCCCAATAAGAGCTAGAAGAAAAGGAATTTACGGTAAGTAACAAAATTCCCTTCTTCTTCAGCGCTCTATTGGGAGACCCAGACGATTGGGACGTCCAAAAGCTGTCCCTGGGTGGGTAAAGAGATACCTCATGTTAGAGCTGCAAAACAGCCCTCCCCTACGGGGATGTCACTGCCGCCTGCAGGACTCTTCTACCTAAGCTGGCATCCGCCGAAGCATAGGTATGCACCTGATAATGTTTGGTGAAAGTGTGCAGACTCGACCAGGTAGCTGCCTGGCACACCTGTTGAGCCGAAGCCTGGTGTCGTAGCGCCCAGGACGCACTCACGGCTCTGGTTGAATGGGCTTTCAGCCCTGAAAGAACCGGAAGCCCTGCAAAACGGTAGGCTTCCAGAATTGGTTCTTTGATCCATCGAGCCAGGATGGCTTTAGAAGCCTGCAACCTCTTGCGCGTACCAGCGACAAGAGCATCGGAACGGCGTACGGGCGTCGTGCGTGAAATGTAGATTCTGAGTGCTCTCACCAGATCTAGCAAACGTAAATCGTTCTCATACCGGTGAACCGTATGAGTGCAAAAGGACGGTAAGGAGATATCCTGATTAAGATGAAACGAGGATACTACCTTAGGGAGAAACTCCGGAATGATGCGCAGCACTACCTTGTCCTGGTGAAACACCAGGAAGGGAGCCTTGGATGACAGAGCTGCCAGCTCAGACACTCGCCGAAGCGATGGGATCGCAACGAGAAACGCCACCTTCTGTGACAGGCGAGAAAAGGAAACTTCCTTCAGAGGCTCGAAAGGCGGCTTCTGGAGAGCAACTAGAACCCTGTTCAGATCCCATGGGTCCAACGGCCGCTTGTACGGGGGTACGATATGACAAACCCCCTACGGGAACGTGCGCACCTTAGAAATACGTGCTAGACGCTTCTGAAAAAACACGGATAGTGCTGAGACTTGCCCTTTGAGGGAGTCTAGCGACAAGCCCTTTTCTAACTCCTATTGTAGGAAGGAAAGAAAGATAGGCAATGCAAATGGCCAGGGAGACACTCCCTGAGTAGAGCACCAGATTAAGAAAATCTTCCACGTTCTGTGGTAGATCTTAGCAGACGTGGGCTTCCTAGCCTGTCTCATGGTGGCAACGACCCCTTGGGATAATCCTGAAGACGCTAGGATCCAGGACACACAAGCCACACAGTCAGGTTCAGGGCCGCAGAATTCCGATGGAGAAAACGGCCCTTGAGACAGTAAGTCTGGTCGGTCTGGTAGTGACCCCGGTCGGCCGACCGTGAGATGCCACAGATCCGGGTACCACGATCTCCTCGGCCAGTCTGGTGCGACGAGTATGACGCGGCTGCAATCGGATCTGATTTTTGCGCAGTACTCTGGGCAAGAGTGCCAGAGGTGGAAACACATATGTGAGCCGGAACTGCGACCAATCTTGCACTAAGGCGTCTGCCGCCAGAGCTCTGTGATCGCGCGATCGTGCCATAAATGCCGGGACCTTGTTGGTGTGCCGAGACGCCATTAGGTCGACGTCCGGCCCCCCCCCAGCGGCAACAGATTTCCTGAAACACGTCCGGGTGAAGGGACCATTCCCCCGCGTCCATGCCCTGGCGACTGAGGAAGCCTGCTTCCCAGTTTTCTACGCCCGGGATGTGACTGCGGATATGGTGGATGCTGTGTCCTCCACCCACATGAGGATTCGCCGGACTTCCTGGAAGGCTGCTGACTGCGTGTCCCTCCTTGGTGGTTGATGTATGCCACCGCTGTGGAGATGTCCGACTGGATTCGGATCTGCTCCCTTCTAGCCACTTTTGGAAAGCTAATAGGGTAAGATACCCTGCCCCGATTTCCAGCACATCGAACTGAAGGGTGGACTCCTGCTGAGTCCACGTCCCCTGAGCCATGTGGCGGAGACAAACTGCTCCCCACCCTGACAGACTCGTATCTGTCGTGACCACTGCCCAGGATGGGGGCTATGGCAATGAGGTGGGAATAAGCCACTATTGCAGAGAGTCCTCGGCCGTCAGGGAAAGGGAGACTTCCCGTCCAGGGAGGTTGACTGCCCATCCCATTTGCGGAGAATGTCCGATTGCCGTTGGCGCAGATGAAACTGCGCAAAGAGAACTGCCTCGATGGCTGCCACCATCTTCCTTAGGAAGTGCATGAGGCGCCTTAAGGGGTGCGAGTGGCCTTGAAGGAGAGACTGCACCTCTGTCCGCAGTGAACGCTGCTGGTTCAGCGGAAGCTTCACTATGGCTGATAGAGTATGAAAACTCCATGCCGAGATACGTTAGTGATTGAGTCGGAGACAGATTTGACCTTGCCAAATTGATGATCCACCCGAAAGTCTGGAAAGTCTCCAGCGTAACATTCAGGCTGCGTTGACATGCCTCGAGGGAGGTTGCTTTGACGAGTAGATCGTCCAAGTACGGAATCACTCCGTGAGAGTGCAAGACTGCTACCACTGCTGCCATGACCTTGGTGCCCACCCGTGGGGCTGTCGCCAGACTGAATGGCAGAGCTACGAACAGAAGATGTTCGTCTCCTATCACAAAACGTAGAAAACGTTGGTGCTCCGTAGCAATTGGCACGTGGAGATAGGCATCTTTGATGTCTGTTGAGGCAAGGAAGTCTCCTCGAGACATTGAGGCAATGACGGATCGGAGGGATCCCATCCGGAACCGCCTGGCGTTCGCATGCTCGTTGAGCAGTTTCAGAACCAGAACAGGACGGAAGGAACCGTCCATTTTTGGAGCCACAAAGAGATTGGAGTACAAACCCTCGCCCTCGTTCCTGAGGGGGGACAGGGATCACCACTCCTTCTGCTCTTAGAGCGTCCACCGCCTGCAGCAGGGCATCTGCTCGGTGGAGAGGTGGGGCCGTTCTGAAGAATGGAGTCGGAGGACGAGAACAGAACACTGTCCTGTGCACGTGAGCACAATGTCCGTCACCCACCGGTCTGTGACCTGTGGCAGCTAAATGTCGCCAAAGGCGGGGGAGTCTGCCATCAGCCGCGGATGCGGAGAGAGAGAGAGAGCTGAGAGTCATGAGGAGACCGCCTTGGTAGCGGTTCCTCCGGCTGCCTTCTTTGGGCGTGATTGAGCCCGGCCGGAATCTGAGCCCGTCTGAGGTTTTGTAGCCCTTTTGCACGAGGACAATTGGGACCTGCCCGAGCTTGGGAAGGACCGAAACCTCGACTGTACTTTTAGGACAGCATTAATAGGGTAAGTCGCAGTGCAGACATTGCGGAGTTACGGACGCCTCTGCGGTACAGATGTACATGTGCTCAAGGCCAGCTGCGCAAGAACCGCTGAAAAGGTTAGGTTGCCTATACGGCTGTGAATGCCGGAGCAACCGACACGCCGATAGCCTCCTAGACAGATTTCAACCAGAGTCCATCTGTCTGTGAATGGCATCTTTAAGTGAAGCCCCATCTCCAGTGCAACTATGGCTCTATATGCAAGCCTGGAGATTGGAGAATCCACCTTTGGACCCTGGGTCCGGCGCTGACCACGTCAGGGGAAAAAAGGGATAACGTGTATCCTAAAAACGTTTGGAGAAGACGCTTATCTGGTAAGCGTGGTGTTCCTGGACTGCCTCTCTGAAGGCAGCGTGGCCAGAAAAATACTCAATATCTGCGTGAGACACTGAAAAGGAACTTCTCCTGTTCGTCTCCTATCTCCACTGGGGGAGCTGAGGGAGGAAGATCCAACCTTCCATTGGTGGACGGTATAGGATCATTCCGTATGGCGTTACCACCCGGTGTATCCGGATTGAGAGCGATGTCAGTATCAAAGCCCTGAAGAGCAGCCTTTTGTTCAAGTAGATTGCCCATGGGTGCAAGTCTCTAAATTATGACTACTCCGTCCCTGTCCATGGACAGGGTTGACAGGAGGTTTCTTTGGCCACAACTAGTAGAGCCCCGGCAGACGAAGTGCTAGAGACCCCGGCAGACGACGTGCTACAGGGGAGCATGCACACAATGGGACGGTGTCATGAACAGCATCCCATGTAGTAAAAACAGCACTGAAAACTGTGTTGCTTTTTTGCCGCTGCCGACTAGCCATCTAGAAGTATATAGCCAAGATTGGTGACCGTACATTGCAATGTATAGCATACAGGCATAAAGTACAAATGACCACTGCAGCACAAGCAATACAAGCAGCATAGAAGCCTGTGCCCTGGCACCCCTGCTCTTCTGCTGCTGTATACTAGTCATCTAGGGGAATATAGCCCAGAAGAGTGACCCTACAGTGCAATGTATAGCATACAAGCACAAGTACAAATGAACACTGCAGCACATGCAATCCAAGCAGCATAGAAGCCTGTGCCCTGGCACCTCTGCTCTTCTGCTGCTGTAGACTGGTCATCTAGGGGAATATAGCCCAGAAGAGTGACCATACAGTGCAATGTATAGCATACAAGCACAAGTACAAATGCACACTGCAGCCCATGCAATACAAGCAGCATAGAAAAAAACCTGTGCCCCAGCACCCTTGGTTTTCTGCTGCTGTAGTCTAGCCATTCCAGGAGAATATAGCTAAGACTAGCGACTGTACAGTGCAATGTATAGCATATAAGCATAAACACAAATGAACACCTCAGTCGTGCAAAACAAGCAGCCTAGAAAGCCTGTGCTTTAGCACACCTGCTTTCCTGCTGCTGATGAGTCGCTCCCCAAGCGGGCATATAGCGACCCATGCAGTTAAAAACAACACATGTATACACTGCATATATATTGTGGTCAGCACTATGTGTGCCCTTACCGCCCGCCTATAAGCGGGTGTATGAACGCCACTGTCCTGCCTTGGTGCCCCGAGCTCTGTAATGGCTGCCGGCTTCTTCCCCAGCTCGTGTGAGTAGGGGCGGGCCGTGGGCGTGCCCCCAAGGCAGAGCGGGAATCCGGCGCCCGACAGTGTGCAGTGAGAGGGCTGGAGCATGTAAAAAGGCTCCAGCCCTCGGCGCTGCTGATTGTTCAGCGCCTGTCCCCTTCCCTGAGTGACAGGGAGGGGGCGGGAACGAAGCGGCACTAGGCCGCAGAAGCCGGGGACTGGAGTTATAAGCGCCGCCGCCGTAAAAGCGCGGTCGGCGCCCAGTCCCCGGCGAACTACAAGTCCCAGCCGCGCCGCCGCTCCCGGAGCGTCCGGCGCGGTAGTTCCCAAAACACAAAGTCACTCAGCAAGGCTGCAGTGACTGTAACCCTTTACTGTCCCCGGCGCACTAGCACACCCAGCAAGTCTGGAGTGTGCTGTGCCTGTGTGTACGGGGACACAGAGTACCTGTAATGGTGCAGGGCCATGTCCCTGAACGGTACTCCAGCTCCACATCCAGCAGGTTCAAATGGGTCTGTGGATGGAGCCCGGCGTCAGAGCTTTGAGGCCGGCAGGATCCCACTTCCTCAGAGCCCCTCAGGGGGATGTGGAAGGAAAGCAGCATGTGGGCTCCAGCCTCCGTACCAGCAATAGGTACCTCAACCTTACAACACCATCCAGGGGTGAGAAGGGAGCATGCTGGGGACACTATATGTGTCCTCTTTTCTTCCATCCGAAATAGTCAGCAGCTACTGCTGACTAAAATCTGTGGAGCTATGCGTGGATGTCTGACCTCCTTCGCACACAAAGCTAAAACTGGAGAACCCGTGATACCACGGGGGGTATAGCCAGAGGGGGAGGGGCCTTGCACTTTTTAGTGTAGTGCTTTGTGTGGCCTCCGGAGGGCAGTAGCTATACCCCAATCGTCTGGGTCTCCCAATAGAGCGCTGAAGAAATGCAGATTTTAAGACACTGATTAGGGGTGAGTGAACACGGACTGTAAAGTTCAGGGTTTGTGCAAAACACCTGGAGTTCGGGTATCGGACCTTAACACAGACATTTCAATCTACATCCGGTTCCTGTTCGTTTTTTTCTGCCAAATAAAGCTTGTTTAAAGGCACCAAAGCAGCCTATCTGCAAGCTTTTAGGCTTTGGGAATGTCCGGAGCTATTGCAGCCATGCCAAGTATCAGCATGGCGTGGACTGGCCAGCGCACCACATGATCTGGGCTGTATAAAGGCCAGATCACGGGCCGCACAGCCATTCTGCTCTGTATAGCACAGGTATAGGATGCTGATAGACTGAGGAATAGGAGTGTACAAGAGTGAGGTTCCATTGTAGTGTACAGTACGAAAGACTCTATATGGAGACTGTGCCAGTCGTGTTGTTGTCTCACTCTGTGAAAAACAATTTTATTTAACTTTACTGAAGTACGCCTTTTGTGGTGAATTTAGGCAGCTGCAATAGGCCCCTGTACAGCACTTCCTGTGGCTTAAATCTCATCAAAAGTAAATTGTGTATATACTGTGGCTCCATTTTTTTGTGGACCTTATCCCTGGGAAAAAAATATTTTCAGTGCAGCCACCGAGTCCTCTGTGAGCTATCTTATAATTGATAGCTGGGCAGAGTGCAGCAGTTTCTCTTTCCAGAATCTCCACAAAAGCTGTGTGTGTAAACTGTGGCTCATTTTTTGTGAGCCTAATCTCTGGAAAAAAATGTAATCTTTGCACAAGCACCAAGTCCTCTGTCGGCCACCTAGTAATTTGTAGTTGACCACTGTGCAACAGATTGTCATTTCTGAAAATCCATAAAAGCTATGTATGTAAACTGTGGCTGGTTGTGGACCTAATCTCTGAAAAAAATCAATTTCAGTGCAGCAGGCTGTATATGGGTACTCATTAAAAGGGGCTGTCTAGTTACTGTTTGAAAAGGGTCTGTGGGGGCACTCAGGATTCAGGCAGTCTATTAATCTGCCATATTTTGATGGCCATAAAATGAGAACATCAAATAGGGTACATAGCTGAAATGGCGGAGCTGCTTCTAGATGAGGACGTGGTAGATCTGTGCCTGTTATGTGCTGAAATGAAACACCTTCCTCTGATCACAGAGACCTAAGGCTCTCTGTCGTCATTTCGTAAGCCCAAACACTGAAGCATGAATGTCGATGCCAGAAGATGTTGAGGGTTTTATATATTATGGCTAACAGTGCCTCCAGTTCCTTTTCATTGTCTCCCAGCTGGGCAACAGCTGAAAGCACAGAGTTGGCACCTGAGGTTTAAGGTCATCTTTCTTCAACCTCATCCCCTTCAAAAACAGGAAAACAGTGTGAGCTACAAATCATGCAGCGTTACTTATGCTTTTTGATTACTCTGATAGCTGGGGTCCCATGGCCCATCCCTCTGCGCATGTCCCAGAGATGACTGAGACTGAGTGCATTGACGCCAAACCACTGAATGTGTTGGGGAATGAGACCATGGGAGGACTAGTGCATACTGTAAGCAGACCACCAGACCACATCTCAGAGGATGATGAAACACAAGTACCAACTGCTTCAACTTTCTGCAGTGTGCAGACTGGCAAGGAAGGGAGGGGTGAGGAGTGAGTAGACGATGATGCAATGGATGATGAGGAGCTAGACTGCACTTGGAGCCAAGGCCATGCTACTGACATATGCAGTTTGGAGGAAATTAAGTTACTCACGTAGACCAAATAGCACCACAGCAAAAGAGAAAGCAAAGAGCAAGTTAAAGGAATTTTACACAAACACACACAAATCCTTTATTTTAAATAAAATTCAAAAAGCACCTTTTTCACCAATTTAATAGCCCCCAAAACACTCCCGCGTGTCCGACATAATCCACACAAGGTCCCATGATGAACACTGCTAAATCCAGAAGCTGCAGTGATGGAAAATGCGACCACTCGCTACAACTGTTCGGACACACTAAGGGCAGTGAGAGACCCAACTGTGAGAAGCAGTGATGTCAGTTAGGTCACCAGTGGTCACAGCTGGGTTCCAACAGTACCAAGTTTGACCACCAGGGATTGCTGGACTGCTGAATTCCAGATTTTCTGCAACAAACTGCAACTCCCACCAGAAAACTGCAGATTTGTTGCGGACATTTATGCAAAAAATCTGCATCTCCTGGCATAAAATCGCTTTAAAAACGCATCAACACCACATCACAGTTTTGGTGTGTTTATCTGCCAGGAGATGCAGATTTGGTGCAGAAATGTTGCAACCAAATACTAAATGTGCTCAAATTGCCTAATATGGTAATCTGGCATTGAGATTCATGACTTCACCTGCAGTGAGGTCACTGAGTTCAATGAGTTCATCTCAGTCAGTTCACCTGAGCTCACAGCTGTGACCTCAGATGAAGTAATTGAACTCGATGCTGTATTTTCAGATTAGGGAGTTTGTGTACATTGAGTATTTGTTTGCAGACATTTTTGCACCAAATCTGCATATCTTGCCAGAAAAATGCACCAAAATTGCATCATAAATGAATATAGTTTTGGTGCGTTTTTCTGACAAGAGATGCTGATTTGCTGCAGCTCAGTCAGTGTGTCCCTGACACTTTTTAATGTGACTGAGCACTGCAAACTCAGATGTAACAGTGCTAGGATCATTGTGGGACCTCGTGCGAATTACGTCAGACTTGGGGGGTTTGTTGTGGGGTTAATAAATAAATGAAAGAGGCTGTATTTTTTTTAATTTAAAATAAAGTTTTTTTGTGTGTTTGTTTTTATTATTTTTACTTACAGGGTTAGTAATGGAATGGTCTCTGACCCCCTCCTCATGACCAACCTTGGGTTTGATGAAAGATGTAATTGTTTGACAAATCAAAGCCTGTCATTAACTCCTTCTATTACTCCGATTGCTAACACACCAGTGTAGTCATAATGAGCCGGGCAAAACACTGGAATTGTGGCATCTAATGACCGCACACCACTTTTTAAATTATTTCTTTAAATAAAAAAACCCTCATGTGGTCCCTCATATTTTCATACACAGCCAAGATAATGCACACATCTGAAGGCTGCAGCCTGTAGCTGTTTCCTTTATCTTCACTGGGTATCAATATATGGAGGACACTGTGCCATTTTTTCAAATAATTATTTTTATTTTTACACTACACATCCTGCCCCAGACCGCTACTGTGAGGGAAACCAATCACAGATGTGGACACATCGGCAGTCTGGCTGCAGTCAATCACAGACACTGTCACAGAGGGTGGGTGGGAGAAGCAGTGAATATGCATGAGATCTAATGGTTGGACCCAGAAGTATTGTGACAGCCTCGGGAATCTAAGTATAATTCTCATGCTTTAATCCACATATTACTCTGACAACATTATTCCTGGAAGCCAAATGTGAGCCAGAAATAAATCCAGGCATCTTTCTCATGCAGTTCCCATTCAATTTCAGCACTTTTCCATCCATTTCAGCATTTTTACTGCCCTCCGAGACCTACTTCCAAGGTCCTCCAGAAAATTATTTGAGTTTCCCATTGACTTGATTTGGGTTCATAATTCGGTACAAATACATGAATAATAGAAAATAGTTGGCTCGAATAATCCGAACCCAAATATTTGACTATTCGCCCATCTTTAATGATTTTACATGCATTTTGCAAAAGGTCTTACAAAATAAGTAATTTGACAATGTTTTTTTAAAACGTTAAACGTATTGCAATATTTCCAGTAAAAGACCCAAATGATACATTTTATTCCTGCCAACAAGAAATGTAGAGTTGAAGGGAAAAGATAATAGTGTCACTTTTTCAAAGGTGCAAAAAAAAAAAAAACTATATAAGGTTAAAAATACGAATTAAAGTTTATAATGATGTGTTCTTTTCATACTATACATTACAACTTTAACATACCCTTGAGATTTCTTTCTTACAATGTGTAGATGAAATGCATACTAGTGTTATTGCAAGGCTCATTTGCATATTAATGAACAGAATCTCAGGCTTTGTTGAAAATAATATATGACTTGTATTTAATGTGAAAAGGCTACTTCAAGTCTAAGTAGGGGAAATTTACAAAGATGATTGTCATTTGTTTCCTTTATTCTGCTCCAGTAAGCAAATAGAAGATACTTAACTTCATTTAAAAATATTGTCATCTGAATAAAAGAACAGCGTTAAGGCAGAGATAGTCATGCACATTAATGATACTTATGCATTTCTGCAAAATGTCAAAGCATCAAAGATCATAAAAAAGAAGAAATGGAACACATGGAAATAATGTATTTTTCCCCAGGTGGCTTAGGTGTTTATTACACATAAGAGAAGAAGTACTAGTAGGAATCACAAAAAATGTAAATAGTTATTTGATTCTTAAAACTCACTAAATCACTATGAATCCCAAACCAATTACCCTAGCAAGGGGCAGCCCTTTAACACTAGAAGTCCCAGAGAGGGGTCATTTAACATTTCTACCTTTGGAACCCAGAAACGGGTCGAATGACCTGAAGGATTTTAGCTAACATCCTATAATCACCGTCTTTTGTTCTGTAATTAAGGCCATTACTGTCGCACCACAGGAGGTTGTTGTTTTCCATTAAGTTTAGCCATTTAGTTTCTAGTTAGTTCTATTCAGTTCATTTGACCCTCTTTCGGGACTTCAGGTGGGAGCTCGAAATTTCTGGGACTTCTAGTGTTAACTGTACTTTAACCTTATGGACAACTAACTAATATGTGGTTTAATTTTACATTGTGGTCTATTCCCACATTATTTTATGATAAAATGGTTTGGAGTTGACTCAATTTGTTGAATTAGTATATAATATCTCTTTAAGGCAACATGCTGTCCAAAGAATTGTTAAAGGGATTTTCCTGGCACAACATACAGATTTTATCAATATCAGATCATTGGGGGTTCAATACTCTAAATTTCCACTGATCAACTGTAATTTACTCTGGTGGTGGCCGGACATAATTACTTTGCTTGGGGCTGCCACGTGATACTTGGCAGCAGCCATGACATTTTAAATGTAACAGCTCCTTGCAATTCTGTTCAGTGTTTACATTTAGCCACCACTGAAAAAAATAACAGCTGATCAGGGGTGATAGTAGGGGTTGACAAGTTTTAGACCCCTAATGGTCTGATATTGATGGCCAATTGTAAAAATAGGTTGGCAATCGTTTAGGTCAGACAAACCCTTTATTTTAAATGGTGGATAACATTATAAGACAGAATACATTTTAATACACTGATAGCAGAAACCTGGTGAGTAGCCAATTCAACAATTTTGTATATTTTCGAATGGATGAAATCGATGTAAATACTTAAGCCCCAAAAATGACAAAAGTACTCTAGGAGTAATACCTTTATTGGCTAACTAGAAATCAAAAATTGCAAGCTTTCAGAGCACAAAGGCCCCTTCATCAACACTGAAAGGAGGAAAGGAACTGGTGAGTTCAGAAAAAGGTTTTGAAGAGCACAAAACACAACCAGTGGACTGCTTTGTAAACCCTCTTCCCCCCCTGAGCGACTTTCCATCTTTCCGTTTTGTTTTTTGCGCCCCTTCTTCCGAGAGCCGTAACTTTTTTATTTTGCAAACAATCTTGCCATATAAAGGCTTGTTTTTTTGTGGGATGAGTTGTACTTTTAAAAATGGAACCATAAGTTTTAAAATATATTGTACTGGAAAACAGCAACAAAATTTCAAGTGCAGAAAAACTGCAAAAAAAGTGCGATTGCACAATAGCTTTTGGAATATTTTATCCACCATGTTCACTATATGATAAAACTGATGTATTGATGTGATGTTTCAGGTCGGTACGAGTTTGTGGACATCAAACATGTATAGGTTGACTTTTATCTAAGGGGTTAAAAAAATTCAAAAGTTCGTCCAAAAAAAGGCACACTTTTTGCGCCATGTTCCGAAACTCGTAGCGTTCTCATTTTTCGGGATCTATGTCGCAGTGATGGCTTATTTTTTGCATCTCCAGCTGAAATTTTTAATGGTACCATTTTTGCGCAGATGCTATGGTTTAATCACCTGTTATTGCATCTTGTGTAAAATTTGCGGCAACCAAAAAACGTACTTTTGGCATTTTTTTGCCGCTACGCTGTTTACTAATCGGATACATTGATTTTATATTTTAATAGATCAGACATTTCTGAACATGGTGATACCAAATATGTGGATTTTTTTATTCTTTTAACCCTTTAATTTTCAATGGGCCGAATGGAGGGTGATTTGAAGTTTTAGTTTTTGGTTTGTTTTTTTAACTTTTTAAAACTTTTTTCAACTTCTGTTTTCATTTTACTAGCCTCCTTAAGGGACTATAACATCAGCGGTCTGATCGCTCTTCCGTTTCTCTAGATCACAGCTACACAGCTGAAATCTGCAGAAAAGCAGCTCTCCTCTCACACACTGCAGTCTGCCGGCAGTAAGAGAAAGTGACTCATGATAGCTACAGCAGTCACCACATGACCCTGTGCTATCATGGCAACCACTGGAAGTCACATGGCCACATCACGTGACTTCCGATGGGGGTGGATAAGTTACAGTATGCTTATGGCAGCACACTGATCCATCTCGCTGTCAGAATTTGACAGCAAGATATAAGGGATTAATAGGCGTGGGTGGAACACGATTCCACTTGTGCCTAGCAGGCACACGTGAGTTGTTGAAATCAGCTGATACGTGCACGGATCGCCGCGGACTGCCCATGACAGCCCGCGGCGATTAACCTCACACGATCCATGACATACCCAGTACGTCATGTGTCGTGAAGAGGTTAAACAAACCAAATACCTATGGCGCATTTCATTAGAATGACTAGGGTCTACTACCCATGGCAGCACCCTGAGATCCCTCCACAAAATATTTAAAGAAACAAAACAAAAAGAGTTTTAAATGGTCAAAAAATATACACATTCTTTATTTATATAAAGTTAAAATATGAGGTCTAAAATACAAAGGACCTAAAGACTCATAATAAAATACATACATCCAGACAGATACAGAGAAAGTACAGGAGGTATAACACTGTAAGACACAAAAGGTATGCTGTGTTCCATATACATCAGTTACCATTAATTATGTACAGAGTGAGAGCCAAGTGGTTAAAATTGCAAAGTACAAATGAGACGTACAAAAGAAATAACCATAGCTACAAAAGTGGCAGTGCAATAAAGGGGTGGGAGAATTCTGTGAGTTAACTCCAAAGGCGCGTTTCGCTTTGATTTTTTTCTGCGTTTTCATAGGGAATGTATTTACATGGGTTCTGGCAAGACCTTTAAATATCCATAGTGACCGTCATGTGACTGCCACTAAAACTAATATGCTCACACGTTTGCAGCACATGCCCACCTGCATCACTCATCGCACACATCCCCTGCCAGTGTCACAGTCTGCACGTGCATCTGGAAACATAGTAGTAACGATGGTTTCCAGGTGCGCGTTGCCAGGCCCAATAGAAGGACCGGTGAGGAAAGGGAGCGGTGAGGTGACGACACAGGCAGACATGCGCACACCCGGTATAGAGAGGTAAACAGATACACTAAAGTAATGTAATTATAGCAAGAAACAAAATCTAACACCAGCAATATTTCTCATAACTCAAACTTACACAGTCCATGGTGGAATACACTGAATGAGTGGTTGTTGTGGTAGAACAATATTTCTTAAATACGCAGAGGATGAAGATGTTATTTTTCATTATGTTGGGATCATAATCATCAGATTCCCTTGAATGATCCTCAAAATCAGATAATCCAAGAAGGGCTGTCAGAACACAAAAAAATCAACATCAAAATCTCATACAACACAATTAAAAATATAAAAATAATCAAGGAGTAAATACACCAAGCACAGTGATGATGGCACGGATGTCTATAAAAAGGACGAGAAACTCAGACTCTCATTAAGTTCATTTGGACTCATAGTACCCAGCATGACAATCCATTTCACCTCTCTTTGGGATAATATCTTTTGATATTGCAACCTCTGATGCCCCCATGTATTACATCAATGCTACATATTTTTAATATTTGGCATTACAGTTATGGTATTGCTGAGAATGTTGTGGCAAGGTTTTTAAGGAAGTAATATCCACTACGATCCTTGCTGTGCCAATGTCCCTTTACATCATTCAGCAATGTCAAAACACTCTCAAGCATTTATCATTAGAAAAAGTCTGCAAACAAGGAATGCCTTCTTAACAATCATTCTACAGGGTTTATACCAAGATGCAAACTCCTGGAAACAATTAAGTACAAATGACTTTGGAAGAAATAAAAAGGTAAAACCCTTCCCACTTGTTTAATTTGTTGTCTGCTATTGGAACACCAGTGATTGTCTGAAACCTATTAAGAGATTAAAGACCCCATTACACATCAGACTAATGTCAACTTCTACCACTAAAATCAGTGGGTTTGGCTGACATTCTAATATATATTGAGGTGCCGGCCAACTGATTATCAGGGAAAATGTTCATCAGGCATGTCTGATTTTGTACTGCTGATCATTTTGTTCTACGTTTTTCTACTGTAGATGTCTGTCTGTACCTTTCACATGGAGATCACAGAAGTGATTTGTCGAATTTCATTGAGCTGTCTATGAAATGAATACATGTCAAAAATGTACCTGATGTGATGTCCAATATAACTAGTAAATGAGGGTCCTAACAGGAAGATACTTTTTCTAATTTTTCAGGATCTCTGAAAGGTGTACTTGAAAATGATTTCCTTATAGGGAATCTGTCAGCAGGTTTTTGCTGTGTATTCTGAGGACAGCATGATATGGAGGTTAAAACACTGAATTCAACAATGTGGGAATTATTAGGCTCTGTGCTGTACTTAACTTACAATGAATGAATGACAAAGGAATTAAGCTCACCCACTCCAAGTCTCCAGGCCCTCTCTCTGCAGCTCGGACAATCGTCCGGGCAGCTGCAAGCATGTGAGATGAAATCCAGCGCAGGAAAGAAGGCACTCTTCAATATAAATTTCCATATGGTTTATTCCATGTGCACACGTATGAAGGTAGGTACAGACAGCCCCTGAGCAGGGGAAAAATGACTAGCAACTTACAATGACGGTTCTTTCAACAGTAGTTTAACAAAGCCTGAGACAACAGATCAAGTGACTGAGATTAACCACAACCCCAGCTCTGATAAGCCGCTCACTGTCTATAGACAGTGTACACAGAAACTGTAGTGTGGTCATGGTTAGCTTTCTGAGCTCTGCTACATGGTACAATCTAAAGGCCGCTTTACACGCAACAACATTGCTAATGAGATATTGCTGGGGTCACGGAATTCGTGACGCACATCCAGCCTTGTTAGTGACGTCGTTGCGTGAGACACCTACGAGCGACCGCTAATGATCTGATAAACAGCAAAAATCGTTGATTGTTGACACGTCGTTTCTTTCCCAAATATCGTTGCTCATTTTGGACGCAGGTTGTTCATCGTTCCTGAGGCAGCACACATCGCTACGTGTGACACCCCAGAAATGACGAACAACAGCGTTCCTGCGTCCTCCGGCAACGAGGTTGGAGTGACGTTAAAGCGGCTGCTCTCCGCCCCTCCGCTTCTATTGGTGGCCCGCTATGTGATGTCGCTGTGATGCCACACGAACCTCACCCTTAAAAAAAAGAGTTTGTTCACTGGCCACAGCGACGTCGTTAGGAAGGTATGTGCGTGTGACACGTACTAGCGATTTTGTTTGCCCGTGACGCTCGCATGACGGGGGCGGGTGCGATCATTAGCGACATCGTTAGCAATGTCGCAGCATGTAAAGCAGCCTTAAGAACCCAGATTGTGTCACAACTAGTGATGGGTGAACTTGAAGTGTAAAGTTCAAAGTCCATACCGAACACAGTATTCGTACAGTCCCGAACATGCGTTTTCCTGGGAAACTCATATTACAGTTCGGGTCCAGTTCAGGTCCAGGGGCTGTAAAAAAAGCACATTAGTAAAAACATTATGATTATACTTACCAGTCCCACGACAGGTACTGCAGACCCACTGTCTCCTGACCGCTTCTGCTTCCAAGTCCGATCATTAACGTCCAGTGGTATTCACTGCACTGCTCGTCACTCGGCAGTTTTTGGATTTTTTTCGGCCGTGTTCATGATGATGCCAGGGTTCACCCAAGTCTATTAGGCGTGGACTCGATTGAAGTTTGACTTTCACTGTGCAAGTCTCACATCAGTATCACCTGGCATGGCACACATTCTCCTGACAGGAGCGGGTCGGCTTCTTGTACTTCCATGCAGCTGAGGCGCTCCTGTCAGGAGAGTGTGCGCCTTGCCTGGTGATACTGATGCGAGACTCACAGGAGTTATACGCAAGTGGAATCATACCCTCACTTTTAGCCTGCTTCTCACTCTGCATAGGCGCTGTCTGTACAAAGTGATGAAGCAGAGCTGACATTGCTCTCCCTGTAAACTACATCAGACTAAGGATTATTTTACAATAAAATTGAGTCTTTAAATGTTTTTTTATTTTATTGCTAATAAAAAAAACAATGTATTGTGTTTTTTTTTACTGTTTACTAGAAATTCATGGTGGCCATGTATAGTTTGGCATGGCACCATAAATTTTGGGCTTAGGACCAGCTGAGAATATAAAGCTGGTATTAACCCCTTTATTACCCAGCGTGCCACTGCCATGAGGGCCACTGGATGAGCTGAGCCAGGTGACGTTCCAGGAAATGGCGCTAAGAAACAATGCGCCATTTGCAGGGGCGGCTGTGGTCTGTGGTTTTTAGTATGGGGGGGGCAAGAATGCTTGGGCCTTACCATGCTGAAAATCCCAGCCCCCATCAGCCTTTTTGTACCTGACTGGTGTTTAAAATATGAAGCACACAAATTTTTTAAATTATTTTTTAAATAATTAAATGGTACCGCTAAAAACGTCAGCTTAAGATACAAAAAATAAGCCATCACTGCGCCCCAGATGCCGAAAAATGAGAACGCTAGTGGAAAATGGCGCAGAAAATGCACTTTTTTTGACAAATTTGTGAATTTTTATTAACCTTTTAGATAAAAGTAAACCTATACATATTTAGTGTCTACGAACTCGTACCAGCCTGAGGCATCACACTAAATGCCCCGTCACACACAGAGATAAATCTTTGGCAGATCTGTGGTTGCAGTGAATTCATGGAGATATTGTTCCATTTGTACACGGCCAAAAACCTGGCATGGATTGTCCACAATTTCACTGCAACCACAGATCTGCCACAGATTTATCTCTGTGTGTGACAGGGCCTTTTCACATTAGTTTTACCATATAGTGAACATGGTGAATAAAATATTCTAAAAGCAATCAGGTAGTCACACTTTTTTTGCAATTTTTTCACACTTGGAATTTTTTTTGCGTTTTTGAGTACACTATACGGTAAAACTAATGGTTTCATTCAAAAGTACATCTTGTCCCGCAAAAAATAAGCCCTTATATGGCATGATTGAAAAATAAAAAAGTTACGGCTCTCTGAAGAAGGAGAGTGAAAAAAAATGGCAAAACGAAAAATTGCCTGGGGGTGAAGTGGTTAAAACAAGCAATCTCACTTGCCAGTAAATATGATGTTGGATTATAGTTAAATAGTCAGTGGAAATATGAAACATTTTTTAAGCTAATTTAGCAATATATCCAAGGGAAACGTTTTGGTCAAACTAGAATAATTCTTTGAACTACTTTTTCTTCACTTGTAGATCTGTTAGAAATATCCTTGCTTAAAATTAGAAGGATTTTACTACATAATATTTCACACTTTTACTATAATGTGACACATTTCAATAGTTTGAGTCTTCCTATTTTACATGTTACAGTGGTGTTATTTATCAGTACGTCTAAAATGATCTTGAATTACTTTTAGCAATTTTTGAAAAATTGAGATTGAAATGAACTGTAGAAGGCAAATTACCTTAGATGTCTTTACGGAGAGCTGGATTTTCTCAGAAATAACATTTCAGATTTTTTAAGTGCTACAAAATACTAGTGATCTATTGGAGTGTTCTTTTGTTTGTTTGTTTTTCATGATTTTATAATTTTTACCTCATAATTGAGTGATTCCATAATTTTTCCCCCTGTTTTGTCTTGAAAAGTAACCGTTACTGGCTAGCACATTATATTTTCATGATTTTTTTTAGTGTTTCTTAAAGCCAGAAAGTTGCCATTTGAAATGACTTTAGTTTTGTACCATGTCTGTGATCTGCTTTTTTTAAACAAAAGTAAACAACTGAATAAACAACCTCAGAGCCAGGTGAGTCCATATTTTTCTCCAGGGGTTGTTCTTACCATTCTCCACACTCATATCCCTCACTACTAGAGATGAGCCACCATCCTAGTGTTTGAGTTTGGTTCGGTTTGTCGAACGGCTTGTGTGTTCGTCGAACGTTCGACGAACGTTCGTCAAACACTTTCGAACATCTTTGAACACCATTGAAAACAATGGCAGACAAACACAAACACATACAAACGTGCACAAACACGAACGCGCACACACATATTATGCTCACCTTACCTTCCGTTCCATCGGCGGCCTCCTGGGACTTGCAGTTTGCCGGTACAAGATGTGTATCGGATAACCATCGCGACTGATGCTGGAACTTCTGCTGACAGAGCGCTGACGTCAAAGGCAGGAGCCGCTTGCCTCTAATTGGCCAGAGTGCTGCCTTTGAGTAGCGTCTGACAGAGGACGTTCCTCCCTCGTCGCGATGGTTACCCGATGCACATCCTGTAGCGGCGAACTACGTGTATCGGGTAACCATCGTGACGAGAGAGGAAGTTCCTCTATCTGATACTACTCAAAGGCAGTGCGCTGGCCAATCAGAGGCAAGCGGCTCCTGCCTTTGACGTCAGCGCTCTGGCAGTGGAAGTTCCGGCATCGGTAGCGATGGTTACCTGATACACATCTTGTACCGGCGAACTGCAAGTCCCAGAAGGCCGGCGATGGAACGGAAGGTAAGGTGAGCATAATATGTGTGTGTGCGTGTATGTTTGTGTATGTTTGTGCGTGTTGGTGTGTGTTTGTGTGTATTTGTGGATGTGTGGAATGACACAGTAAGGGACCAGGATGGGACATTTAACAAGTTGTGGAAGGAATTGTCTGCATTGCAATGATTTAGCTTTGCTAAACGAGTAACTTGGTTAACAAGCACACTCCCAGAACGGATTGTTCTCGTTAACCAAGGTTCCACTGTATTAACATTGAATGACAGTATTACTGTGAAAAGCCAGTTACGGTTTTGGTGATCGAACTGTTATTGAACATAACCTTGAACTGTCGAACTTGAAACTAATTGTTCGCATTTGGCGAATGACTCGAACATCGCCTAAAACAGGTCGAATTTGAGATTGGCAAACAGTTCGATTCGAACACCGCTCATCTCTACTCACTACTAGTTCCAAATTATACATTCTGGTCCTACACCTTTATTTTTCCTAATTACAAACTCTCATGTATTTTCCTCATGTTCTTTTCATTCTGTTTTGTATTTCCAGTTAAACATAATTTAGTTCTGATGAAAGTGGAATATGTCAGTTTTCCTGACATGTCTGTATAACCCCTTACTGAATGGGCAATTGTTTTTCGTACTTCAGTTTTTACTCCACTGTTTGTATTTTTTTTTTAATCCAAATGGCCATATGAAAGCATGTGTTTGTAATATGAGCTGTATACACACAAAAACTACAGCACCTTATTCCCTCTACAGCGTTTTTATATGGCGATCATGAATAAGTGTATAGCACTCCCCTTGTGGCCTAATATCTCATAGCTGACAACTGTACATGAAAGCTGACATCCGCAGGCATTAGCCCTGATTGGTTTTGTAAACAATCGGGGCTGAATAACCTTTTAAATACTATTGTTAATCGAGACAGCAGTATCTAAGTAGTTAAAATGGTGTTAAAAGCCTCCTTTGACAGGATGGGCTCGCAAGATTGTAATTGCTAGTGCACATCTTTGCCATGGTACCGTGAGGTCATCTGATGATACCAGGGTACAAAGGCCTTTTAAATCCTTCTATAAGCAGAGTCTAAAGCTGGGTTTACACACTGCAACATCGCAAAGGACATCGCTGTAACGTCACCGGTTTTGTGACGTAACAGCGACCTCCCTAAGTCTCTGCTAAGTCTCTGGTGAGCTGTCAAACAGGCAAACCTGGCCAACAACTCAACAGCGATCCGGACCTGCAGAGCGACCTAGCTGGTTGTTGGGGATGTTGATAAGCAGCCTTTTGAAAGGGAAGTTGCTAACAAAGATTCTGCAAAGTCTTCACACACTGAAACTTCATGCTGCACAGCGGGAAACAAAGGACCTAGGAATGGTCCTGAACGATTTGTAGCGATTACAACTTCACAGCAGGGGCCGGGTCACTGATAAGTTTCACACACTGCAACATCGCAAACAACATCGCTATTGCGTCAAAAAACCGGTGACGTTACAGCGATGTCGTTTGAGATGTTGCAGTGTGTAAACCCAGCTTAAAACACTCTGGCAGTGAACAACTGATTGGTCTCCTCCACTGCTACACACGTGTACAATATACATAAGACCAGTAATAAAACTAAAAAATATTCATGTCCCATAGTGGGAGTAAGTAAAAAATAAAAAAAAGTTAAAGAAAAAAAAGCACACAAAAAAAATCACACTACGAAAACACGAAAATCAGTTTTACCACTAAAAACACAGCCTATGAGTTAAAACAAGAATATACACTGCGTCCAGAATTATTAGGGAAATAAGTATTTTGATCACATGATAATTTTGATATAAGTTGTCCTACTCCAAGCTGTATAGGCTTGAGAGCCAACTACCAATTAAATAAATCAGGTGATGTATATCTCTGTAATGAGGAGAGGTGGGGTGTAATGACATCAACACTCTATATAAGGTGTGCTTAATTATTAGGCAACTTTCTTTACTTTGGTAAAATGGGTCAGAAGAGAGATTTGATGGGCTATGAAAAGTCCAAAATTGGGAGATGTCTTGCAGAGGGGTGCAGCAGTCTTGAAACTGACAAACTTTTGAAGCTCGATCACCAAACAATCAAGTGTTTTATTGCAAATAGCCAACAGGGTCGTAAGAAGCATGTTGGGCAAAAAAGATGAAAAATAACTGCCCATGAATTGAGGAAAATCAAGCTTGAAGCTGCCAAGATGCCAGTTGTCACCAGTTTGGCCATATTTCGGAGCTGCAACGTTGGTGGAGTATCAAAAAGCACAAGATGTATCATACTCAGGGACATGGCCAAGGTAACGAGGGCTGAAAAATGAACACTTTTGAACAAGAAACATAAGATAAAACATCAAGACTGGGCCAAGAAATATCTTAAGACTGATTTTTCAAAGGTTTTATGGACTGATGAAATGAGAGTGACTCTTGAATGGGCCAGATGGATGGACCAGAGGCTGGATCAGTAAAGGGCAGCGAGCTCCACTCCGACACAGACGCAAGCAAGGTGAAGGTGGGGTACTGGTATGGGCTGGTATCATCAAAGATGAACTTGTGGGACCTTTTCGGGTTGAAGATGGAGTGAAGCTCAACTCCCAGACCTATTGCCAGTTTCTGTAAGACATCTTCTTCAAGCAGTGGTACAGGAAGTAGTCGGTATCGTTCAAGAAAAACATGATTTTCATCCAGGACAATGCTCCATCACTTGCCTCAAACTACTTCACAGCATGGCTGGCCAGTAAAGGTATAAAATATGAAAAAATAATTACATGGCCCCCTTGTTCACCTGATCTGAACCCCATAGAGAACTTGTGGTCCCGCATAAAATGTAAGATCTACAGTGAGGGAAAACAGTACACCTCTCAGAACATTGTCAGGGAGGCTGTGGTGGCTGCTGCACGCAATGTTGATCCTAAAAACAGATCAAGCAACTGACAGAATCTATGGATGGTAGGCTGTTGAGTGTCATCATAAAGAAAGGTGGCTATATTGGTCACTAACTTTTTTGGGTTTTGTTTTAGCATGTCAGAAATGTTTATTTCTAAATTTTGTACAGTTATATTGGTTTACCTGGTGAAAATAAACAAGTGAGATGGGAATATATTTGTTTTTTTTAAGTTGCCTAATAATTCTGCACAGTTATAGTTACCTGCACAAACAGATATCCTCCTAAGATAGCCAAATCTAAAAAAATCCCACTCCAACTTCCAAAAAGCTTTGATATTTATGAGTCTTTTGGATTGATTAAGAACATAGTTGTTAATCAATAATAAAAAAAATCCTCTAAAACACAACTTACCTAATAATTCTGCACACAGTGTACAAAAAACATAATTGACATTGCTGCTTCTGTAATGACATGATCTATATAACTGTCATGTTATTTATTCCATAAAGCCAACACCGTAAAAAAATAATACAAAGCATACCACGTTCATTTGGCAAAAAAATAAAAAAAAGTTAAAGCTCTCAAAATATGGCAATACAAAAAAAAATAATTTTGGGAAAATATTTTTTAGTGTGTAACATGAACTTACCATAAAAACCATACAAGTCTGGCAAGGGGGGAGGGGGGGTGTAAGACTCGAAGTTGGCAGTGTCCGAATAAACTGCGTGACAGCAGCGCTCAGACCCATGGAAGTCTGGTGCACATAGCACACAACAAACAAGGGGACCAATGGGGCACTTTTACACTGGTGGGCCCTGCAGCTAGGGAGAGGGGGAGGGGACACCTCCTGGACTCACCTCAAGCTGTTTCCTGTGCTCTCTATATGGGGTGTTTTAACCCATCGGTGAGCCGGATACCTAATCCAGCATTAGCCCTACAAACACCCTGGCTAGGGAAATGGCTGGCGGGAGAAACTAGCCCCATAACTGTACTATAAAATAGGCAGGGAGAGGTAGACAGACAGGGGAATATGCATAACACAAACTTGATCGCTACAACAGCACAACTGCAACAACTGGAAAAGCAGTCAAAATCCAGCAGCTCTTAGATATGTGCAGTGAAGCTGAACGCTGGCTAAGTTACTTATGGGAGATGGGAGGAGTAAGGCGGGCTTTGCACACTGCGACATCGCAGGTGCGATGTCGGTGGGGTCAAATTGAAAGTGACGCACATCCGGCATCGCATGCGACATCACAGTGTGTAAAGCCTGGATGATACGATTAACGAGCGCAAAAGCGTCGTGATCGTATCATCGGTACAGCGTCGGCGTAATTCATAATTACGCCGACGCGATGGTCCGATGTTGTTCCTCGCTCCTGCGGCAGCACACATCGCTGTGTGTGAAGCCGCAGGAGCGAGGAACATCTCCTACCGGCGTCACTGCGGCTTCCGTAGGATATGCGGAAGGAAGGAGAAGGGCAGGATGTTTACATCCTGCTCATCTCCGCCTCTCCGCTCCGATTGGTCGCCTGCCGTGTGACGTCGCAGTGACGCCGCACGACCCGCCCCCTTAACAAGGAGGCGGGTCGCCGGCCACAGGGACGTCGCACGGCAGGTGAGTGTGTGTGTGAAGCTGCCGTAGCGATAATTTTCGCTACGCCAGCTATCACCACATATCGCTGCTGCGACGGAGGCGGGCACTATCGCACTCGGCATCGCAGCATCGGCCTGCGATGTCGCAGTGTGCAAAGTGCCCCTAAGGCTGCTTTCACACATCCGGTAAGTGCAGAGCCGGCTAGTCCGGCTCTAAAACCTATGCAACGGATGCGGCGAAAAAGCCGCACCCTTTGCATGCGTTTTTAATGCGCAGTGGCAAAAACTGCATGCGGCGGCCGGATGCGGTTTTTGCCGCATCGCGCCGCATCCGGCATCCATAGGCATGCATTGAAAAATGTGCCGCATCGGCCGGATGCGTCGCGATGCGGTTTTTTTTGCCGCACAAAAAACGTGCCAGACAACGTTCCATCCGGCCGCCGCATCGGCTAAATCTGCCGCATGCGGCAAAAAACGGACGGAACGCAAGCCCATGCGGCACAATGCGGCACTAAATAAAGTCTATGCAGGAAAAACGCAACCGGCAGCAAAAAAAAAAACGGTTGCGTTTTTCCTGCAAAGTGCCGGATTGTGCCGCACAGGAAAAACCGGAGGTGTGAAAGCAGCCTAAAACACTGGCTGCACATCAGGTGATTAGCAAGGAGCTGCTAGCAGGAAAAACAAACGTTCAACTCCTGAAGTGACAACAGAAAGCAAAATGCATTTAATATGCTGAGCCACCCAAAAATGAGTGAAGCTCAGATCACAAAACCATCATGCACCTCTCAACCGTGAGAGACACTCGTGGCTGGTGATGACTACAGTTCTGTGTACAGCTATGAAGACTGGATACCCCCAAAACAGAAGCCAAACTGAGTCCAAAGTTTCTCCATCTGCATCTCTAGAGTGAGTGGTTCTGTTCATGGTTTCCTCTAAATCACATTTTTGGGGGATATCCATGGAAACCCCACTGTAATTTCCCAGCGTAGAACACAAGAATGTGTTCCCAGACTTATACTAAAAACGATCAAAATATGTTATGTACCCCAAAATGTTACCAATAAAACCATTAACATATCCTGCAAAAAAACCAGCACCCTGTCATGTCTGTCAACTGTCACTGGAAATATAGGGCTCCCACGTTACTGGTACAACAAAGAGACTCTGAAAAAGTGATAGCTTCCATCCCATCACATAAAAACCAGTGAAATCTGAGCCACATTGCTTAAATCCCAAGAAGCAGTCCCATGTGTGGCATTATTGTAGCAGGGAAAGCCCAATTAACAATTTATGGAGTGGATGTCTCCAGAAGCACAATGTATGGTGGTGCTTCAATACAGGTATGGTGGTGCTACATACATACACTATGTATGAGCACTTAACTGGCATATTTGCAATTCTCCAGAAATAAAAAAAGACATGGCGTAGATGTTACAAAAGAATCACTGCAGCTATATATGAATTCACTGTGAGGTGCAATTTGTACAGTAGGGTCACTTTGGGCATTTTTCTGCTCTTGTGGAACCTCAGAAGATCTGCAAATGTAACAAAATGTCCAAGTTTATGTTCCAAAAATGAAATAGGGCTCTTTGCTTTCTGAATTTTGCATGTGTTTGGGAAAACCTGTATTACAAATATTGGGGTCAATTTTCTCATTGTATTCTATGTTTAAACTATAAATGTGATGGGAAAACAGGATTTTTATTTAAAAAGTGATTTTTTTTTGTTTTCACATCTAAATGTCATAAAGTTTCATGACTCACTTGTAGATTAAAAATGCACAGTACATATCTAAATAAATTGTTTGATGGGTTTAGCTTCCAAAATAGGGTAACTTGTAGAGTATTTTTCTGTTTTGGCATGTCAGGGCTCTGAAAATTGGATAATTAGAGATGAGCGAGTGCCGATATATTCGTAATCGTTATAGTCATAACGAATACTTTGGGATGGGAAAATGATGAAACTGAATGGGGAGAGCCTAGAGAATATGCCTGCATGAATTTTTAACTCACATATGGGTCACTCTCTCTCCCTGCTTCGCTCCAGTGATCGGTAAGTACAGCCAATCACAGTAATACCACAACCAAGATGGCTGCGGCATTACTGTTATTGATTAAGAAGCCCAGCATGTTTAGTGGCTGTAAACCAGGCATCAAACGTGCTGGGAAGGACATACAAATATTGCGAGGTGAGTACACAAAAACTCGCAACGTAACAAGTAACCCGAATACCGTACTATCCGTGCGAGTAGCGAAGAGTAACGATTACCCTCGCTCATTACTAGTGACAAGGCATTCAAAATCTATTCCAGACAAAATCTATTCCAGGCAAAAAGCAAATTGCAATTTTTCCCTTCTGAGCAATTTCCTAAAAAATGAAGGGCTCCGTTTTCTTCTAATTTTTTTTTTCAGAATAACAAATTTGGGGCTAAAACAACATTTTAACTGAAAAAAAAACGTGATTTTCATATCCATATTTTAAAAGTTCTGTAAAGCCCTTATGGGTTCAAATTGCTGATCAAACCCCTATATAAATTCCATGATTGGTTTAATTTCCAAAATGATGGGGGGAATCTCTGCTGTTTAAGCACAGTAGTTCTGATATTTTTTTCCTGTTTTCCAGTGCATAGCATAATAAAATGAATGGTGCTATTAATGCCTTTTTGACAAAGGCAATTTTGACCTTAATGACCAGGCAAAATTTTTTATACCTGACCAGAATCCTTTTATCTGGTAATAACTCTGGAATGCTTCAACAAATCCCAGTGATTCTAAATGTACTTTACGATAGTCGTAACTTTAGGCTGATATTTTTTGCATTTTTTGTGAAAATATTTGAATTTTCCAAACATTTTTAAAATTTGGCAGTTTTCACATTTCAATATTTACCATATTTTTTGCTTTATAAGATGCACTTTTGTTCCCCCAAATTTTGGGGGAAAGTAGGGGGTGCATCTTATAATCCGAATATACGGGAGGGGGGTGTATATATATACACAGAGTCCAGTGGAGGTGCGGGCCGCTCTGGAGCGGTGCTGCGGGCTGGTGGGGGCAGTTGAAGCTGTGGGTGTCAGCATTAGATCTCCTGCTCCCGCTCATATAATATGCACAGCCGCTGTCCATCAGCAGCGTGGTGCTGAAACTGCATCGCACTGATGGGCTGGGGCAGCGGGGCATATTATATCTGCCTGTGCTTACCTTTGATCGCACATGCACCCCTGTGTTAGATATGGTCCCCATGCTGCTGCCCATAGTAAAATAATAAACTCTTTACTCACCTTCTCCAGCGTGTCTGCCCGGTCTCCTTCCTGGTGCTGTGATCATGCACTCAGAGATATCTCTCTGCGGTCCCGATCACATGACCGGCACTAGAACCAGGAAGTAGGAAGTGCAGGAGACAGGAGGAGCTCAACCCCGAGGAGGGAGGGGAGGGAGACAGGACAGTGCTGCAGAAGGTAAGGAAAGAGTTTATTTTACTAAAAGCAGCAACATGGGGGCGATATCTAACAGAGGGTGATGTGTGCCTGCCACAGTGGCCCTGTGTGCCTGCCACAGTGGACCTGTGTGCCTGCCAAAGTAGGCCTGTGTGCCTGCCACAGTGGGCCTGTGTGCCAGCCACAGTGGGCCATGTGCCAGCCACAGTGGGCCGTGTGCCAGCCACACTGGGCCGTGTGCCATCCACAGGGAGCCATGTGCAGCAATAGGGGGCCTGTGTTCCAGCCAGAGTGGGCCTGTGTGCCAGCCACAGGGGAAATGTGGTATCACTGGGGGACGTGTTCAATATAAGGTGGTCATATCCAGATTAAGGGGGATAATTTTAGGATGAGGGGACTATGAGGGACATATACCCTATATTATTTGTTAGACGGACACTGGCATTATAAGACGGACCCCATTTATTAAAAAATTCTCTATTCCTTCACCAAATTTGGGGTGCATCTTATAATCAGGTGCGTCTTATAAAGCGGAAAAATACGGTATATGTTTAAACCAGATAGTCATGCTGTACAAAATAATTAATGCACAATATTTCCAATGTTTACTTTACATCTGAACTACTTTTTAAACCTCATTTTATGACTTATTAGTATGTAGAAAAGGTTAAAATTTAGCAGCAATTTCTATTTTGTTCAATAAATTTACAAAACCTTTTTCTTTAGGGTTCTATTCAGATTTAAATATACCGCATTTTTGAACTATAATACGCACCGGACCATAAGACGCACCCTGGTTTTAGAGGAGGAAAATAGGAAAATAAAACTTTAAGCAAAAAATGTGGTCGTGACACACTGTTATGGGGGGAGGATCTGCTGCTGACACTGTTATGGGGTAATGTACCCAAATTCTCTACTAAGGTACCCCTTCCTGGTAATGATCCTTCTGCCTTGTATATACAGTATATGTCCCTCATCCTGGTATAGCCCCCATCCTGCTATATACCGTCATCCTTGCATATGGCCGCATTCTGCTATATACCCAATCCTGGCATATGGCCCCATCCTGCTATATAACCCATCCTGGCATATGGCCCCATCCTGCTATATACCTCCATCCTGATATATACCCCCATCCTGCTCGTATACCCCATCCTGCTCATATACCCTCATCCTGCTCATATACTCATATCCTGCTATATACCCCCATCCTGCTCATATACCTCCATCCTGCTCAAATACTCCCATCCTGCATATACCCCCATCCTGCTATATACCCCCATCCTGCTCATATGCCCCCATCCTGCTCATATACCCCCATCCTGCTTATATACCCCCATCCTGCTCAAATACTCCCATCCTGCTGTATGACCTCATCCTGCTATTTACCCCCATCCTGCTCATATACCCCCATTCTGCTCATAAACCCCCATCCTGCTCAAATACTCCTATGCTGCTGTATACCCCATCCTGCTATTTACCCCCATCCTGTTCATATACCCCTATCCTGCTCATATACCCCCATCCTGCTCATAATATACCACCATCCTGCTATATGACCTCATCCTGCTATACACCCCCATACTGCTATATACCCCAATCCTGGTATATGGCCCGCCTCCTGTGGCACATAAAAAAAGTAAACGTTCATACTCACCTTACATCACTTCCTGCAGCATCGGTCCTCCTCCCGTCTGTGCCAGCAGCACCGCAGTGTGCAGCCAGCCATGATCCCTGCAGCACCGCAATGTCCTCCTGTCCGTACCGGCTGTGTGTGGACATGTGTGCACAGCGATGACATCATCGCTGTGCGCACCGCTAGTCTCCACACAGCCGCCGCCGGCACAGACAGGAGGAGATCGCGGTGCTGCAGGGATCATTGTCGGTGAGTGTACTGATTCACTGCACCCCGCACTGATGATGATGCGCAGGGGGCAGTGAATACAGCCGCACATGATCACTCCAGGCTGTAGTTGCAGGGGTAATCATGCGGGCAGGCTCTTTAATATGCACACATTCCCCTCCAATCACCCCGTCCATCTGTCAGCGTGGGCTTCAGCGCTGAGATGATGGGCGTGCATATTAAATGAGCAGGTCCACGTGGTCACGGCAGGCTGCTACAGCCTGCTCGTGCCGTCGATGACCCGCTCCACCGCAGCACCCTCATTCCCCGTAGCCCTACATTCAGACTATAAGACACATACCCCACTTTCCCCTAACATTTGGGGGGAAAAAAGTGCGTCTTATAGTCCGAAAAATACGGTACTTTGAGAGATCTATACATTGGAAACTTGCCAAAATGATATGATTTTAAAAACGGCACCCATCAAATAGTTCAAAACTGCTTCAAGGAAATTGTTTAACCCTTCATGTGCAACATAGGAATTAATGCAAAATGAAATCGAAACAAAAATTATCCTCTATAATATTGATTAGCCCCAATTTTTTACTTTTACAAGGGATAAATCGAATAAATGAACCACAAAATTTGTTACTCAGTTTGTTTGAGTGCGCGGATGCCCGACATGTGGTCAAAAAACATTGTTTGTACAAATAACAGGGCTTGGAGGGGAAGTATCACTATTTGAATTTTGTAACACAAATTTGGGTGAAATAGATTGTGGGTCTCATCTTGCATGTGCAGAGTTCCTAAGGCATCTTCCTATCTTTTTTTCTTCCAAAGGCCTTACCTCAAGAGTTGCAGTCACCTCTGGTTTAACAACAGTTTCAGAGTCTTGGCTGACAGGTTTGAAGAAGACATTTTTTGTGACAGGACTGAATCCTTCTGATTTTCTAGTCCAAGACAGGCTTGTTGGTGGGAATCTGATAATGAACCACAATGATCTTTTGTATGAAGTTCACAGGAGAAATTAAGTCCAGATTGTCCGGGTGCTGCCACAGAACACAGATATAGATAAGGATAGCGATGGCAACTACTTCTTCTGACCATGGATAACCTCTTGCACAGACCCTAGCCTTGGGAAATGGATCTAGTGAGTTGAACTTATGCAGTAGAAGTATTCCTCTGTGGTGCAACGGTTTTGCCAGGTTGACATGACCTACCTCCATGCACTTCATGGGAAACAATCTGAACCACAAAGGGAGGAGTGATGGTTCTTTGGAAGGTTGGAGCCAGGCAAAATTATCTCCTCTCTCAGTTCATAACTAGCATCTTCCTCATCTTCACATGAGCCTCTAATGGTCAGGATAGTCTTGTACTGATTAGTAGCTGCCAGGTGCTACTCAGGGAGATATGGTACTATGACAGCTGACCCCAGGGGTAGTGAATGGTGTAACAGGCACTGATGCAGTCAGAAACAGTCTCTGTACAGACAGGTGCAGTCGGTATGGCTGATGCAGACTGGACAGCTGCTTTGAGCAGGAACAGAGTGTATGGCTGAAATTACATGTAATGTAGGTACTGATAGGTGCAACAGCTATGGCTGGTACAGCAGACACAGATATGGCAGGACCAGTGGGCACGGCTGGTACAGATAGGTGCAGCAGATACATGTTAGCAAACACAGCTTAACATACAGCACGCAGGAATGGGACCTAACAACTAGAAACACATCTCTAGGAATTGACCACAATGCCTCGGCACCTCCCATAGGAGAAGGATGCCTTAAATACCTAGTACCTCTAAACCATAAGCACTTTTGAGTTAAGGCACACTGGCCCTTTAAGAATAGTTGTGAGTGTGCAGGCCCTAAGTTTTTTTTTCCAGAAGGCCTGTGGAGTGGGCAGAGGCCCTGGGAGCCAGAGGCACGGACAGAGTCAGGTGCCTCTGCTGAGTGGCCAGAAGGATGAGTATGCCGGCAACCACACCAGGAGGAGGGAGCAGAACAGTGTGGGAACACTGGTAACAGTGTTACAAAAAAGCATTTTTTGTTGATCCGGGTACTCAGAAACTCATGAAGGATGACATGTTAAAAACAAAAATTAATTCTGTTAAGAAAAGGACTTCAGATTCTTTAAAGAAGTTGTGAAGAAATTTTTAGGTAACAACTAAGATTTTAAATTTAAGCCCATCATGGAGAACATTCTGAAATGCTTCAAAGTCTTGGGTTTTTCAATGAATTTGAAGTTACATTTTTACATTCCCTTTTAGACTACTTTACTAAAACCCTTGGTGCTGATAGTGAAGAACATTGAGAAAGATTTCATCAGGATATCAAGGTAGATGGCACATGAACATGATGGGAGACTACTGATGGATTCCTCACAGAGAAGATCCGCAGGCCTTCAATAAAAGAAAAGGTATCAGGAGAAGCTTTGAAGGGAAAAAGAAAAGGATACATTTACAATAAAGTTGCAGTATGAATTTTCAATAAACTTTTATATATTATGTACATTTTTGTCTACGATAAAAAATATTCCTATTCATCTCGCTTTTACTTTGTTTATACAAAATCCATATGTGATAGTTAAGAATTGAAGTAGTTTTTGAAAATCAGACCATACAAAAAAATAAGGACTAGTCATTGGATTTGAAAAAAAAATATTGCATACCTGTGTAATTTAAGGGGTTTATGAAAAAAACATAACTTTTTTATTTTGTTTCTGGACCAGAACTAATTATGTCTATTCGTCATGTATAATACAGTTGCTCATCTAAGTTCAATTCAATTTAATAGTGATGAGCTGCAAAATGAGATATGGTCCATAGTGATTAGTGAATCTGCTGACATGTAAATTGGCAGTTTGCTTTCATTTTGCAAGAAAGTTTGTTTTGAATCAAATAAATTAATTAATTGTAAATTGGACTTATTATGTTGTGGATTCTCTCAGGTGCTTTCATTTTAATAAATTCAGAGATTAAAATATTTTAAAAAATAGTATACTCATCTCATCTTTCACCTGTATTTGTGCCAGAACTCAATGCTTGGTTCTCCACTGGTTTCCACCAACTCCAGTCTCTTCTGTTCTGCCTTGTAAGTGATGTCCCTTGTGTGGACTGGGTAAAGGGGGCTTTACACGAAGCGACATCGCTAGCAATGTCGCTCGGGAAAGCACCGGCCCCTGTCGTTTGTGCTACATGGGCAAATCGCTGCCCATGGTGCACAATATCGCTAGTACCCGTCACACATACTTACCTTCCTAGAGACATCGCTGTGGGTGTCGAGCAGCCTCTTTTCTAAGGGGGCAGTTCGTGCGATGTCACAGTGACGTCACACGGCAGGCGTCCAATAGAACAGGAGGGGCGGAGAGCAGATGCATGAAAGTCACGCCCACCTCGTTGCCGGCAGATGCAGGTACGGTGTTGTTCGTCGTTCCTAGGGTGTCAAACGTAGCGATGTGGGCTGCCTCAGGAACGACGAACAACCTGCATCCTAAACGAGCAACGACATTTGGGAAATTGATGACGTGCCAATAATCAACAATTTGGTAAGTATTTTGCATTGTTATCGGTCGCTCGTACATGTCACGCGCAATGATGTCTCTAACGAGGCCGGATGTGACTCACAAATTCCGTGACCCCAACGACATCTCATTAGCAATGTCGTTACATGTAACAGGGCCTTTAGCCTTTGGTGATGCCCAACGTTACAACATGTTTCACTTGATGCCTAATAGGGGACTAGGATGACGCATGTTACTATGTCATGACATTTTCACTTCACGACATACATAGCATGAGGCCTGCTTGACCTATCTTAAAGTGAAGGAAGACATGGAAAATAAAAGATTGCATGCCTTGAAGATCATGGGAGACCGGACCTGGATGGAGTCAGTGGAATACCAGCTGCAAGGTGAGTATACTATATTTTTTTAATGCCTTTCTGCCCCCTATACAATCCTGCAAATTATCCAAGAAAAATAATAATTCAGTTTCTTCCCCCTTCTGATAAAACCTAATATAAACCCTTGTAATGATTTTACAAACACTAAAAAGTTTTCACCTTTCTTTACATTCTAGCAAATTATTTTATTTATTTTTTTTGCCAGTTTCTTTTTCTCTTTCTTTGTCTGACAGATCAATAAGGAGAAAGAGTGTTACGTTAAATTTTGGTTTTCCGATAGATTTCTTTCGTGTCAGTTTGCTCTGTTATAACAAAGTGCTCTCTTCAACCAGATGTAAAGGTTTACATGACCTCCGCCTTACTATTTAACCAGTCTAAGAATGATGCCTAGTCTTTTTGCGTCAATTATTATAATTGTCAAAATTCTGCATTGATTAATAAATGTATGATAATATTATTTCTAAGTAATTTTCATTAATATATAGTAGTACGTAGTTATTCTTTTTTTTTTACAAAATATCTGTGTTAAGGATCTTTTGTGTCACAATTATAACTTTCTTGTCCATTGTACATTTTATTCTATTGGGTATCATGACTTTATCAAGTATTATAACTGTGCAATAGCTCTCTGATGGGAGAATGAAAGGAAAAAGCAACTAATTATTTTCACATCTTTTAGAAACCATCAAAAAGCGGCTGTTCATGGATTTATTATCCTTTTAAATCTCTCATAGGTTTAATTATAGAGGTTGCAGACATTGCAATTGTACTGAGGCCCTGGAAACTGAGTGAACCCAAAAGACACCTCTTTTGCAAATGCAGAGATTTGTACAAAAAAATGATGTGACAGTTTAGGGGCCCTATTAAAAATTTTGCATTATCTAAGGGTTTATATCAAGTTAACAATTCATCACCTATCCATTCGATAGCTGATAACTTGCTGATCTCTCGAGGGGCTGAGACCACCACCAATAACAAAAATGGGACTAATAATTTCAAAGTCACCTCACTATAGAATTGGATGGTAGTCTCTTAGGAAACAATAGACTAATAAAGTAGTGCACTGGAAGACTTTTAATGTTTTTTAAAATATAAATGTCCAAAAATTATCACTCTTAGTCATTTCTGTTCAAGTAGTAGTTTTGTTCAGATTATTGACTCAAACTGACAATATTGACTTGAGAGGTAACATAATCCTACTGGGATAGAATCCAGTAATTTGGTCCCATAACACCCTCGTCTCTCTAAACATATTCAACCCACTATGGCTGAGCTGCATTCCATGTATTAACGTTTATACAGGCCATGATATGGTGTGCTAAACTTTGGGATGTGCTATATTGGGTGGTGGTTGCACTATACTATGCGATGTGATAGTTGCAAAGCTATATTAGGAAGCATACCAGGTCATGCTCGAGGTAATGTGAGGCTTCATTGGCTGATGCAATCTTCAAATTGTGTAACATAGTGTTGGGATTTATTAGCAACTTGCGCAAAAAAAAAAATCACAAATTTTACAAACTTGCCAGTAGAGATGAACAAATTGTCAAATATTTGGGTTTGGATTCTTTGTGCCGAATAATTTATTTATATTATTTGTACCAAATAACAAACCTAATGCAAGTCAATGGGAACCAAGCATTTCTGGAGGGCACTGGAAGTAGATCTGGTAGGGTTGTAAACATGCTGCAATAGATGAAAAAGTGCTGTAATTGAATGGTAACAGCATGGGGAAGATGCACTTCTGACTGAGATTTGGTTTCTAGGAATAATATTGTCTGAGTATTGTGGGGATTAAAGCAAGAGAATAATACTTAGAGTTTCCCAGTGGCTGTTACACTGTTTAATAGTCCGATTATTAAAGTTCACGTATATGTACTTCCCCGGGCCACCCGCTGTAACAAGTGTCTGTGATTGGTTGCAGTCCTGCCTCCCCCGCCTACCCTCTGTAACAGCATCTATGATTGGTTGGAGTCAGACTGCCAGCATCTGTGATTGGTTTTGGAGTATAAAAATAAAAAAAAAGAAAAAAAAAGTTGCAGAGTGCCCTATATTTTGATACGCAGCACAGATAAAGCAGATAGCTAAAGGCTGCAGCTCTAATATGATTGTGTTATCTTGGCTGTGTATCAGAATACGAGGGAACCCATGGACTTTTTTAAATTATTTAAAAAAAAAAACAAAAAACGTTGTGGACGTCCCCCCAATTTTGATACACAGCCAAGATAAAGGGGACAGTTGGGAGCTGGTATTCTGAAGCTGGGTAGGTCCATGGTTATTGTGCCCTTCCAGCCTAAAAACAGCAGTCCGCAGTTCATTAGATGCATCAATTCTGCCACTTTACCAGGCTCATCCTGATTGCCATGTTGCAGTGGCAATTGGGGTAATATAAAGGGTGAATGGCAGCTGTAATTTGTAAAAGAAAAAGTGTCATCATGCCTGAAGTTAATAGTGGGTGGAGGTCTATAAGATCTCCCATTACTAACTCTGAAGTCAAAAGAACTTTATTCAAAACACAGAGAAAAAATATTTTTTCAAAAAAGAAAACATCCTCGTTCTCCAATTTGTTAACCTCAAAAAACTGCTGCAGGTCTGGAAAAATCCTGGCTCTGCTACATCTGATGTCACAGTGCGTGGTCACATTAAAAAAAGTGACTGCTCATTTTAGTGTCTGAGACACACTGATTGAGCCGCAGCTAAGAGAGTGGTGACGTTACAAAGTTTACCTGATGTCACAGCTTGGATTCCCACTGTACCCCAGCTGTGGCCTCAGGTGAACTGCCCTGAAGTGAACTCATTGAAATCAGTGACATCACATCTGGAAAAGTCATTGAACTCAATGCTGGATTACAAGGTTAGGCAATGTGCGCACATTGAGTATTTGCAGACATTGCTGCATCAAATATGCAACTCCTTGAAAAAATGCACCAAATCCACATCAAACTGCATGCGGTATCAGTGCATTTTTTTGTCAGGAGCTACAAATTTGGTGTGCAATGTGTGCAAATTGCCAAATCCAGTAATCCAGTATGCAGTTCAATAACTTCACCTGAGATGAGATCACTGAGTTCAATATGTTCACCTCAAGTCAGCTCACCTGAGGCCACAGCTGGGGTACCATGAGAGCTCCAGCTGTGATCTAAGGTGAACTTATTGAACTCAATGCAGGATCACAGGATTAGACTAAGGGGTACTTTGCACAATACAACATCGCAGGTGCGATGTCGGTGGGGTCAAATCGAAAGTGACGCACATTCGGCGTCGCTGTCGATATCGTAGTGTGCAAATCCTTTTACATATGATTAACGAGCGCAAAAGCATCGTTATCGTATGATCGGTGTAGGGTCCGACATTTCCATAATTTTGCAGCCGCGATGGTATGATGTTGTTCCTTGTTCCAGCAGGCAGCACACATTGCTGTGTGTGAAACTGCAGGAGCGAGGAACATCACCTTACCTGTGTCCCGGCTGCAATGCAGAAGGAAGGAGGTGGGCAGGATGTTTACGTCCTGCTCATCTCCGCCCCTCCACTTCTATTGGCCACCTGCTGTGTGACATCGCTTTGATGCCGCACAACCCACCCCCTTAGGAAGGAGGCTGGTCTCCGGCCAGAGGGACGTCGCAGGGCAGATGAGTGCATGTGAAGCTACCATAGCGATAATATTCGCTACGGCAGCAATCACAAGATATCGCACCTGCGACGGGGGCGGAAACTATCGCTGCAGCATCGGTAACACATTGTTACCGATGTCGCAGCGTGCAAAGTACCCCTTAGTGCACATGTTCAGTATTTGGTTGCAGACATTTCCGCACGAAATTTGCATTTCTGGGGAAAAAACACTGATATATTATGCTTTTTGTTGTAGTTTTGGTGGTTTTTTTTGTTAGGAGTTGCAGATTTGGTGCAGAAATATCTGCAACGAAATACTCAATGTGCGTATGTTGTCTAAATCGGTAATCCAACATGGAGTTTAATGACTTTACATGAGGTGAAGTCATCGAGTTCAATGAGTTCCCTTCAGGTCAATTCACCTGAGGTCACAGCGGAGCTACCGTGGGAACTACCATCTGTTTTGTCAGGTGAACTTACTAACATAACCACTCACAGTGTTATGGGGGACCGGCAGATTAGGACCAGGGGGTATATATCCCAATCGCCAGTCGGGGCCCACCGTGCTCCAAATGGTAATGGAGCTGTTGGCACCCTGTGGGTTAGGCGGAGACTATAGAGCTGAGAGACTATAGAGATAACCCAGGAGACCTGGTAACCGGTCACGTGTGTAGGGACACGTCAACCCGGACGACAACCCAGCTGGCGTTTCAGTGGAGTGGGCGCTACTCCGACCACGTGTGTAGAGAACACATCAGGCCGGATGGTAACCAGTTAGCATTGACCAAGAAGACAGCTATGACAGTGCCCTGTCGGCCACGTGTGTAAGACACGTCAGGCCGAGCGGTTCTCCGAATAGCGTTTCTGGTCACCACTCGACTGGCCACATGTGTGAAGGACACGTCAGACCAGGTAGTCACACCAGTAGCATTTGACTGGGAAGGCGAGGAGGGAAATAGGGTTCACACACCCAATCCAGGAACACCCTGTTAACACCACAGGGGTTCTAAAATACGCTATCCGTGCGCGTAGAGGGCACTCTCGGACAGGTGACGCAGCAGGTATGCTGTCCGTGTGCTTAGGGGACACAACCGGACAAATATTGCAACAGGTATGCTGTCCGTGTGCGTAGGAGGCACGAACGGACAGGTGACACAGCAGCTGCAGTCCAGTTAACGCCACTGGACTGCTGTAGCACAACTGAAACAGCAGCAAGGAAGCACGGCGCCTGACCCTGATGTGCTGAGCCACGAATCTTGGCGTGACAGGCACCGTTCGCCCTACCTACCTACCGCTTCCAACAAAGCTTATGCCACCATGAGCTCTAAGTGAAGACTGCGCCCCTCCATATTGTCTCCAGCCCCTTTTATAACCTGGGTCCGCCCCAAACCAAGGATGACCTACAATGTGACCTCCTGGAGCCAATAGCAGAGTGCCATGTCATCAGTGACATCCCCAGAGGCCTATCCGGTACTGCCACATCACTAATGACCTCATGGCAGCCACGCCCCAAACACTTCACCAGTCATCGTCTGACGACCAATGGTGAGGTGCCAGATCATAGGGACGGGCCTCTGTGAGCCAGTCCGGAGTGGCCACTTCATCAGGACACCTGACACCTTCTGCCCTATCAGGACTTGCCACCTCACGGACATGCTCAGTGAGGTCCTTACCGGACCTAGCCTCTGATGCACTAAGTGCCTGAGCATGCTCAGTAGCTTGAACAACAGACTCAGCAATCAGACTATCTACCTGAGCATGCTCAGTAGGCACATCCCAGAACTTAGACACAGCAGGAAGTCCAAGTACCTGTGCAAAGAGGCTGTTAGGATTAGTTGTGGGAGCATGCTCAGTAGCCCGAACTGAGGACTTGGTCCCAGAAATGACACAATAAGGCTGAGCATGCTCCCTAGGCAAAACACCGGACTTAAGCTCTGGCTGGGGTGAAACGGCATGCGCATGCGCACTAGCCACCTCTCCACACTTAGACGTGGTGGAAGGAGCAGCCAGCTGGACGACCCGAGGCATGGCCAAGAACGGCAGCCGGCGCCTGGGCGCAACAGGAACCGAAGCAGGCTGCTTGCGGCTATGATGGCGCCGGTTTGTAACACACAGTTATGGCTCAGTTTTCTAATATAACCATGCACTGCGACCTCAGATAGTACAGACATGGGATCGACATGTTTGTGGATTACATTAGACCTGCATAGGTGTTTTGGGCATTAATAAAATGGAGAAAGATGGTGTTTTTTTAAAAAATACATTTTCAGTACTCTATATTTATTTCTTTTAACTTACGGGGCTAATAAACTCATAGACCTCAACCCACTACTAAATTTAATGACAGCTGTTCACTATATCTTGGCTGGGTATCAAAAAAAATGATTTAAATAATTTAAAAAAATGTTTTCGGTCCCTCATATTTTATTACAGAGCCAATCTGAAACTCACAGCTGGGGCTGCAGCCTGTAGCCATCTGCTTTATCTGTGTTGGCTATCAAAATATAAGGAACCCTGCACCATTTTTTCAAACTAATTATTTATTTTTTATCTCTATTCCAGTGACCCAGACAACTAGTGTGAGGGTAACCAATCACAGATACCAACACAGAGGGTGGACAGGGGAAGCAGGACTGCAACCAATCACAGACACTGTTGCAAAATGTGGGTGTGGGAAGCAGTGCATATTCACAATCTTTTATGATCGGACAACAGCCACAGGGGATCTCAGTAAGTAGAATTCTTCTGCTTTAAAGGGAACCTGTCACCAGATTTAATGATTATAAGTTGCGGCCACCACCAGTTGGATTTTATATGCAGCATTCTAACATGCTGTATATAAGAGTAGGCCACTGTGTTGAAAATAAAAATGACTTTATAATACTCACCTAACGGTCGGTATGATGCAGATGGGTCAGATGGGTGGCTCTGTTCTCCGGGTGTGGCGCCTCCTCTTTTGGCTATCTTTGTCCTCCTCCTTCTGAAGCCAGGGTGCATGACGTGTCCTGCATCATGCACAAGCGTCGGCATTGAGGTCCTGCGCAGGGACACTACAATACTTTGATCTACCCTGTTGAGGGCAGATCAAAGTGTGCCTGCGCAGGACCTCAATGCGTGCGCGTGTGCATGACGTAGGATGTGTCATGCACCCCAGCTTCAGAAGAACGAGGACAAAGATAGCCGAAGGAGGAGACGCTGCAACCTGAGAACAGAGCCACCCATCTGACCCGTCTGCACCATACCGTGTGAGTATTATAAAGTCCTTTTTACGTTCTACACAGTGGCCTGGGCTCTTATGTACAGCATGTTACAATACTTTACATAAGAGCTTAGTGGTGGTGGCCGCAGCTTATAGTCACCAAATCTGGTGACAGGTTTTCTTTAATGACCACACGTCATTTTTTTTCACTGCGCCTCTCAATCACGGTAACACCAGTAACAAAGGTGACTATGGCATTATTTTAATTTGAAAGCAATTCCAGCATGTTTAGTGGATGAAAATCAGGTGCCAAATTGCAGGAGAGGTAAATCAAAACTCACGAGGTGAAGAGCAAAATACTGTCCAGTAATGGATATCGTGAATACCTTAATATTTGTGCAAGTAATGATATGTTTTCTCATCACTACTTGCAAGGTCTAGGGAATTTTTTAAATTTATCACAAATTCAATTAGCATCAAAATGATTTGCTCATCTTTGCTAAGTAGAGAATGGTCATCTATTCATTTAAATGAGAACATATATGATTCAGTATAACAGTTGCTCTTTTTGGAATTTTTACTTCAGTCCATTTTTTATTAGTGATTGTCATTCAACTTTTTATGCACAATGATATAGTGAGGGAAATAAGTATTTGATCACTTGCTGATTTTGTAAGTTTGCCCACTGACAAAGACTTGAACAGTCTATAATTTTAAGGGTAGCTTAATTTTAACAGTGAGAGATAGAATATCCAAAATAAAACCAGAAAATAACATTGTTTAACCCCTTAATGACCGCCGATACGCCTTTTAACGGCGACAAGTTAGGGTACTTCTTCCGATCCGCCGCTTTTTAACGGCGGTCGTAAAAAAGGGTCTAGCGCCCCCCAGAGTCAGAAAAATTCCGGGGTCTCAGCTGCCGGGGGTAGCTGAGACCCTGGAGATCATGATTCTGGCCGGTTTTTCCGGTCCCCGCTCACCTGATGACCAGTATACACCGTATACCGATGATCAGGTTACAGTAAATGACCGTGCCGGTAAAAAATCATTTATCTCCCATCTGGCATAAACAAACATGTCAGATTAGAGATAAATCTCATCCCCCGGTCCTCTCCGGTCCCTCTGTGTCGCCAAAGTGTCCCCCCACCCCCCCTTTCCTCCCGATAATCTAACATGGCGCCGCACATACCGGCGCGCACAGCAGCGCACCGGCCGCATTTTCCCCTTTCCTATGGTTTCTGTCGCATGTGCTATGACACTGCCCTGAACGTGCCCCCCTTATTCTAGAAGGTCCAGAATCGCCGCGGGACTTTCACAATGGATTACAGGGACCCGATTTTTTTTTTCTTTTCAATAAATTGGCCAAAAGAGGGAATGTTTTTGGGGAGTGTTTTTTCAAATAAATTTTTTTTTTGCTGTCAATTTTTTTTTTTATTACTGTCAATTAGTTATGTCTGGTATCAAATAGACGCCGTGACATAACTAATTGCTGGGCTTGATGCCAGGTTACATTACACATCTGGTATCAACCCCATTTATTACCCCGTTTGCCACCGCACCAGGGCGCGGGATGAGTTGGGGCGAAGCGCCAGGATTGGCGCATCTAATGGATGCGCCACTTCTGGGGCGGCTGCGGCCTGCTATTTTTAGGCTGGGAAGAGTCCAATAACCATGGCTCTTCCCACCCTGAGATTACCAGACCCCAGCTGTCAGCTTCACCTTGGCTGGTGATCTAATTTGGGGGGACCCTACGTTTGTTTTTTTTTTTAATTATTTATTCATAAATAATTAAAAAAAAACACAAAACAGCTTGGGGAGCCCTCCAAATTGATCACCAGCCAAGGTGAAGCTGTCAGCTGTGGTTTGCAGGCTACAGCTGTCTGCTTTACCCTAGCTGGCTATCAAAAATAGGGGGGACCCCACGTCATTTATTTTAATTATTTTTTTTGGGCTAAATACAAGGCTAGGCACCCTTTAGTGCCACATGAAAGGCACTAAAGGGCGCTAGCTTAGAATATGCAAGGGGTGGGACGTTATATATGTTTGACATCTATCCATTCATCCATTGTAGCATTTTAGGCTGTGTGCTCACAATCAGCATTTTCAGCGTTTTGGGCGCAGAGTGTTTTCCCTGCGTCCATAACGCTGCGTTGTGCAGTAGAAGCACAGTGGAAGGATTTTTAGAAATCTCATGCTCACTGTGCTTCTTTTCTCCGCAGCATAAACTGACCTGTGGCGCAGCTTCCCGAGCCTCAGCATGTCAATTTATGCTGCGGAGATGAGTGTTCTGTGCAGGTAGAATAGAGCTAAAGTCCACAGCAGCCTGAACCCAAATCGTGGGCATGGGCAGCTGCGTTCTCCCGTGGACAACACTCACATCTCTGCAAGAAGGCTGACACTGGGTACTAGATGCCGTGTCGCTGGATCATGGCCACATAGCCTAACAGTGAGAAATTTGTTGCTACAGCAACATTTTTGTAAAGTACTTGTGGATTCAAAATGCTTACTATACTCCTGAATAAAATCCTTGAGGGGTCCAGCTTCCAAAATGGAGTCACTTGTGGGGGTTTCTGCTGTATAGGTACCCAAGGGGCCCTGCTAATGTGACATAGTGCGTGCAATTTATTTCAACTTTTCCAAAATTCAAATGGTGCTCCTTCCATTCCAAGCCTTCCCATTAATCCAAACAGAGGTTTTTGGCCACATATGGGGTATCCCTGCGCTCACAAGAAATTGGATAACAACCTGTGGGGTCCACGTTTTGTTGTTGCCTCTTGAAAAAGTGAGAAATGTGATGCTAAAGAAACCTTTTTGTGAAAAAAATGAAAATTTTCAATATGGCAACCTAAGCTTATCAAATTCTGTGAAGTATTCGTGGATTCAAAATGCTCAACATACAGCTAGATTAAAGCCTTGAGGTGTCTTGTTTCCAAAATGGGGTCACTTGTGGGGGACTTCCACTGTTTAGGCATTTTAGGGGCTTTCCAAATGCGACATAGCGTCCACTAATTATTCCAGCCAAATGTTCAGTCAAATGGCACTTTTTCCCTTCCGAGCCCTGCTGTGCACCCAAACAGTTGATTTCCACCACACATAAGGTATCAGCATACTCAGGAGAAATTGCACAATAAATTTTATGCTGCTTTTTTTCCTTTTACTCTTGTTAAAAAAAAGCTATGTGGTTGAAGTAACAATTTTGTGGTAAAAATGTATTTTTTTTTATTTTCACAGCTCAACGTTATAAACTTCTGTGAAGCACCTGGGGGTTCAGGGTACTCACCAAACATCTAGATAAATTCCTTGAGGGGTCTATTTTCCAGAATGGGGTCACTTGTGGGGGACCTCCACTGCTTAGGCACCTCAGGGGCTCTCCTAATGCAACATGACGTCCGCAATTGATTCCAGCCAATTTTGCAGTCAAATGGCCCTCCTTCCCTTCCAAGACCTGCCGTGTGCCCAAACAGTTGATTTCCACCACATATTAGATATCACCAAACTCAGGAGAAATTGCACAATAAATGTCATGGTGATTTTTTTCCTGTTACCCTTGTGAAAAAAAAAGCTACCTGGTTGAAGTAACAATTTTGTGGTAAAATTTTATTTTTTTATTTTCATGGCTCAACGTTATAAACTTCTGTGAAGCACCTGGGGGTTCAGGGTACTCACCAAACATCTAGATAAATTCCTTGAGAGGCCTAGTTTCCAATATGGGGTCACTTGTGGTGGTTTTTTGCTGTTTATGTACCTTAGGAGTCATCCAAATGCGACATGGTGCCCACAATCTTTTTCAGCCAAATTTCCTTTACAAAATTCAAATATTGCTCCTTTCGTTCCAAACCCTCCCATTTGTCCATACAAAGGTTTCAGATCACATGTGAGGTATCACCGCGCTCATAAAAAAGTGGGTAACAAACATTTGGGTCAAATGTTTGGAATTACCTCTTGAAAAAGTGAGAGAATTGATGCTAAAGCAACATTTTTGAGAAAAAAATGACAATTTTCAATATGACAACGTAACGTTATCAAATTCTGTGAAGTACCTGTGGGTCCAAAATGCCCAGAATACCCCTCGATAGAAGCCTTAAGGGGTCTAGTTTAAAAAATGGGGTCACTTGAGGGGGGTTCCTGCTGTTTAGGTACCTTAGGGGATCTGTAAATGCAACATGGTGCCCGCAATCTGTTTCAGCCAACTTTACTTTCCAAAATTCAAATATTGCTCCTTTCGTTCCAAGCTCTCCCATTTACCCAAACAAAGGTTTTTGACCACATGTGGGGTATCAGCGCGCTCATAAGAAAGTGGGTAACAAAGTGTGAGGTCCAAGTTTTGGTGTTACCTCTTGAAAAAGTAAGAAAATTAGTGCTAAAGCAACATTTTTAGGTAAAATGTTAAATTTTATTTTTTTTCATTCCACATTACTTTAGTTCCTGTGAAGCACCTGAAGAGTTAATAAACTTTTTGAATGTGGTTTTGAGTACCTTGAGGGGTGCAGTTTTTAGAATGGTGTCACTTTTGGGTATTTTCTGTCACCTAGGCCTCTCAAAGTCACTTCAAATGGGATGTGGTCCCTAAAAAAATGGTTTTGTAAATTTTGTTGAAAAAATGGGAAATTGCTGATGAACTTTGAACCCTTCTAACTTCCTAACCTCAAAAAATGTTGTTTCAAAAATTGCGCTGATCTAAAGTAGACAAGTGGTAAATGTTATTTATTAACTATTTTGTGTGACATAACTCTCTGGTTTATGGGCATAAAAATTAAAAGTTTGAAAATTGCAAAATTTTTATTTTTTTTGGCAAACTTCAGATTTTTTCACAAATAAAATAAAAAAATATCATCCTAAATTTACCTCTAACATGAAGCCCAATATGTCACGAAAAAACAATCTCAGAATCAACGGGATCCATTGAAGCGTTCCAGAGTTATAACCTTATAAAGTGACACTGGTCAAAATTGCAAAAAATGGCCTGGGCATTAAGTACAAAACTGGCTTCGTCCTTAAGGGGTTAAATTACACAGGTCTACAAAAAAGTATTTTTTGCAATCTTCGCAGGTGACTTTGTACTTCTCTTAATCATCTTTTTGTCCTGATTTCAAAAATGTATATAGTTTTTCTGTAGCACGTATAGTTTCCATGGAGCAGCATCATTATTATAAGGTATAGAAAATATACTGGTGACATTAAGAAAACTGTAATCTATATATATCAGAAAAAAATGCTTCACCTTACAAAACAGTTTTTATTAAACCAAAATAATTTCACATGCAAAATAGAAACCAATATATGAGCATAAATTAAAAGTGCCTGACATTAGACTGCCATTAATACGATTTTTCAGGGTTGTCCCTATATAACTTCAAACAGTAATCTGCCTACATTGAGGCATTCCAAAAACCCTGGTAGTGGTGTTCCGTTTCTTTAATGTCCTGGTGAAACTTCTCGCCTTGTTCATCGCTTACATCACCAAGATTATTAGGGAAGATATTTAAATGTGAATGCAAAAAGTGCATTTTCAGACACGTGACATCCAAGACACTGGTATGCATTTAGCAGTTCCAGAACTCCTACAACATATTCAGGAGATTTATCTTTTTTCTAAGTAGTTTTCACAGATCCACGTGAAGCTTTTCCAAGATCTCAATTCCTTATCATTTAGAGTTCCTCCAAACACATCATCTCTCATAAGCTCTCTGATCTAAGGACCAATAAATACCCCTCCTTCAGTTTTGCTGGTGAAATGCTTTAGAATTTCTGTGAAATGAACTGGAACCCTTGTGAATGTGACTTTGCCATGGCTTTCATAAAGTTTTTAATTAATCCCAACTTTATATGTAGTGGAGGAAAAAAGATTTTTGTTGGAGCAACTAAAGGATTATGCTGAACATTATCTCTACCTGGAACATAGATGTTTCTCTGTCCCCAAACACCACGAACATAATTCTCTACTGTAATTTTACTGTCCCATAAACAGAAGAAGCAACAACATTTTGTGAAACCTTTTTTGCATTCCCATTAGCAGACCAATCACTTTCAAATCTCCACAGATATTCCATTGATGATGCTTATATTGTAAAGCATTCAAAACAACTGACAGATTTTCATAACTTTCCTTTAGATGACATGATTGATGGGGATAGGGATAGGGATTGATGGGTTCATATTGCCATTGTGAAGCAACACTGCTTTCAAACTTCTCTGGGATGAGTCAATAAACAATTGCCAATTTGCCACAAGATACTCGTGATTCAGTTCTTTAAAGAATCCATTCACATTCTTAAAGTACACCATTGGTCCATTAACTGCGAAAAATTGGGTTAAAGTGTTACTTCTGTTTCGGTAATAAAACATTTAACAACATCATGAAGAAGATTCTTCTGTTTCAATCTAGATGCAAGAAGTTCAGCTTTATCTTTTGACAATAAAAGGTCTCTGATGAGATCAGTTAATTCATGATGAGTAAAGCATTCTGGCTAATTGGCTGCTCTGTCAGGTACATACTCATCTAGACTTGAGGTCTCCATGTCTTTGCCAGTAGCTTCAGTTCCATAGTCCTCATATTCTACTTCATTTTCATGCAATCCAGACATTGGTGGTACAGGACCTGGAAAGGTACCCTCATGTGAAACTGGCCTAATCACAGATTCATGTTCAGGGTAATTAATCTTATGTTTGTTCTTTGTAGAAAAACCCTTCAGTTTGACAAAACAAAACTAGCAGTCATCACTATGATTTTTGGGTTCTCTTCAAATCATGGGAACAGCAAATGGTATAGCCACTTTCCTCTTATTCAACCAGTCACAAAGACCATTTGAACAGCTTGAGCATATTACATGAGGGGCTCAGCATACATTGAAAATGCCAAAATAATGTAATAAGAAAAATACTTCTATCTCAGAAACTTTATGTGATAGAGCAAAACTAAGCATATATTTGGAATCAGCAAATCAAACTCCATAAAAAAGACATATTACCTTTGCTGATGATTTTTTTGTGTTGACCAGTGTTATATAAATGTATTTGAATTTTTCAAAGAGAAATAAATATTTGATCCTCTACCAACCAGTAAGAGTTGTGGCTCCTACAGACCACTTATATGGTCCTAATCAACTTGCTACCTGCAGTAAAGACAGCTGTCTTAAATTGTCACCTATATAAAAGACTCCTGTCCACAGACTCAATCAATCACTCAGACTCTAACCTCTACAACATGGACAAGACCAAAGAGCTTTCTAAGCATGTCAGGGACAAAACCATAGACCTGCACAAGGCAGGAATGGGCTGCAAAACCATAAGTAAGATGCTGGGTGAGAAGGAGATAACTGTTGGTGCAATAGTAAGAAAAAGGAAGAAATACAAAATGAGTGTCAATCAACATCAATCTGGGGCACTATGCAAAATCTCAACTCATGGGCTATCCAGGATCATAAGGAAGGTGAGAGATCGGCCTAAAACTACATGGGGGAACTTGTTAATGATCTCATGGAAGCTGGGACCACTGTCACCAAGAAAACCATCGGTAATATATTACGCTGTAATGGATTACATTCCTGTAGTGCCCGCAAAGTCCCACTGCTCAAGAAGGCACATGTGCCGGCCCATCTGAAGTTTGCCAATGAACACCTGGATGATTCAGAGAGTGATTGGGAGAAGGTGCTGTGGTCAGATAAGACAAAAATGGAGCTCATTAACCTTAACTCAATTCGCCGTGTTTGAAAGAATAAAAATGATGCCTTTGACCCAAAGAACACTGTCCCTATTGTCAAGCATGGAGGTGGAAACATGATGTTTTGGGGGTGTTTCTCTGCTAAAGGTACAGGACTACTTCACCGCATCAATGGCACAATGGATGGAGCCATGTACCGTAAAATCCTGAGTGACAACCTCCTTCCCTCTGCCAAGACATTAAAAATGGGTCATGGCTGGGTCCAGCACAACAATGACCCAAAACATACAGCCAAGGCAACAAAGGAGTGGCTCCAAAAGAAGCACATTAAAGTCATGGAATGTCCTAGCCATTCTGCAGATCTGAATCCCATAGAAAACTTATGGAGAGAGCTGAAGATCCAAGTTGCCAAGCAACAGTCTCAAAATCTTAATTATTTATAGATGATCTTCAAAGAGGAGTGGACCAAAATTCCTCCTCACATATGCACAAACCTCATCATCAACTACAAAAAATGTCTGACTGCTATGCTTGCCAACAAGGGTTTTGCTACCAATTATTAAGTCTTGTTTGCCAGAGAGATCAAATACTTATTTCTCACTGCAAAATACAAATACATATACAGTACAGACCAAAAGTTTGGACACACCTTCTCATTCAAAGAGTTTTCTTTATTTTCATGACTCTGAAAATTGTAGATTCACATTGAAGGCATCAAAACTATGAATTAAAACATGTGGAATGAAATACTTAAAAAAGTGTGAAACAGCTGAAAGTATGTCTTATATTCTAGGTTCTTCAAAGTAGCCACCTTTTGCTTTCATTACAATTTTGCACACTCTTGGCATTCTCTTGATGAGCTTAAAGAGGTAGTCACCAGAAATGATTTTACAACAGTCTTGAAGGAGTTCCCAGAGATGCTTAGCACTTGTTGGCCCTTTTGCCTTCACTCTGCGGTCCAGCTCACCCCAAACCATCTCAATTGTGTTCAGGTCTGGTGACTGCGGAGACCAGGTCATCTGGCGTAGCACCCCATCACTCTCCTTCTTAGTCAAATAGGCCTTACACAGCCTGGAGGTGTGTTTGGGGTCATTATCCTGTTGAAAAATAAATGATGGTCCAACTAAACGTAAACCGGATGGAATAGCATGCCGCTGCAAGATGCTGTGGTAGGCATGCGTGTTCTGCATGCCTTCAATTTTGAATAAATCCCCAACAGTGTCACCAGCAAAGCACCGCCACACCACCACACCTCCTCCTCCATGCTTCACAGTGGTAACCAGCCATGTAGAGTCCATCCGTTCACCTTTTCTACAAAGACACGATGGTTGGATCCAAAGATCTCAAATTTGGACTCATCAGACCAAAGCATAGATTTCCACTGGTCTAATGTCCATTCCTTGTGTTCTTTAGCGGAAACAAGTCTCTTCTGCTTGTTGCCTGTCTTTAGCAGTGGTTCCCTAGCAGCTATTTTACCATGAAGGCCTGCTTCACAAAGTCTCCTCTTAACAGTTGTTCTAGAGATGAGAAGGTGTGTCCAAACTTTTGGTCTGTACTGTATATAATTTATACAATGTGATTTTGTGGATTTTATTTTGGATATTCTCTCTCTCTTATCTTACCTATCCTTACAATTATAGACTGTTCATGTCTTTGTCAGTGGGCAAACTTACAAAATCATCAAGGGATCAAATACTTATTTCCCCCACTATACAGAAAAATGTCAATCAGTAATAGGATAGCCCAGTATACCGAAAATCCCAGAATAAGCAGAGACTAAAATTAATAAATCACCGGTTATATTTAATCTTTTTCAACAAATCTTTATCAATCTACTCAGCTACTCATGCTTTATAACAAGATTCCTGCAGATTTAACTACATTTTCAACATGAAAGGTTCCCTATTAGCCCTTTTTAGAATAAATATAAAGCCAGAATAAGATCAGATGCCAACAAGTAGAAGCATGGAATTTTTATATACCACAGAGGGAAAAAAAACCTTGAAAATATTTAAGTAGCAGAAAAAATAAAGTAGTTTATTACATCGTAAATGATAGTGAAAGGTTGAACTTGTAAAGAAAACATGCAAAAAAGAGAAAATTGCTTTGGTCATTATCATGTCAAACACCTACAGATATAAAGTGTTTAAGGAATATAAAAAAAATCTGCTGAAAAACATGTCAGTTGATGGGCTAAGAAGATTTTAACTAGCCAGTTACATGTTGGTGGAGTTAATGAACCAATGAGACTTATGTCACAGCATGTCACCACCATGAAATCATGTCACTATTGTTCACCACTTTACAACTCAGCATGAAATTCATCCAAATTATCACCTTTTACTATACCTCATGGTTAAAATTTGTCTGCTCTCCAGCAGACAAATTTAATAATTACTGGCAAAGTGTTACTTAATTAGCCGCATGCTCAAAATTCAGAACAGAGAGTGGTTTAAATTATCTAAATACTGAGAAAAAAGAAGCAGTTTTTCTGAAATTCTCAAATATTATCTTACCCCTTATCTCGATTATCTTAAATTTTACTATTTAACCATCTTCTATATCTCTTTTGCATTAACAAATAGTTCATGTGTTTTCTTTTTTAACTTTGGCATGCTGGAAAATAATTTGTTGTGAATAGTTTAGCGGAGATTTCTGATTAACATTATGGGAAACATTCTGAGTGGTTAACCCATTTACCACCTGGCGATTTTCCTTTTTTGCTTTACTTTTCTCCTCCTCTTTGTCCAACAGCCATGTAAGGGGGGGCAGGGCTCAGCCCATCCCAGACCTGCAGACTGTCTGAGACCTGTGGTTCTACAGCTGTTAGTGTGTAATTTTATTGTATGGTCACAAGGGGGCCTTTGTGTGCTCAGCCGCTTCCTTAGTCCTGTGAGTGAGGTAACACATCCATGGGAGGTGTGGAGTAGAGGCCCCGACTGTAGTGAATTATTGGACTCCAAGGGTCAATCCTGGATCGGTGGAACGTGGGATCCTGGAACTGGAGGATTCTGCCTAACCACGTTCCCTGCTGTGGATTTTGTTCAGCCCGTTGGGAAGGCGACCATTCCCCTGCTGCTGTTACCCAGCAAACCACCCTGGCAGCCGAAGGTCAGTTGCGCCCTCCGGAGTAGGGTAGGTCTGGTCCTTGCCAGAAACAGTCATCCGAGGAGAAACAAGCTGTGGACCCCTTTCAGGTGTAATGCAAGTGCCTGTGGGTGGGCCGAAGGGGGCCAGGAGATGGAATGATCCGGACTGTGTACATGTCACGCTAGCAAGGGGGATGAGGGGCCTAAGAGTGCTTGAAGGTACCTAGGTACCAGGGAAGCTGCCAAGTTATTCCGAATACTGAAAACTGGATATTCCACAATATTAACCAGGCCACAGTTTGCAAGTAACATGGGAAAGGAAAAGAATCTCTCTGCTGCCTAAAAGCATCAAATAGTGCAATGCCTTGGACAAGGGATAAAAAGACTAGATATTTCACGAAAACTTAAGCGTGACCATCGTACTGTGAAGAGATTTATGGTTGATTCAAAGCACATACAGTGCCTACAAGTAGTATTCAACCCCCTGCAGATTTAGCAGGTTTATACATTCGGAATTAACTTGGCATTGTGACATTTGGACTGTAGATCAGCCTGGAAGTGTGAAATGCACTGCAGCAAAAAAGAATGTTATTTCTTTTTTTTTTTTTTTAAATGTGAAAAGTTTATTCAGAGGGTCATTTATTATTCAACCCCTCAAACCACCAGAATTCTGTTTGGTTCCCCTAAAGTATTAAGAAGTATTTCAGGCACAAAGAACAATGAGCTTCACATGTTTGGATTAATTATCTCTTTTTCCAGTCTTTTCTGACTAATTAAGACCCTCCCCAAACTTGTGAACAGCACTCATACTTGGTCAACATGGGAAAGACAAAGGAGCATGCCAAGGCCATCAGAGACAAGATCGTGGAGGGTCACAAGGCTGGCAAGGGGTACAAAACCCTTTCCAAGGAGTTGGGCCTACCTGTCTCCACTGTTGGGAGCATCATCCGGAAGTGGAAGGCTTATGGAACTACTGTTAGCTTTCCACGGCCTGGACAGCCTTTGAAAGTTTCCACCCGTGTTGAGGCCAGGCTTGTCCAAAGAGCCAAGGATAACCCAAGGACAACAAGGAAGGAGCTCTGGGAAGATCTCATGGCAGTGGGGACATTGGTTTCAGTCAATACCATAAGTAACATACTCCACCGCAATGGTCTCCGTTCCAGACGAGCCCGTAAGGTACCTTTACTTTCAAAGCGTCATGTCAAGGCTCGTCTACAGTTTGCTCATGATCACTTGAAGGACTCTGAGACAGACTGGTTCAAGGTTCTCTGGTCTGATGAGACCAAGATCGAGATCTTTGGTGCCAACTACACATGTGACGTTTGGAGACTGGATGACACTGAATACAACCCCAAGAATACCATCCCTACAGTCAAGCATGGTGGTGGCAGCATCATGCTGTGGGGCTGTTTCTCAGCCAAGGGGCCTGGCCATCTGGTCCGCATCCATGGGAAGATGGATAGCGCGGCCTACCTGGAGATTTTGGCCAAGAACCTCCGCTCCTCCATCAAGGATCTTAAGATGGGTCGTCATTTCATTTTCCAAGAAGACAACGACCCAAAGCACACAGCCAAGGAAACCAAGGCCTGGTTCAAGAGGGAAAAAATCAAGGTGTTGCAGTGGCCTAGTCAGTCTCCTGATCTTAACCTAGATAACTTGGAGAAGATCTGCATGGAGGAGTGGGCCAAGATAACTCCAGAGACCTGTGATCAGGTCTTATAAAAGACGATTATTAGCTGTAATTGCAAACAAGGGTTATTCCACAAAATATTAAACCTAGGGGTTGAATAATAATTGACCCACACTTTTATGTTGAAAATTTATTAAAATTTAACTGAGCAACATAACTTTTTGGTTTGTAACATTTATGCATCTGTTAATAAATCCTGCTCTTGTTTGAAGTTTGCAGGCTCTAACTTATTTGCATCTTATCAAACCTGCTAAATCTGCAGGGGGTTGAATACTACTTGTAGGCACTGTACGTGTTCGTGCTGATAGAGGCAGAATGAGGAAAGTTTCTGCCAGGCAAGTTCATCGGATTAAGAGAACAGCTGCTAAAAAGCCATTACAAACCAGCAAACAGATATCTGAAGCTGCTGGTGCCTCTGGAGTCCCTCAAACCTCAAAGTGTTAGATATTTCAAAGGCTTGCTGTGGTGCATAAACCTACTATTCGGCCACCCCTAACCAGTGCTCACAAGCACAATCGGTTGAAGTGGGCCCAGACATACATGAAGACTAATTTTCAAACAGTCTTGTTTACTGATGAGTGTCGAGCAACCCTGGATGGTCCAGATGGATGGAATAATGGATGGTTGGTGGATAGCCACCATGTCCCAACAAGGCTGCAATGTCAGCAAGTAGGTGGAGGAGTCATATTTTGTGCTGGAATCATGGGGAGACATCTGGTAGGCCCCTTTAGGGCTCCTGAAGGTATGAAAGTGACCTCTGCAAAGTATATAGAGTTTATGACTGACAACTTTCTTCCATGGTACAAAAAGCAGAAACGTGCCTTCAAAAGCAAAATCATCTTCATGCATGACAATGCACCATCTCATGCTGCAAAGAATACCTCTTTGTCATTGGCTGCTATGGGCATAAAAGGAGATAAACTCATGGTGTGGCCACCATCTTCCACTGACCTCAACCTTATAGAGAACCTTTGGATTATAATCAAACAAAAGATCTATGAGGGTGGGAGGCAGTTCACATCAAAACAGCAGCTCTTGGAGGCTATTCTGACATCATGCAAAGAAATTCAAGCAGTAACTCTTACTTATGTTAACATGTAACTTGGCCTGTTAGGATGCTTTGGATTTAACTAGCTTTTATTTCAGTGAATGTGACCTCCTAATGCTGCAAATTCCACAAATGAGCATTTTCAAGTCTTTAAAACATATAAAATGTTTAGAAACTCTACTCTGCCTAATAATCTGGAACAGTGCATTTTGAGGTTTTTTTTATTTTGAAGATTATTGTTACGGGACTGCCCACTGATAGGGGATAGTAATCTTTCTAGCAGTCAGGGCCCACTGTGCAGAATAATCTGCTGCTGGCGAGAGCAAGGAAGGGTACCGTAAAACCTCAGTAGTACTGTCACTGTTGCTTCACAGTGGCACTAGAAACTAAAGCGGTGCTCACTGTTAAGTCAAAGCGAAACCTTAAGGACAAATGCTAACTAAAATATAAGGATAGACCTGTAGCTCCTGCCCAATTACAGGAATTACAAAAACATAATTGGATGGGTACCCCAACCGCGGTCCACAGACTAACACCTCTGTTACCTCACAGAAATGTGTAGAATGAGATTGTAGCAAGTGTGTTACTGCAAATAATATGGTAGGTGGACATGTAGTGCCTGCCCAATTACAGGAACTACAAAACAAAAGCGGATGGTTGCTCCAACCGCAGTCCACTAACCAACACCAGTGTTACTTCACACTGATAAGGTAGCTAATAATGTAACAGGAGTATGGATGTAAATACCCTGTGAATGCAGTTGGGAAAACCGTTACAGGTCACGGAGATCCCTTATTGCTAACCTCTTTACAGATCTTAGAGATAGCAGAGTATAGGGAGTGTGTAGGTGCAGACAGTACTTTCCGTATTGTCTAGGCTCAGTGAAGCCCCTGCCTGAACTCCTTGTGCTAACCACACCTAAGGAGTCAGTGAGCTCTCTATGCTAGCCGCACAGACGGACCAGAGACACTGAGGGCAGTGCGTGCGATGTCCCTGCCTAACCCGGCTCCACTAAGGTGGATGGAGGCTACCACTAGCGTAAACTAGTAGATGCTGAGACCCTGCCTAACCCATTCCACTAAGGTGCCAGGAAACGGGTAATGGTGTTATGCTAGTGGGTACAGAGTCCCTGGCTAACCTGATCCACTAAAGTGCAAGGAAGCGGGTAATATTGGACATCACACATGAGGCATCTACCCCATGTATGCACCAAGAACGTCTGAGCACCGAGAAACATGCTGCAGGGTCCTATATAGACAAAGCACCTCCCACAAGATGGAGGCACTCCTGGCTCAATCCACCAATCACCAGCGAGTTCGTCATCAATGACGTCAGCCGCGACCAATCAGGAAGCGACACGTCATAGTTATGTGATCTCGTGTCATCATTGATGTCAGACGCGGCCCATCAGCAGCCAGCATGTCACGGTCATGTGATCCCATGTCATCGATGATGTCAGCCACGGCCAATCAGGAAGCGACACGTCATAGTCATGTGATCTCGGATCACAACCAATCGACAATTGCCACGTGGCGAGCATGATCAGAAGGAGCAAAAGGGGACTTAGAACAAAAAGCCTGCTTGCAAGCACGCACATTCTCAGAAGTCCCACTACAGGACTCAGCCTCAGCCGCAAGAGTCTCACCGACGACCTTTAACAATTATACTGTTATCATTGGGAAGTCTCTTCAATAAAATTCAATGTATACTCTAACAGGTGATGACTTTTATTAGACTCACTGTCATTTGCACCAACCATTTAGGAAAATCAGAGAAAAATATAATTTGCATAATAATTTGGAACATGGTGTAAATATTTATTGGAAGGGGAAAAGTGGCTAATTATACTGTAGTTAACAGAGGGAATCATGATGGACTGTAAGTTTACATTTGAAGTAGTGTTTGCATAATAGCTAATTATATATTACTGGTTGGTACATGTCTAAATTTAGCAGTGCAGTATATATACTTTAATTAAAAATTCCCTATCTTTTCCTCACTACTAAATCTAACCTCATTATTTTTTTCCTACTTCTTCCTCTTTGATAATACTTCCTTTGAGATTCCCTAGTGCATGCTGACATTAGAGGGCAGAGGCTGCAGTCACTGTTGCAGTCTCTATCCTCACCCTGACAAGAAGTTTCATAAGTAATGTCCATTTCAGGGGCTATTTTAGTCCTTGCTCTACTGAATATGCCCTGCTTTTCAATTAAGATGGATGTTCAGTAGATTCCTGTTCTTCTTGGTGCACAGCGACAATATGCTCCCTCCCTGGCTCTGACAACAAGTAGCAAGTTTCATACTACCCCTTTAAATGATGAGTGATCTTTCTCATATTATATAGAAATTCATGTTGATATGTATAGTGCTGTCCCTTATTAAATAGAAATCCCTTTTGTTTTATATAGTGCTGTCTCGTTTTGTATTATGTCCTCTTGATATATACAGTATATTGCAGTTTCCGATAACATAGTATCCTTTATTATGTATAACACTATGTTATTTATAGCGCTGTACACAAGGGAAACAAATTTGCCTCTTCATTCGGCATCTGCAGATGTACACCAGAGCACCTTTGTGTTAATAACATGACCTATCACATAATCTATCAAGGGAATCATGTGACAAAGTTTTGTGATACATCGCATGCTGGGGGGCCCACGTCCTCTAGACTGTCTGGGGCCCTGACTACTCTTAATATGCCCTTGCTATTAATCACCAAGACATACTGTACAGGTTTGAAATTTTGTATGAACTACTTTTAATAAATTACATGTAAATTGTTTTTACATTGCTTAAAGCACATCAATTACCAAGACTTGCCTATATAACCTAAAGCCAGCAAATCTGATACAAGGAAGCAACATTTTTCTGTTGACTGAGGCCCTGCCCCTTCTGGTCACATGGGTGTGACATCAGCATGGGTCCTTCTAGTCACAAAGTAAATCAATTCTATAATAGAATTAACATCAATAACAAGGGGAGAGGATAACTATGAATACCCACCCCAGCTATCAGCTGCTTCAGCTGCTGTCATTCAAAAAGCTGCTGATTTTACAAACTTTACTTGCTTGTGTTTCAAACCTATACATCCTAGCTGACAATTAAAGGTATGTATAGAATCAGCATGATAGTGCCAGTATATCACTGGCTTTAGGTTATATTGGAAAATCCTGATGATTGGTGCGTTTTAAACAAAGTCTCTAATTGATTTTTTTTATGAATTTCGCTCTGATTTCTAGTTTGTCACGTCATCTTTTATTACTGTTGGAGCTTTTCTTGACCCTTCCCATCTTCATTATTTTCTTCTGCCCATGCCCTTCCTCAAATACAGATTTTTTTTTGCATCTAGTTTTTCCTTTTAATGTCATATCTTAAAAGGCATGAACCATTCTTGCATTTTATTAATAGAAAGGGCTATAAACAGGTCAAGAATTAGATTTTTTTTTTCTAACCCAACACCTTTACAATGATTCGGTCATCTTTCTTAAAAAAAAAAAACATAATAAAGAACTCCAGCCCACAAACAGTTACCAAGTGCACCCTGTTTATTTTCTGTGTTATCTGTCACAGCCTGCTCTTTGACTCACAGTAATAACCAAGACACCTCCTCTGTGTTGGTTTCTTGATTGATATTTGTAAAGACATTAGAGGATAGCAGTGATGGGATCAGCAGATGTAATTGAAGGGTAAGTCCACTAATGTTATTTCGAGCCTCCATTCTCCAAACAGAGGATTCTTTATAGACTGTAGTCATACTCAATGCTGTTATAGAAAAATACACATTTTTTCTGAAGAATATGAAATGCTGTATTAAGCTTATTTTAACCATAAACCATTTGCAGCTCTGAGATATCATTTTCTTCGTGATTTCCTTTGACTGTAGTTTGTCTCAGCTTATTTCTGACATGCCATGAATTAAAGAGATGGGTAAATGATGTCTGCTCTGGCAGGCTTGCTACTCAATGCAGATTATATTATCTAGACTACTGCTGGGCTCAATAAAAGCACAAAGCAGAAGACTTTTGTATAAAGTGAAATCAGGCAGATTTTCTGCATCCAGCTCAGTCCACAACCACAAGAATCCAGCACCCTTTTACTTAAAGGGTATGTGCACACACACTGACTATTTGGTGACGTAATTTTCTGCACCAAATCTGCATCTTCTGCCAGAAACATGCACCAAAAATGTGATGATATGTTGCTGCATTTTTTTTGTCATGCGTTTTTCATAATGAGGTCAATGGGTGGAAGGGCTGAAAAACATGGGGGAAAACACACCAAGAATTGACATGCTGCAGATAATTTTGTGCACCAAATCTGTAAAGAAAAAATAAGTACCATGTGCACAACACTTCAAAAATCTCATTGACATTGCTGGCATGATAGGCATTCAATTTTTTGACAAAACTGCACAAAATAAAGCATCAAAAACTAACCAAAGTTGCAGTGTGTCCAAGGTACGTTGGACCTGTGGGAGCATTTTGGGGGTTTATTAATTGGTAAAAGGGTATGGTTTTTATATTATTGTGTTTTTGTGTTTTTTTTCTTTTAACTTCCAGTGTTGGTAATGGAGAAGGAGGGGGTCTCATAATCACTTCGCCATCACCAACTCAATGCCTGATGGCAGCTGTAATTTTTGACAAGTCTCAGCTGACATTAATCCCATATATTACCCTGATTTTCTCCACACTAGGGCAATCACAATGAGCCATGACAATTGGCACCTCTAATGGATGTGACAATTGTGTTATGGCTTTGGGCTGTTATTTTTAGCCTGGGGAGGGCCCAATAACCGTGGACGTTTCCAGCCTAGGAATACTAGTCTCCAGCTGTCTGCTTTATCTGCGTTAGTTATTAAAAATGGGCATGAGCCCATGTGATCTCTTTTTTTTAATCTTTTTTTTTTAAATAAACATTAATTTTCATAACCAGACAAGATAAAGCACACAGCTGGGGGCTGTAGCTGTCTATTTTTCTTGAACTGGTTTTCACAAATAGCCAGAAGCTGTACGTCATTTTTTTTTCACTGCGTCTGCCAATCACAGTAAAGCCAGTTGAAAAGATGGCTATAGAATTATTGTGATTGCCAGGCAATCCCCACATATTTAACAGTGGCTGAAAATCAGGTGCCAAGCATGCGAGAGGAGACTTGAAAATCACAAGGCGAATACCAAAATACTTGACGAGTGACGAATATACCAAAAACATTAGTATTTTCGCAAGTAACAAATAGTGCTGAATATATTTCCTCATCACTAATAATAAATCAATAGTACACATGAAAATAAGAAACTTTGTAATGTATTTTAGCAGACAAATCACTTTCTATCTCTACCAAGAGTGATCAGTCATTTTCAAAATTCTCAAATCCATGAAAAAATCTGTATTTAGTTAAGACCGATTTTCTCATTAATGAAATAGGAGGTGGTAGTTGTTACTAGAGTTGAGCGCGGTTCGCGGTTCTCCAGTTCGCGGTTCGAGTGATTTTGGGGGCTGTTCTAGATCGAACTAGAACTCGAGCTTTTTGCTAAAGTTCGATAGTTCTAGTTACGTTCGAGAACGGTTCTAGCAGCAAAAAGCAGGGCTTTTTACAGCTACAGTGTGCAGGGAGCTATCGCTGGCAGCCTGCCAGAAGCTGGTAACCAAGATAAACATCAGGTATCCAAGCAGAGCACTTTGGTTAGTAAACCAATATTTATTGTAGTTACGTGTACAGGGAACCGACACTTCCCCGCTCAGCTCGCTCCGCCCCCTCCTGCACTCAGCATGTACACACACACACACACACACACACTCACACTCACCTGTCCCCAGCCATGCAGTCCACGACACTGACGTCCTCAGCGCCACATGACCCCGCTAGGCTCCACCGACTTCGCACTCCACCGCCCGCACACATGGCCCCATTAGGCTCTGCCCACCTGGCACTCTGCACACATGGTCCCGGTAGGCTCTGCCCACCTGACACTCTGCACACATGGTCCCACTAGGCTCTGCTCACCTGGCACTCTCCACACATTACCCCGCTAGGCTCCGCCCACCTGGCACTCTGCACACATGGCACTGCTAGGCTCCGCCCACCTGGCACTCTGCACACATTACCCCACTAGGCTCCGCCCACCTGGCACTCTGCACGCATGGTCCCGCTAGGCTACGCCCACCTGGCACTCTGCACACACGGTCCCGCTCGGCTTACCTGCGGTGATGAAGTCCCGCCCTCCCGACCTCAGCGCTGTCACTGTCCTCCATTGCCGCCGCTTGTCACATCACCTTCTCTCGCTTCCGACCCGAGACTGACTAGCGGTGGCGTCACACGCCGCTCGCGATACTTGGCTGTGAAGGCGGCGGTCATTGAAGTCAGTGACAGGTGCTGTCAGCAGTGCAGGAGATCAGCGTAGGTAATGTATCTCGCTCCTGACAGCAGCACTTGTCATCCCCTGCAGTGACCTGGGCTGACCCATTGATGTTAGCTCAGGTCACTGCATTGCTCTCCCAGCCAATGGGGAATATCCTGCTCTTCATTGACTGGGACAGTGTGGATCATCATGGGAACCCCTTGGATTACAGCAGACCTGGATTTGTTTTTCTTTCTAATAAATTGGTTAAAGAGGGAATGTATTGGGGAGTGTTTTTTCAAATAAAAATGTGTTTGTCATTTTTTTTTTTTTTATTATTACTGACTGGGTTGGTGAGGTCGGGTATCTGATAGACGCCTGACCTCACCAACCCCAGGGCTTGGTGCCAGGTGACATTACACATCTGGTATTAACCCCATATATTACCCCGTTTGCCACCGCACCAGGGCACGGGATGAGCTGGGGCGAAGCACCAGGATTGGCGCATCTAATGGATGCGCCACTTCTGGGGCGGCTGCGGCCTGCTATTTTTATGCTGGGGAGAGTCCAATAACCATGGACCTCCCTAGTCTGAGAATATCAGACCCCAGCTGTCTGCTTTACCTTGGCTGGTGATCCAATTTTGGGGGGACCCCCACGTGTTTTTTTTTTAAATTATTTATTTAATTTAAAATAACAGAGTGGGGTGCCCTCAGTTTTGGATTACCAGCCAAGGTGAAGCTGCCAGCTATGGTCTGCAGGCTGCAGCCATCTGCTTTACCCTAGCTGGCTACAAAAATAGGGGGAACCCCACGTCATTTGTTTTTCATTTTTTTGGCTAAATACAAAGCTAAGCACCCCTTAGTGCCACATGAAAGGCACCAAAGGGTGCAAAATTACAAAATGCAGGAGAGTGGGACATTATGTGTCTTTCTGCCATTATAATGACAGAAAAGACTGATATGAAATGTACAAGCACAGGAAAATCACCAGAGAGCTCTACACTGTGAAAAGCAGTAGAAAATGGCACTGGAGTGAACATGTGACCGCCTCATGTAGGTTGAAGCTATGGATCCTGGGTAAATTTATGTATTTTCCCTCCTTCAGTTTTTTTGCAGTACGCAAAAAAAACGGAAGGCACATGGATGACAAGTAGATGACATACGGACCGTCTACGGAACGAAAACGGATGCCACACGGATGCACCCATGAAAAAAACGGACTGTTTTTTGCAAACCGCAAAAATGGATCGGTCGTGTTAATGTAGCCTTATTCTGATCTGCCATTTATAAACAGCAGGCAGAAATAAGTGAATAGCGCCCCCCAGCGTCAGAAAATCTCCGGGATTTCAGGGATAGCTGAGACCCTGGAGATCATGATTCAGGACGTTTTTTCTGGTCCCCGCTCACGTGATCACAGGTATACACCGTATACCAATGATCACGCTATAGTAAATTACAGCGTCAGTAAAAAATTATTTATCTCCTATCTGGCATGAACAAACATGATAAATCTCCTCCCCGGTCCCCCGGTGTCGCCAAAGTGCCCCCCCTGACCCACTCCCAGAAATCCAAGATGGCCACGCGCACAGCAGCGCGCCGGCCGCATTTACCCTACTCCTCTGATTTCTGTCGCATGTGCCATGACACATGTGACAGAAAACTCCTCCCCAGGCCCTGCCAGGTCACCCCCTATAACCCCACCGGTGTTCCCCGGTGTCCCACAGTACCTGTGCAGCGTTGATCCCCCGCGGCCCTCTCCTTCACAATAGACGCTGCCGCATGCACATAGCGCCTGTCAGCTCAGCTTCCTGTGTTCAGACACAGTGAGTGGTGGTTATGCATCTGTAATCTAAATGGGCGGCACGGTGGCTCAGTGGTTAGCACTGCAGTCTTGCAGCGCTGAGGTCCTGGGTTCAATTCCCACCAAGGACACCATCTGCAAAGAGTTTGTATGTTCTCCTTGTGTTTGCGTGGGTTTCCTCCGGGTACTCCGGTTTCCTCCCACACTCCAAAGACATACAGATAGGGAATTTAGATTGTGAGCCCCAATGTGGACAGTGTTTCCAATGTATGCAAAGCGCTATGGAATTAATAACGCTATATAAATGAATAAATTATTATTATTACTGCAATGCCCTGCTCATGAGGTAAGGAACATAATTGATCAGGAGAGCTATATACTACATTTCCAAATGGAGGGATTTGCTTTTATAGTTTCCCTGCTGAACGACTACCAAACATGAGAGTCCGTTATACACCACAAGAAAACACATCTAAATAGCGATCTCTGTTGTTAAGTATTCATTCAGCTGGATAACTGGACTTAAAGGGGTATTCCATCTCCAAGATCCTATCCCCAATATATAGTAGGTGGAATAGCAATAATATCAGCAAATACCAATATTTGGAAATGTAAAATAGTTCTCCTGATTGGGCATGCCCTTACCTCATGAGCAAGGCATTGCAGCTTTGGTAGCAACCGTTACGACATGGACTCTGCTGCTGTGGACCCGGGGAGAGTGAGTGCAGATTCATTGCACCCACACTCCTCACATGAAGGGTCTGCACTCCTAGAAAATGGGGGATACGTTCCCTGAGTGTCTCCCCTCATATTCTAGATGGTCCAGAGTCGTCATGGGACCCCCTTATTTTTTTTCTTACAATAAATTGGTGAAAGAGGGAATGTTTTGGGGACTGTTTTTTCAAATAAATTTTTTTTGTCGATTTTTTTTGTTAGTACTGACAGTTTATGATGTTGGGTATCTAATGGACGCCATGACATCACAAACTGCTGGGCTTGATGTCAGGTGACTTTACAGCTAGTATCAGCCCGATTTATTACCCCGTTTGCCACTGCACCAGGGCACGGGATGAGCTGGGGTGAAGCGCCAGGATTGGCGCATCTAGTGGATGCACCACGTCTGGGGTGCCTTCGGCCTGCTATTTTTAGGCTGTGAAAGCCCAATAACTATGGACCTTCCCACCCTGAGAATACCAGACCACAGCTGTCCGCTTTACATTGGCTGGTGATCCAATTTGGGGGGGACCCTACTTTTATTGTGTAATTATTAATATTTATAAAATAATTATAAAAAAGAGCCTGAGGGGACCTCCACATTGGATCCCCAACCACGGTAAAGCTGCCAGATGTGTTTTTCAGGCTACAGCCGTCTGCTTTACCCTAGCTGGCTATCAAAAATGGGGGGACCCAACGTCATTTTTTTTTAACTATTTTTTAAATAGAAAAAATTAATGGGCTTCCCTGTATTTTGATTGCCAGCCAAGGTAACGCCAGGCAGATGGGGGTGGCAAGCCATAGCTGTCTGCTTTATCTGAGAATCAAAAATACTGCGGAGCGCTACGTCATTATTTTTAAAGATTTAATTTTACAGCACTGTGATGTCCAGCAATCATAATACAGGGAAGCCCATTTTATTTTTAGTTATTTAAATAAATAATTTAAAAAAATATATATATGGGATCCAGCTGCATTTTTTGTATTGCTAGCTAAGGGTAATCCAAGCAGCTACTGGCTGCTAACCCCCACTGCTTGGTGTTACCTTCACTGGCAATGGAAAATCCAGGAAAGCATTTTTTATTTTATTTGCCAAAAAACTACAAAAAAAGGACGTGAGCTTCGCCATAATTTTGCATGCTAGCCAGGTACAGCAGGCAGGTATGGGCTGCCCCCAACACCCAGCTACCTATTTGTACCCGGCTGGGAACTAAGAATATAGGGAAGCCCTTTTTTTAATTATGTATTGAATTTCATGAAATAATTAAACAAAAAAAAAACGATGTACTCTTCGCCCCATTTTTGTGTCTAGCCGAGTACAACTAGGCAGCTGGGGATTGGATCTTCAGCACAGGTTAGCCCGAGCTTTCTGGGCCCCTCTGCTGCGAATTGCAGTCTGCAGCCGCCCCAGAAAATGGCGCTCTCCTAGAAGCGCCATCATCTGGCGCTGTATCGAACTCTTTCATTTGCCCTGATGCCGGTGGCTCGCTGGGTATTAATAATTTCAGTTGATAATATACAGCTATCCCTAACCCCCTTATTACCCAGTGAACCACCCTTCACCAGGTCAGCTGGAAAAGTTGGATACAGCGCCAGAAGATGGCGCTTCTAAAAAAAATGCCATTTTCTGAGGCGGCTGCAGACTGCAATTCGCAGCAGAGGGGCCCAGAAAGCTCAGGCCAACCTATGCTGCGGATTTCAATCCCCAGCTGCCTAGTTGTACCTGGCTGGACCCAAAAATGGGGCGAAGCTTACGTCATTTGTTTTCTAATTATTTCATGAAATTTATGAAATAATAAAAAAAGAGCTTCCCTTTATTTTTGGTTCCCAGCCGGGTAAAAATAGTCAGCTGGGGGTTGGGGGCAGCCCGTAGCTGCCTGCTGTACCTGGCTAGCATACAAAAATATGGCGAAGCCCACATAATTTTTTCAGGGGGCAAAAAACTCCTGCATACAGTCCTGGATGGAGTATGCTAAGCCTTGTAGTTCTGCAGCTGCTGTCTGTCTGTATGGAGAGCAGGCAGCAGCTGCAGAATGACAAGGCTCAGCATGCTCCATTCACTAGTGTATGCAGGAGAGCAGACAGCAGCTGCAGAACTACAAGGCTCAGCATACTCCATCCAGGACTGTATGCAGGAGTTTTTTGCCCACCAAAAAAATGACATGGGCTTCGCCATATTTTTGTATGCTAGCCAGGTACAGCAGGCAGGTACGGCTTCTCCCAACCCTCAGTTGCCTATTTTTACCCGGCTTGGAACCAAAAATATAGGGAAGCCCGTTTTTTTTAATTGTTTCTCTTATTTCATGAAATAATTAAAAAACAAATGACGTGGGCTTCGCCCCATTTTTGTGCCCAGCCAGGTACAACTAGGCAGCTGGGGATTGGAATCCACAGCACAGGTTAGCCCGAGGTTTCTGGGCGCCTCTGCTGCAAATTGCAGTCCGCAGCCGCTCCAGAAAATGGCGCTTTCATAGAAGCGCCATCATCTGGCACTGTATCCAACTCTACCAACAGCCCTGGTGACGGTGGCTTTGCTGGGTAATAATGAGTTAATGCTGGCTTTGTTTTACTAGCTAGTATTAGGCCAGAGATTCTTAATGTCAGGTACGTTTGACCCGGCCATTAAGAATCTCCAACAAAGGGTTAAAAAAAATACCACACAGAGAAAAAATACTTTAATAGAAATAAATACACAGACACATTAGAGACTCCATGTTTATTACTCACTGTCAGCCCTCCACGATCTATGGTTTTCTGTCTTTCTCGTTCAACAAATGCAGCTCTGCTCCATCACTGCTGCATGGGGGAAGACGCTGCTTCCTCTGCAGCCTTCACTCCGTGAGTGATCAGTGCTGCTGGCTGTTAGCGGTAACAGCGGTAACGCTGACAGACGCATTACCATAGCAATGGTGCTCCTATCATGTGATTCCTAATAACTGTGTTGCTATGGCAACTGTTATCTCCGTTATTGACCGGCTGTGTCAGACGGTCACTAACGGAACAGGGAGTCAACCGTGTGCTAGAGCATGTCGCCGGTACACAGCGATACACAAAGGTGCACCGTGTACCAGAGAGTGCAATGACAGGACCTAGGACAGGACATGACGTCAAAGCCATGTGACCAGTCTGTAGCTAATGAGATAATAGCCACGTGACTGGTCACATGGCTATTTTGATGACGTCATGGAAGGTCCTGTCAGTGCTGGTTATCGGGAGGACGCAGCGATCATCGGAAGGAATAGTGACAGGAGACAGAGTGCAGGACGCATCGCGGGCACCGGTAAGTGTTATGGCAATGTTTATTAACTGTATGTTTACATTTATAATGCGTTTTTATGTGTTTGTGATTGCCTCCCATTGTTTCCTATTGGTTCGAGTGGTTCGCCGAACTGGTTCGCCGAACTGAACTTGAACAGGACCTCGGTTCGGCGAACCGAGCTCGAACCGAACCGCGGCTGGTTCGCTCATTTCTAGTTGTTACTTACAAGATTCTGTTTAGGAGAGGGGAGCAAGACAGAGTTCTGCCTGTAACTACTCCTATCATTACCCCTTTCCTCTACAAATAAGATGACAGTTGCTGCTCATAATATTTAATTTCAGTAATGTAACAATCTGTCTTCAGGAAATACAGATTTTATCCCTTAAGTGAGAATTTTGTAAATAATTGATCAGTTCTGTTTGAGAAAAAGGCAAATTTCTCTGATAAGATATATTGAAAAGTTGCATCTTATCATGTGTAGTGATGAACAAACCCAGAGTAAAGTTTGGTGTTCCTACCGAACACGGACTTTACAAAAAAGTACCTTATGTATGCTGACCACTCGATTGAGGATCGCTGTGCTCGGGTACACTCAGTGTTCGGCCCAGTGTGAGCCACTTGAAGTGTTTGAATGACTCTCACTGGAAGTAATAGCAGAATTATTGTATGTAGTGTGTCAAAAAAAAAATCAAAAACCCTGCCTTCCCTCCCTGTTTATGAATGGCTGCATGTGGGCAGAGATATTCATTGTCCAATCAGTGACTTCCAATGGGGTTCAGGTCAAGTCCGTGTTCTGAACTGAACTTTATCTAATGTCCAGCTGAACATGCTGAACCCAAACTTCCGGGTCCACTCATCTCTAATCATGTGTACTATTGAGTTCTGAAATAAAAATTAAAATGAAAGTTACACTTTAAATAGTTCTTCTTACAAAGATACGACACATCTAATTCTCTCCATTTGTCAAAAACTTGCAAATTGAATTTTTTCTTATGAATCCTGATAAAAAAACAAAGGTAATTATTACAGATGGGAAACTCAATTTCTGGAAATCTCTTGGCCAGGTCTGTAATCTCACTGCAGGACAGGAAGTGTGCAAAATTCTTTGCCTCTAAGCTCTTCTTCGGATTAGCAAGGCTGGAATAATGCCATCATTGTGGTGTGATGTACCCAGAACGTCATGCCAGCAAAAAAAGAACTGGGAATGACAGCAAATAAAAAGATTTGCATGTCTCTTGTTCAACTGCCTCAGATTACTAACCTGGCAGTTGGGCAGGAGCTCTAATTTTCTCATCACTAATTACTCCATATCCTAACTTTATCCAAGTCTCATCATGACTGGTATATCATAGTATCCTTAATCTATGGACCATGATGAAGGCGAACACTAGTCGCTGAAACGCGTAGTCCATGTGTTAGCATTACACCTCCACCCTTGTTTAATTTATTTTTTTATTGCCTAAACATTACAGTTTTTATATAGACTAAATAAAAGTAAAATTTTATCCGGATTTTTGATTACTGCTGGAAACTATTGCTTCTCTTATCTTTAATCATTGCAACATTTTGGGATTCTGCAGAGTATATTCCTCTTACTTATTCTCAAGTTTTATTATGGCACTAAAGACATCATCTGCAGCTTCAGATCTCTGTATCGGTACCAAAAAACTTTGGTGGTTCAGTAAAAAAGTTTCCTAAATTTTCTGCTAGTAATGACACTTTAATGAATCAAAAAAAGCATTACCCCCAAATGTCATAAGAAGCTGAACTAATATTACTAAGAATGATGATAAATAGTATTGTCCTGACCCTGAAACTGATGCTAACAAGCTTACAAAAGGCTACACATAATTAGTACACTTAAGAATTCGGGAGGACATTCAAGTTTCTTTTCCTGTCTGGTTGTATGCTTAAATGCTGCCAGTGATAATTTAGCATTTTCTACATTTGCTTCATCAGCTCTAATGGATCATTAACAAGCATGGCTTTAGGCAAGGCAACACCTTTAGGTCACAATCAGTTGATCTCCTCTTCAATTCAGATCAATTAATGAAAGTTTTATCTTTGAAATGCTTAATTTCTAGAACATTTACATTTTCTATTACTCATTTATTTTTCACTTCAAATGTACTCTGTCACCATAAGAAATAAACTGCTTAAAAAACTGTTCATGAATGTAATATTTACTCTAAAACTTACAATGTAAATACTGGTTTATTACTACCTACAGAGCTCTTAAAGTCAACCTCCGGAGATTCAAGCTCTACAAAGCACAGTCAGTATGTGTTATTGAACACGGTTCCCCTTCTTTGCAGGCTGGAGCCCAGACACCGCCAGCTAGAACCCAGATCTGTTTGGATTCTGTTTGGGTTCTGCTGGCCGTTGGGACTGCTGCTCAACCAAGGAGTCACTACCAGCGCTTAGCTCATCTCCAAGAGGTGCGCCAGTGCACTGGCTGTTCTACAGCTAAGTCTCTAAAAGGCTCTACGGCGCATGCCCGGGTTGGAGGTGCTTTAGCTCCTGAGTCTAAGTGCACAACCCGCACTAGTGAGCATGTGTGTGATGTGGCATTGTCCTATCGGTGGTCTGATGTCAGCAGGCCTAATGACGTGGCACCTCCGGATTGGGTCACGGGTGATGTCACCGCTGACTAGGTGTAAGTGTTTGTGGCTAGGTTAAGGTTATAAAAACCTCCCTGCTGGTGAACATGGGGCGCAGTTGTCATTTACATTGGAGAGAGAGTGTGTTAGTAGATGCAGTCAAAGCATCCTGTTGCCTTAGTGTGGGAATGCTGGTTTAGCATGAGTGCTGGGTAAGCATTACTATTCTACACAGTGACCTAGCCACTTGAATTTGCATCTCTTCTTTCTCCTTTATTTCGGCAGCACACTTGTGGCCTGTCAAGCTATCTTTAGTTTCCTTTAGTTATTTTAGTGTGTGTATGTTCAGTCTATGTGACGTAACATAGGCCTCTCTACACCAGGCTTGTTTGGAGTAACACAAGTTATTGTGTGCTACCTGTGTAACGGTTAACACAGGGTATAGTGCAATCTACCAATTGTGGTCTGCTGTTGTCCGGCTAATCCTCAGGACTTTAGCATATCTATACCACCTTAGAGCACGGTGACCCCGGGTTGCGATTTGAACTTTATTATTTATTTCCAATCCACCAACCCTAACAGTATGAATCAGACACTGGCTGCGTTATTGTAGCCATGTAATCTCGGATGACAAGACCACAAGTCCGAGGCAGTTCCCTGGCGGTTTCTCCTCACTCTGCTTCCTGAGATTGGATTGTTTCTCCTTATTTGTGTGCACAGGTGACTAGAGTTGAGCGCGGTTCGCGGTTCGAGGTTCTCCAGTTCGCGGCTCGAGTGATTTTGGGGGCTGTTCTAGATCTAACTAGAACTCGAGCTTTTTGCTAAAGCTCGATAGTTCTAGATACGTTCGAGAACGGTTCTAGCAGCAAAAAGACAAGCTAATTACTAGCTGGCTTTCCGCTGTAATAGTGTAAGTCACTCTGTGACTCACACTATTATGAAATTTCAGTGTATAGTGTGCGGGAACAGCGCATTCAGATCACTGCTGTTTGGATAATGGCAATCGCCATTTTATTTATTTTTTTCCTTGTCTTCCTTCCCTAAGCGCGCGCGTGTAGTGTGGCGGGCCAGCATGTCAGCCAATCCCAGACACACACACACAGCTAAGTGGACTTTTAGCCAGAGAAGCAACGGCATGTGTGATAGGATGTCCATGTCACATGTCCCTGCATTATAAAAACGAGTATCTGCCTGTCCGGACGCCATTAATTCTTCTGCGTCTGGGTGTCAGTCACCGCTGGCGTAGCTCCTGTCTCCGATACTGCTGTGTACACTCTATACACAGCGCTATACAGAATAGGGATAGAAGTTTCTTTCAGCCATTGTAAGGGATAATACCGGCAGGGTCAGAGCCATAGGTGACAGTCAGGGCCGTGAAAACAGATTTTAACAGCTACACAAGATGACAGCGTCTGTGTAGCTAAGGTCAGGGATTTCCTCGCTGCATTTCCCCATTAGGAGGGATAGAAAGGGAGGCTTCCTTTCCTCTACCCAGACCCACAACCCTGCCACTGTACCCTCCTCCCCTTTGCACACTCAAACTCATTGTTACTAAGCCATTATACTAGCAAACACTGAGGAAACTTAGTGGCATCCTAAACGTGGCTGTTAAACTTCTGTATTGTCCCACTAGTGCAAAGATATTTTCAGCACGTCTGCCTGCATTGCACACTCAAACTCATTGTTACTAAGCCATTATACTAGCAAATACTGAGGAAACTTAGTGCCATCCTAAACGTGGCTGTTGGACTTCTGTATTGTCCCACTAGTGCAAAGATATTTGCAGCACGTCTGCCTGCATTGAACACTCAAACTCATTGTTACTAAGCCATTATACTAGCAAACACTGAGGAAACTTGGTGGCATCCTAAACATGGCTGTTGGACTTCTGTATTGTCCCACTAGTGCAAAGATATTTGCAGCACGTCTGCCTGCATTGCACACTCAAACTCATTGTTACTAAGCCATTATACTAGCAAACACTGAGGAAACTTAGTGGCATCCTAAACGTGGCTGTTGGACTTCTGTTTATTGTCCCACTAGTGCAAAGATATTTTCAGCACGACTGCCTGCATTACACACTCAAACTCATTGTTACTAAGCCATTATACTAGCAAACTATGCTGCCAGTTTAAGGGCCGTAGTTGCATTGTCAGGGATAATTATTGTTGTTTATTCTGCTGTTAATAAAGCTAGACCACCGCTGAAATCTACACCACCTCCCAATTTTTACTACCACATTTTAAGTGCACAATCTTGTCGCAATCAAAATGAGTGGCAAAATGACAGATGCTGGTGGAAAGGGGAAAAGGCGTGTTGGAAAAGTAAAAAAAGGGTTTGTCCGTGGGAAAGGTGGCAAAGCTCCATTAACATCTGCTGAAAATAGACCATCTTCCAGCAAAAGTAAGATGTCTACTACTTACCGTGGACAATCCGATGTGCTCTTTTTTTTACGGACACGAACAACTGGAACAAAGGTAGATGATGGCTAAAAAAGGAAAATGCTTGAATGGATCTCAAGTGGTCCAACAAGTGCCCTCTCCGCCACCTCAACTACCGCATCCAAAAAACACCAGTCCTCTGAGTTGTCAGCCCAATCACACTTGCATTCTCCCAGCTCTGAAGTCTCCATCCGCCCTGCACAGTATGGTGGAACTGAGATGGCTGAGTCTGCAGAGGAGCTGTTTAGTCACACTACAGCCTGGGAATCAGAAGTCTGCTCCCAAGCTACAGTGAGTACAGACCAGGAAATGGTCTGCAGTGATGCCCAGAACCTTTGTGACTCTGATTCAGGCCGTGAGAACCAAGTTTCTGAGCATAATGTTGACCCTTTTTCACAAACTGTAACACCTGTTGTTATAGACAATGAGGAACATACTGATGACGATGAGACACAGATACCAGATTGGGATGATAACTTAAATATTCGGTCAGTGCAAGAAGAGGCTCGGTCTGAGGGTGAGGGGAGTGCAAACACAAAGCTTGATGAGGAAGTTCTAGATCCCACCTACTGTCAACCCACAGTCGGGCACTCGAGGAGGTCAACAGAGGCGGTGGAGGAGGATGCAACCGACGACGAAGTTACCTTGCACCTTCCTGAACAGAGTTGGAGCACTGGTAGCACATCTACAACTGCATCCTCAGCCACCACTCTGCCTCTGAGCACTAGTCGGGGGGGCTCAGCAGGTCGCATGCCCTCTAAGCCTTGCCTAGCCTGGTCCTTTTTTGACATAGCAAAAGATCGCCCAAATTATATGATCTGTAAAATTTGTCGTGATTCTGTTAGTAGAGGGCAAAACCTCCGCAGTTTGACAACTTCTTCCATGAATCGTCACATGAATAAATATCATATGTCCCAGTGGGAAGCTCACCGTGCTGCAATGCGGTCTAGCGGAGCGAACCATCCACCGCCTGCCCCTTCCAGTGCATCCGCGCGCTCTTCATCTTCTAGGACTGTGAGGACAGCTGTCACACCTGGTTTTCCACACACAACTTCAGTTCAGTTGTTGCAGTTTGCTTGGTAGGTCGTCAGTTGGTTTGGAAGGGGAAACAAGTACGTGTGTACAGCTCTCTCAGACATCGATAGCACCAACGTTGGATGAAGGCAACATCATGTCTACGCCTGCACTTTTCTCACAAAGCTGCATTTTTCCAGGGACACCCTACTCAACACCGTCTCCACATAGCAGCCAGATCTCTGTCCCTCAGATGTGGACAAATAAAAGGCCATTTCCTGCGACCCATGACAAAGCTAAGAGGTTGACTTTATCCCTCTGTAAGCTCTTGGCTACCGAAATGCTGCCTTTCCGCCTGGTGGACACACAAGATTTTAGAGACATTATGTCTGTCGCAGTGCCCCAGTACCAGATGCCCAGTCACCACTACTTCTCTAAGAAAGGTGTGCCCGCGCTACACCAGCGTGTCGCACACAACATCACCGCTTCCTTGAGAAACTCTGTGTGTCAATGGGTGCATTTCACCACCGATACTTGGACCAGTAAGCATGGACAGGGACGTTACATGTCGCTATATATTCAAAAAATGGTCTGGCTCACTAGTATGGTGCTCAGGAGAAAAAAGGTCCATATATATTGAAGAAACTCCGGCACACTATAATGTATCAATTGTATTTTATTTTCATAAATTGATAATTCAGCTATAAATAACGTTTCGGCTCTTGCCTTCTTCACAACTGAAATTTACATAAAAAGACATAATGGAAAAATCAGTACCAATATTCATTCATTTCATATTGATATCAATCAAGTAGCATACAACATTACAAAAAATTACAAAAAATCATTTTACCTAATTGGTGTATTTGAATAATATCTGAAGAACATCAGACGCATGAAACCATTTGTATCTGGAAAAATAATAATGCCCACATTTTAGGAATCATAAGCATCAAGAGAAATATCCTAATAAATATATTAGGAAAAATTCATATATATTATATATCTCAAAGAGCGTATCATCGATGTCAATCCGTGAACCCCACAGAAACATTGTTTGTGAACCAAAAAATAATCAGAATAAAAGATGAAAAAGCGTCATTACCTTCATTATGACAAATAATACATGCTTATAATTCTCAAAGAGGAAATGATGAACCGCTATGGAGCTGGAGAGGTAAAGTGAAAAAGATACTATCAGTGTAAAAGAATCAAATAATTACAAAGAAAACCGCAGCAGATCTTATGAGAATAGGATCCAGAGTGACAGAGTGCCGCTCAACAAAGGGTTAACAAGGAGAATAAACATGACATACCTGTTTAGCTGGGGATCAGCGGTGAAGTGCGAGGTGAAGTGGCCGCGCTGGGGTTTAAATGTGCTGAGGGGCGGGCATAATTAATTAATTTCCTGTGTGTGGAACGCTTGAAAGTGAATGGCACGCAAGCCGCGCGTGCGCAGTGTACCCGGAAGTGCACGCATGCGCAGAAGTGCAAAACAAATGAAAGTGAATCCCGGCTCCCGGAATCTCATTATAAAGCGAAATTTATCAAGTACGCATCTGAAAAAGAGAAAAGATAAAGGATAGGACTCTTTATAACCGCAATTAATCCTCTGTGTATCTACTTATATAGTAATTTGCATAGTCATAAGAAATATACTTATGTAACTGAATACGTATAGCCAATATGTATACATACATTATAATGTGATATAAAAATACGTAAACATGTCGCTGACTGGGCACTGGGTACCTATGGTGATAGATGGTGAAGGGTCTGCTGCTCAAGTCTTGCCGTCCCCACGACTTTTGTATCAATCCTCTGTCTGTCCAAGTTCCGCCACTGCTTCTGCCTCCTCCACCTCATCTGGGTCCTCCACCTCCGCCCCAAGCCTGCCTGGTCAGGCCACCAGCGTTCTCACTGCGCAGAAGCAATCATGCACCCCTCATTACTATGCTAGCAGCAGAGCGCAACGGCATCAGGCAGTCTTTAGCTTGACATGTCTTGGAAATAGGAGTCACACAGCGGCTGAGTTGTGGGCAGCTCTGGAGACTGAGTTTAATAAATGGTTGACTCCTCTCAACCTGCAGCCTGGTATGGCCATGTGCGACAATGCTGCAAACCTGGGTGTGGCCCTTCGCCTGGGCAAGGTGACACACGTGCCTTGTATGGCTCAAGTGTTGAACCTTGTTGTCCAGCAATTTTTAACACACTATCCCGGCCTAGATGGCCTTCTGACCAGGGCACGAAAACTGTCTGCTCACTTCCGCCGTTCAACCGCCTCAGCTGAGCGACTTGCATCGCTCCAGAAGTCTTTCGGCCTGCCGGTTCATCGCCTGAAATGCGATGTGCCGACATGCTGGAATTCGACTCTCCACATGTTACAGCGAATGTGGCAGCACCGCCGAGCCCTGGTGCAATACGTCATGACATATAGCCTGGGCCAACAAGATGCAGAGGTGGGGCAGATCACCCTGATGGAGTGGTCTCAGATCAAGGACCTATGCACCCTTCTGCACAGTTTCGACATGGCGACGAATATGTTTAGCGCTGACAATGCCATTATCAGCATTACAATTCCAGTCATTTACGTGCTGGAGCACACGCTAAACACTATTCGGAGTCAGGGGTGAGACAACAGGAAGGGGAGGAACAACAGGAGGATTCATATGCGCAAGACACAACAACATCACCAAGGTCCAGACGCTCATCATCACCAACGAGGCAGGCATGGGACCATGGGGGACAGGGATCAACAAGGGCGCATGGTAGCAGGCGAAGTGTTGAGGAAGGTGCAGGAGAATATGAAGAAATGGAGGACGAACTGTCCATGGACATGGAAGACTAAGCGGATGAGGGAGACCTTGGTCAAATTTCAGTTGAAAGAGGTTGGGGGGAGATGTCAGAGGAACAAATTACGGTTAGCACCTCTATGCCACAAACACAGCGCGGACTTGGTCCGCATGGCTGCGCAAGACACATGAGCGCCTTCTTGCTGCACTACCTCCAACATGACCCTCGTATTGTCAAAATTAGAAGTGATGATGACTACTGGCTTGCCACACTAATAGATCCCCGGTACAAGTCCAAATTTTGTGACATAATTCCAGCCATAGAAAGGGACGCAAGTATGCAGGAGTATCAGCAGAAGCTGTTACTCGATCTTAGCTCGGCTTTTCCACCAAACAACCGTGCAGGTGCAGGGAGTGAATCTCCCAGTTGTAACTTGACAAACATGGGATGGTCTCATCATCTTCAACAGTCTACCCGTACCAGTAACACCGTATCTGGTGCTGGTAACAGCAATTTTATTTAATCTTTTCATAATTTTTTTAGACCGTCCTTTGCAAGGCCACCAGAGACAACAAGTCTGACACATAGTCAACGGCTGGAGAGGATGATACAGGAGTATCTCCAAATGAACATCAATGCCATGACTTTGCAAATGGAGCCTTGCTCATTTTGGGCTTCAAATCTTGAAAAATGGCCAGAGCTCTCAACTTACGCCTTGGAGATTTTGTCGTGTCCAGCTGCCAGCAGTGTCTCTGAACGTGTCTTCAGAGCTGCTGGGTGAAAATGTGAACAGACTAACGTTCATCAAAATGAACAAGTCAGGATCCACAAGGAATTTAATACCCCTTTGTCATCCTGGGAAGAGTAAATGCTTGTGGATTTGAAATGTGCTTGATGCAAATCAAAACATCCTGTTTGCAACTAGAGCACAAGTGCTGCCACTGATGGGGTGTCTGTGTGGCCCAATTTTTGGAAAAAAAGGGAGACTCCGCTTGGAGTAACCCTTGCTTGCTCTGTTTTTTAAAAGGAGCCAAGATGAACAAGTCATGGTTCAGCAAAGACTTTGCTACCTACCCCGGTGCAATCCCGAGGACAGAAAAGGATGGCGTATTTTTGAATGTGCTTGATGCAAATCTAGCTGTGAAGTGTACAACTGGGGCACAAGTGCTGCCCCTGATGGGGTGTCTGTGTGGCCCAATTTTTGGAAAAAAGGGAGACTCCGCTTGGAGTAACCCTTGCTTACATTGTTTTTAAAAATGATCCAAGATGCACAGCGCTGGGATCAGGAAAGACTTTGCTACCTACCCCGGTGTCATGCTGGGGACGGTTAAGTATGGCATATTTTTGAATGTGCTTGATGCAAGTCTAGCTGTGAAGTGTACAACTGGGGCACAAGTGCTGCCACTGAATGGGTGGGTGTGTGTGGGGCCCAATTTTTGGAAAAAAAAGGAGACTCCGCTTGCAGTAACCCTTGCTTGCTGTTTTTTTAAAAGGAACCAAGATTAACAGAGCTGGGATCAGGAAAGACTTAGCTACCTACCCCGGTGTCCTCCTGGGGATGGTTAAGTATGGCGTATTTTTGAATGTGCTTGATGCAAATCTAGCTGTGAACTGTACAACTGGGGTACAAGTGCTGCCACTGAAGGGGTGAGTGTCTGTGTGGCCCATTTTTTGGAAAAAATGGAGACTCTGCTTGGAGTAACCCTTGCTTGCTGTGTTTTTTAAAAGGAGCCAAGATGAACAAGTCATGGTTCAGCAAAGACTTTGCTACCTACCCCGGTGCAATCCTGAGGACGGAAAAGGATGGCGTATTTTTGAATGTGCTTGATGCAAATCTAGCTGTGAAGTGTACAACTGGGGCACAATTGTTGCCACTGATGGGGTGTTTGTGTGGCCCAATTTTTGGAAAAAAGGGAGACTCTGCTTGGAGTAACCCTTGCTTACATTGTTTTTAAAAATGATCCAAGATGCACAGCGCTGGGATCAGGAAAGACTTTGCTACCTACCCCGGTGTCATGCTGGGGACGGTTAAGTATGGCATATTTTTGAATGTGCTTGATGCAAATCTAGCTGTGAAGTGTACAACTAGGGCACAACTGCTGCCACTGAAGGGGTGAGTGTCTGTGTGGCCCAATTTTTGGAAAAAAGGGAGACTCGGCTTGGAGTAACCCTTGCTTGCTGTGTTTTTTAAAAGGAGCCAAGATGAACAAGTCATGGTTCAGCAAAAACTTTGCTACCTACCCCGGTGCAATCCTGAGGACGGAAAAGGATGGCGTATTTTTGAATGTGCTTGATGCAAATCTAGCTGTGAAGTGTACAACTGGGGCACAAGTGCTGCCACTGAAGGGGTGAGTGTCTGTGTGGCCCAATTTTTGGAAAGAAGGGAGACTCCGCTTGGAGTAACCCTTGCTTACATTGTTTTTAAAAATGATCCAAGATGCACAGCGCTGGGATCAGGAAAGACTTTGCTACCTACCCCAGTGTCATCCTGGGGACGGTTAAGTATGGTGTATTTTTGAATGTGCTTGATGCAAATCTAGCTGTGAAGTGTTCAACTGGGGCACAAGTGGTGCCACTGAATGGGTGGGTGTGTGTGGGGCCCAATGTTTTGAAAAAAAAGGAGACCCCGCTTGAAGTAACCCTTGCTTGATGTGTTTTTTAAAAGGAGCCAAGATGAACAAGTCATTGTTCAGCAAAGACTTTGCTACCTACCCCGGGGTCATCCTGGGAACGGTTAAGTGTAGTGTATGTTTGAATTTGCTTGATGCAAATCTAGCTGTGAAGTGTACAACTGGGGCACAAGTGCTGCCACTGAAGGGGTGAGTGTCTGTGTGGCCCAATTTTTGGAAAAAAGGGAGACTCCGCTTGGAGTAACCCTTGCTTGCTGTTTTTTTTAAAAGGAGCCAAGATGAACAAGTCATGGTTCAGCAAAGACTTTGCTACCTACCCCGGTGCAATCCTGAGGACGCAAAAGGAAGGCGTATTTTTGAATGTGCTTGATGCAAATCTAGCTGTGAAGTGTACAACTGGGGCACAAGTGCTGCCACTGATGGGGTGTCTGTGTGGCCCAATTTTTGGAAAAAAGGGAGACTCCGCTTGGAATAACCCTTGCTTACATTGTTTTTAAAAATGATCCAAGATGCACAGCGCTGGGATCAGGAAAGACTTTGCTACCTACCCCGGTGTCTTGCTGGGGACGGTTAATTATGGCGTATTTTTGAATGTGCTTGATGCAAATCTAGCTGTGAAGTGTACAAATGGGGCACAACTGCTGCCACTGAATGGGTGGGTGTGTGTGTGGCCCAATTTTTGGAAAAAAAAGGAGACTCCGCTTGGAGTCACCTTGCGGTGTTTTACATGATTTTAGAAGGGAGTGCCATGCCTATATCTGTGTCTCCTTCTCTTTTTCCTTGTCCTACTCTTTTGTTTTCGCATGAGTATATGTCCTTGTCACTTTCCCATGTGTTTGTGTTGTGTTGTGAGTTGTTTGTCACCTTTTGGACACCTTTGAGGTTGTTTTCTAGGTGTTTTTATGAGTTTGTGATTGCCTGCCATTGTTTTCTATGCGGTTCGAGTTCGGTTCGTAGAACGTTTGCCGAACTGAACTCGAACGAGACCTCCGTTCGACGAACCGAACTCTGGTTCGCTCATCTCTACAGGTGACCTGTCAGTCATAGAGAGGAGGGCTGGGAAAAGCCACCTGGGCATGGCCTAATAGACTAGTCACCTATGTCACACTGGGACATGGACCGTTTTTCATGGTATATTTTGTCCAAAATGCTTCAGCAAAACTTAGACACCAGCAAAAACACAGCTAATGTCAAATTCATGCTGAATTCAGGCAACATGAATGTCCTGTCAGGTCCCCTTAATGCATCTACTATAACAGGTATGTAAGCAACAGAATAGCACTGTAATTTATTGGCAGCAATAGGTAGGAGATAAGAACAAGGAAAAGGTAAATTTTTATGTTTAATGTCAAGTTTTAGGAAGGAAATATCAAAATATATTGTTACCAAAGCTTTAAACTTTCTTCTAAAAAATGTCACGTATGATATTAATTTAATATTTTATAGGAACATCTTGTCTATATTAAATTAGCCTTTGTGATTAGCAATTATGCTACACAATACTTTGAACATTAGATATCTCCATTTGTATTCATTTCCTTTGTATTATATTTTAAGTACTGCCCCAAATTTCCCTGGTGTTACATATGTGGAACAGAATGGAATGATTCATAGAAATTGGGTATTAGCAAATCATGGGGAAAGAAATTTGGCTCAACTTGCTGTAAGTTGGAAAATTTGACTTGCATTCAATTTGACTTGCGTCGTGTCTATGTGCATTCAGTATAAATTTGCAGACCTTAAATTATATTAAACAGAGTTAAGACAAGACTAAAATGATATTGTCAATTTCCTCACTTGTTCTTCAGCTCAATAAAATGGTTTTCTTCAATCCAGTGTGAGGTCTTCTTTGATCCGGTGCAATGTGATACTTATAATGAGCTTGTTTTGTGAGTCTAGTTACTGAGGTTGCCTTGTGCCAAAGGAAGAAACTACACTGGACGTAAGAATACCCTGAACTCAAGAAACAGCATCAGAGCTGTGCTGCACAATGGGACAGGTGACGGGTAATTCAGTATTTTTACAGTTTTAACACCTTCATAGCACTCTATAATCCAGCAAAAAGGCAACTGTTAGACCAACATTTTGCTGGATGCTCCTTAAGGGAGTTTCAAAAAATAAAATTAATAAAAATGCATATTTGGTATTGCTGGATTTGTAAAAGTACAATATATTAAAATATAAAAAAAATTAATCCAATAGATAAACAGCATAACCAGAAAAAACTAAAATGCCAGAATTGCAGTTTCTTTGCTATCACAACAAACAAAAAAATGTAATAACAGGAGATCAAAACATCATATACAGTGAGTAAAATAAGTTTTTCCTACACTGCAAATTTTGCAAGTTTTCCAACCTACAAAGAATGGAGAGATCTGTAATTTGTAATGTAGGTATACTTCACCTGTGACAGACAGAATTTCTCCCAAGAAAATCCAGAAAATCACATAGTATGCTTTTTAAGTAATTAATTTGCATTTAATTGCATAAAATAAGTATTTGATACAATAGGAAAACAGAACTTAACCCCTTCACGACCGGCCGATTTTTCACTTTCCGTCTTCTTTTTCGCCATTCTTCTTTCAAGAGACGTAACTTTTTTATTTTTTTAGTTAATATGGCCATGTGAGGGCTCATTTTTTGCAGACTGAACTGTACTTTTAAATGAAACCATAAGTTTTACCATATAGTGTATGAAAAAAAAATTCCAAATGCAGAAAAGTTGCAAAAAAGTGCGATAGCACTATTGTTTTTGAGATATGTTATTCATTGTGTTCACTATATGGTAAAACTGATGTGTGGGTGTGATGCCTCAGGTCAGTGTGAGTTCGTAGACACCAAACATGTATAGGTTTACTTTTATATAACGGGTTGAAAAAAATCGGAAGTTTGTCCGAGAAAAGTGGCACACATTTTACGCCATATTCTGTGACCCTTAGCGTTCTCATTTTTTGGGATCTATGGCTCAGTGATAGCTTATTTTTTCCATCTCGAGCTGACGTTTTTAACGGTACCATTTTTGTGCAGATGCTACGTTTTGATCTACTGTTGTTGCATTTTACGCAAAATGTGTAGCAACCAAAAAATGTAATTTTGTCGTTTGGAATTTTTTTACCGCGACACCGTTAACTGACCAGATTAATTGATTTTATGTTTTGATAGATTGGGCATTTCTGAATACGACGATACCAAATGTGTGTATATTTTTTATTTTTTGAAAACATTTTTTTTATTTTTTTTTATTTTACTAGTCTCCCTAGGGGGCTATATGGATCAACAATCCGATCGCTTTGCCATATCTGCTGATCACAGCTAGACAGCTATAAACAGCAGATATGCTAATTTTCTGCCTCACTCGGCTCCGGGCAAAGGGAATCTGTCACCAAGATTTTGCAAGCTGAGGACAGCATGTTGCGATGGATAAAAAAAGTAAATACATCTCTGTTCGTCATAACTATGTATGAGCTATTGTTTACCAATTCTAAAGGGTTTATTGTTCTGTGATTAATATTGTTATGACTTGGTGCCCCCTGCTGAAATTGATACCTCGCTGTGAATGCACAATCTCTGTGGAGAGCCTGGTGTGGTTGGGGAAACTCACTCACCTCTGCAACACTCAATTGTGAAATAATGTCAGAAAGGTGCACACAGTGATCTAAGCGAAATGTGGTTTGTGTCAGAATCTCTTTGTTTACAACATGCTGTTCTCAGATGAAGTAGCAAAAACCTGGTGGTAGATTGCCTTTTAGGCTAGGGCCCCACTTTGCGTTTCCACCTGCGTTTTTGGTGCATTTTAGGTCCGTTTTGAGAAGCACCTTTTTCATGCCAAAAGGCATGCATTTTGATTTTCCAGCAATGTCTATGGAAAATGGGGATTTCTAGACCCCCACTTTGCGTTTTAAAACGCCGCGTTTAATTTGCAAATTTTGTGACAAAAACCATGCGTTCAAAGAAAGCAACATGTCAATTATTTTTGCCATTTTGGGTGCATTTTGCTAACATTGAAGTCTATGAGAAATGGCAAAAACCAAGATTCCAGCAAATTCCTGTGTTTTACCTGCTTTTCCAGTGCAGAAAACATGCGTTTTGGACTTCAAAAACGCATGCTTTTTATCAAAATAATTTCATATGTCCCTTTACACACACACAGTCCGACAATTAAAAATAAGAATTTTAATAAATTATTGCTATTTTTCCATTAAATATCATATTAACGCCATAATTTCATAACATTAATCTATTTTCATTATTTTTCACAAAAATATAGATTTGTTTCTTTTTTTCCAATTTTTTCATTGAGTTTGACTATTTAAACTTTATTTAGCAGTGTCATGATGTTCAAAGCGCATCTATCAAAATGCAGGTGGAAAAGCAGGTACAAAGTGCTGAAAACGCATCTAAAACGCGGTAAATACGCATGCGTTTTCAGCGCTAAATTTCTGAAAAAAGGCAACTTTGGTCAAATCAATTAAGCCCAAAACGTGCGTTTAGAACGGCAAGTCGATAAACGCAAAATGGGGCCCTAGCCTAATAGTTGGTACAGAAACCTTTGTTTGCAATTACAGAGGTCAGATGTTTCCTGTAGTTCTTGACCAAGTTTGCACACACTGCAGCAGGGATTTTTACCCACACCTCCATACAAATCTTCTCCAGATCTTTCAGGTTTCTGGCTTGACATTGGGCAACATTGAGTTTCAGCTCCCTCCATAGATGTTCTATTGGGTTCAGGTCTGAAGACTGAATAGGCATCTCCAGGACATTAAAATGCATCTTACGGAGCAACTCCTAAGTTGCCCTGGCTGTGTGATTAAGGTAATTGTCATACTGAAAGACACAGCCATGGCCCTTTTTAAATGCGCTTACTGAGGGAATGAGGTTGTTGGCCAAAATCTCAAGATACATGACCCTATCCATCCTCCCTTTAATATGGTGCAGTCATCCCATACCCTCTGGAGAAAAGCATCCCCAAAGTATGATGTTTCTACCTCCATGCTTCATGACTGGAATGGTGTTCTTGAGGTTGTATTCATCCTTCTTCTTCCTCCAAACATGTCAAGTGAACTTGATATCAAGCATACCAAAAAGTTATATTTTGGTCTCATCTGACCCCATGCCTCCTTTGGATAATCATGATGGTCATTGGCAAATTTCAAATGGGCCTGGACATATGCAGGGAGATCATGCATGCCCTGCAGGATTTTAATCCATGACTGCAGCATGTTTTACTAATTGTAATCTTTGAGACTGTGGTCCCAACTCTTTTCAGGTCATTGACCAGGTCTTCCCTTGTTGTTTTGGGCTGATTCCTGACCTTTCTCAGAATCATCCATACTTCATGAGGCGAGATCTTGATTGGAGCCACAGACCGAGTAAGATTGATAGTCATTGTGTTTCTTCCATTTTCTAGTAATTGCATGAACAGTTGTTACCTTCTCAAAAAGCTGCTTGGCTATTGTCCTGTAGCCCATCCCAGCGTGTGCAGGTCTACAATTTTGTCCCTGGTGTCATTACACAGCTCTTTGGTCTTGGTCATGATGGAGAGATTGAAGTGTGATTGATTGAAAGTGTGGAAAGGTATCTTTTATACAGCTAACAAGTTCAAACACGTGCAAATAATACAGGCAATGAGTGGAGTAGAAGGGCTTCTTAAAGAAAAATAACAGGTCAGTCAGAGGCAGAATTCTTTCTGTTAGGTGACCATATACTTATTTCATGCAATAAAATACAAATTATTAATTTAAATATCATACAATGTGATTTTCTGGATTTCTTGAGGATTCTGTCTGCCGCAGTTCAGGTGTATATAAAATAAAAATTACAGACCTCTCCAATTTTTGTATGTGGAAACATTTTCAAAATTGGTGAAATATATCAAATACTTATTTTCCCTACTGTATCCCAAAATAATGTTAATCAAATCATTAGCAGATGGCACAAAAAACAAGCGCCGACTCAGCTCTATAATCCAAAAATTTTAAATGTTACGGTTATCGGAATATATAAAACAAGAAAACATAGGACACGCCTGTGTATCCACCCATATACTGTCCAACGCCATTAACTTGAGAACAGTGGCAGCTATAGGCATAGAAGTGGTGTCTAGGTATAGTAAAGAAGCCATGTGCTACGCAATGAAACCACCTATAGCATCACCTGGTGGAAAACAACGGAGTGAGCATTTTTATCTCGAAAACGGAATGAGATAGAGGAAAAAAATGAATTACAAAGTTGTAGTCCATCATCAATTCAATACAAATTCAACACCTTGCAAACAGAAATGCTATGATTAGAATGTGTAAAACTCACAAGGCTGCAAATGTGAAGCGATACCTCATGGAGACTTTCCTACAAGTCATTGGGTATGGTAGCTGCGTGGAGTGGCCTCCACGCTCACCTGACCTGACCCCATTGGACTTCTTTCTGTGAGGTCACATCAAATAGCAGGTGAAAAAGGAGGGGAGCCAGCTCTGCTTATGAATGGCATGCAACAATGAAGAAATAAAAAGTGTAATATTCACAAATTCATTCCTACTGTAACAATTCAATGAGATTTTTTGCAAATGATTGATCAATGATTTGAGCCCCCCTGCCCCGTCACGGCAAATCTCTATAGGGGGGTCCCTAACGCTATATTATAAATTATTATTGTGCCATAAGGTCTCATATAATGAGCAGGACCATATGAAAACACCACTTACCCGAGACATGTCTGAACCGCTCCCATGCTGCCAGGACTGACAACCGCGAATAAAGGCAGCCCAGGTGCCAGTGTGTGTGGCAGAACCACACACACCAGCACAATGTCAGAACTGGCCCTCACAGTGCCAGACCAGCAAACATGGATGAGGGCGGAACAAGGTTCAGGCAGGTGGTGTTTAAATAATGATGCCTGTGGAGCAGGAGGCGGTGGCTGTGTGTGAACAAGCACCAAACTGAATTTTGATGGTGACAGAAGGAATTTGCAAACCACACTGGGCGTGCACGGCATGGTGGCGGTAAACTACCTGACCAGTAAACGAAAAAGGAGGGGAGCCAGTGTCGCGGGCGGAGGAGGGGACGCCGCACTCTCCCACTGCTCGGGTCCGGCTGCCGCTGCTGCTGCGGCCTGCTGCTGCTCGGTGGCTCGAGCGATGGGCCGGATCCCGGAGACTTGAGCGGCGCTCCTCGCCCGTGAGTGAAAGGGGATTGGTTTTTGGGATAGTTTATTGTCCGTGACGCCACCCACGGTTGTGGTGATTGTGTGGACACCACCGCTGCTCTGTATGGGGATCCCGGGAGCGGTGACAGGGAGCAGCAAAGTTGTTAATTCTCCCCTCCGTGGGTAGGGGGTGGTTGTCCCGGGGCTCAGTGATGAGGTGGGGGATGCTGGATGGCAGGGCCGGTGCAGGGCTTGGTGGGGAGCAGGGACGCGGGGGCAGCGCTGTGCCTCACGGCACTGTGGTACTCACTCAGCCTGAGACGGTGACACAGTTCTCGGTAAAACACACGGCTGGAAAGACGGTTCCCACTGACGGCTGCACTTGCTTTTCCCCAGTAGTTGACGGTGACGGTCCCTTTTCCTGCACCTGAGATGATGATGGTAGCGATGGGTTCCCACTGGTAACCCGCTCCCCGACTTGGTTATGGGCCGGAGGAGCCCTTACTTTGCCCGCAGGCGCTGGCCCTGAGAAACTGGTGCCCTGGTGGTGGCGGTGTCTCTCTCTAACGGTTGGACTGTTGCCTTTAATCGGGACTTGGTTGTTGGGAGACCCAGAGGTCCCCTTCACTGACGGATTTGGCAAATTCACGGCGACTCCTAGCCTTGCCGGGATCCGAAAGGCCCCTGCCAATGGTGCTGACTGCTATTTGTATACCGCTCCGCTACCGCCGGGCCACCACCCGTCCACGGTCCTTCCGGCAATCTCCAAGCAGCCTCTCCTGCAGACAGTCACCGCCGTCTCCTGACCTTGCTGTATCAGCCCGGGGCACACACCCGGACCAACTTCAGGCTTTCTTAACTGTCACTTTTCTGTCACTACTCTCACTGTCCTCCTCTACCACTTCCTTCTACTTCAGTCCCCTAGCTTGAACTGCCTGATTTCCCGCCTCCAGGGCTGTGAACTCCTCGGTGGGTGGAGCCAACCGCCTGGCCCACCCCCTGGTGTGGACATCAGCCCCTGGAGGAAGGCAACAAGGATTTTTGGTTAGCCTTGGTGTTCCTAGCTGGGGTGTAGGGTGTGGTGGTGTTGTGACCTGTGACCCCTGGCTTGCCCAGGGTGTCACATCCCCCCTTAGCAAAATGCAGACCGTCCGTCACCGGTTTTATTTTCTGAAAAGATATAAAAAAAGAATAACACACATACAAATAGAAAAACATCATCCCACATCGGGAGGTTCGGTACTTAAACGTTACTAACATTTTAAACGGTTGCTGCTGCCGCTCTCTCCCACCCAAGTAACCTGGCCCTGATGCTGCCCCTAAAACCCAGGCAGCACCCCTTGACCCTAGTCCTGAACCAGTTACCCAAGCGGGATCTGTCCTTCCCCTCCAGAGGGTAGCCACCGGTTCCTGTGGTAGCTGGGCCCCAGCCTGCTCCACTGTGGGCCCTCCCTCCAACCTGCCTCTCCAGAGGCGGTAACGGTTAGCTGCAACAACAGATTTATTTACAAGCCACTAAGTTTGTGGTTGCCCTGCTAGTTCAAGGGCTTGTCCATAGGAGTTCCTATGCAGCTAGATGGTCCCCACGGGGACAACAATGCCAGCAATGGCCGGTTTCCAAATCACGGTTGCAGATAATCAGGTTACTTTCACGGTAATCATTTTCTCATTTTTATTCTTTGGCAAACTTTTTAAAACTTTCAAACGCACATGTTGGTCCCAACGGGGACGGTGCAACGGTGCTCCGCTGCCCTTACTGTGCACTTTCGTCCTCCTCACCCGGCTCTGGGTGGAAGAACACGGGCACCAGCCCCTCTAGTGCATAGCAAGCGCGGCGAGTAAGGGCCGCCCGATACCCGTTGTTCCCACTCCGGGGAGTGTAAGTGGCCTCCGTGCCCTGCAGAGCGACAACTCCTTCATCTTCCTTCGAAACGGGCTCGGTGTCAGGCCCGGAATCACTATCGTCCGTCTCTGCGCCAGGCGGGTTGCCGCCAGCTGCCGCAGCTTTCAGGCTTGTCACTCTCTCGACCACTGTCACGAAGGGGTGTACGCCCGACGGGCCAGGCGCAGCGCGGTGCACGGCCAAGGAGGACAGAGGTGGCATGGGGGCCAGGGGTAGACCGGGTCCCTCAGCCGCAGCGGCCGGTCCCTCGGGGACATAGGGGCGTGGGTCACTCACCAGCTCCTCCATCATGGCCTCCATTCCATACACTTGTGCAACTGCAGCTGCATCCTCCACCTCCGCGGTCCACTGTTCCATCAGCCGGCAGATCTGGTTCCGGTAGTGTCGGCAGATCCCTGCCGTCCGGGCCCTCAGCCATGCCGCTATCCCGGGCACCGGTTCGGTAGCCTCCGCATAGCTAGGGGGAGCGGACATTCTTTGCAGGGGTCCCAGCGTCCTTATCTGTATAGCCACGGCTACATGCGACCAGTCGCCATTTCGTCCCCCTTAGCCTCTTTCCGGCCCCTCCTCTATTGGGGCAGGGTTTTGGCCTTCACGCCTCCGCTACTCGCGAAGACGCTCGAGCGGGAACTCTTCGCGCCAAAGATGGCGGCTTCTGACATTTTCTGGCCGGACACCTCCGGCGGTCACAAGGCGCACCTCTACCCAATGGCAGAGCGGTAAGATCCAGTTTGTGACGCCAAGTTGTCGCGGGCGGAGGAGGGGACGCCGCGCTCTCCCACTGCTCGGGTCCGGCTGCCGCTGCTGCTGCAGCCTGCTGCTGCTCGATGGCTCGAGCGATGGGCCGGATCCCGGGGACTCGAGCGGCGCTCCTCGCCCGTAAGTGAAAGGGGATTGGTTTTTGGGATAGTTTATTGTCCGTGACGCCACCCACGGTTGTGGTGATTGTGTGGACACCACCGCTGCTCTGTATGGGGATCCCGGGAGCGGTGACAGGGAGCAGCAAAGTTGTTAATTCTCCCCTCCGTGGGTAGGGGGTGGTTGTCCCGGGGCCCAGTGATGAGGTGGGGGATGCTGGATGGCAGGGCCGGTGCAGGGATTGGTAGGGTGCAGGGACGCAGGGGCAGCGCTGTGCCTCACGGCACTGTGGTACTCACTCAGCCTGAGATGGTGACACAGTTCTCGGTAAAACACACGGCTGGAAAGACGGTTCCCACGGACGGCTGCACTTGCTTTTCCCCAGTAGTTGACGGTGACGGTCCCTTTTCCTGCACCTGAGATTATGATGGTAGCGATGGGTTCCCACCGGTAACCCGCTCCCCGACTTGGTTATGGGCCGGAGGAGCCCTTACTTTGCCCGCAGGTGCTGGCCCTGAGAAACTGGTGCCCTGGCGATGGCGGTGTCTCTCTCTAACGGTTGGACGGTTGCCTTCAATCAGGACTTGGTTGTTGGGAGACCCAGAGGTCCCCTTCACTGACGGATTTGGCAAATTCACGGCGACTCCTAGCCTTGCCGGGATCCGAAAGGCCCCTGCCAATGGTGCTGACTGCTCTTTGTATACCGCTCCGGTACCGCCGGGCCACTACCCATCCACGGTCCTTCCGGCAACCTCCAAGCAGCCTCTCCTGCAGACAGTCACTGCCGTCTCCTGACCTTGCTGTCTCAGCCCGGGGCAAACACCCGGACCAACTTCAGGCTTTCTTAACTGTCACTTTTCTGTCACTACTCTCACTATCCTCCTCTACCACTTCCTTCTACTTCACTCCCCTAGCTTGAACTGCCTGGTTTCCCGCCTCCAGGGCTGTGAACTCCTCGGTAGGCGGAGCCAACCGCCTGGCCCACCCCCTGGTGTGGACATCAGCCCCTGGAGGAAGGCAACAAGGATTTTTGGTTAGCCTTGGTGTTCCTAGCTGGGGTGTAGGGTGTGGTGGTGTTGTGACCTGTGACCCCTGGCTTGCCCAGGGCGTCACACCAGCACTGCTTATGAATGGCATGCAACAATGAAGAAATAAAAAGTGTAATATTCACAAATTCATTCCTACTGTAACAATTCAATGAGATTTTTTGCAAATGATTGATCAATGATTTGAGCCCCCCTGCCCCGTCACGGCAAATCTCTATAGGGGGGTCCCTAACGCTATATTATAAATTATTATTGTACCATAAGGTCTCATATAATGAGCAGGACCATATGAAAACACCACTTACCCGAGACATGTCTGAACCGCTCCCATGCTGCCAGGACTGACAACTGCGAATAAAGGTACCCCAGGTGCCAGTGTGTGTGGCAGAACCACACACATCAGCACAATGTCAGAACTGGCCCTCACAGTGCCAGACCAGCAAACATGGATGAGGGCGGAACAAGGTTCAGGCAGGTGGTGTTTAAATAATGATGCCTGTGGAGCAGGAGGCGGTGGCTGTGTGTGAACAAGCACCAAACTGAATTTTGATGGCGACAGAAGGAATTTGCAAACCACACTGGGCGTGCACGGCATGGTGGCGGTCAACCACCTGACCAGTATACGAAAAAAAGAGGGGAGCCAGCACTGCATATGAATGGCATGCAACAATGAAGAAATAAAAAGTGTAATATTCACAAATTCATTCCTACTGTAACAATTCAATGAGATTTTTTGCAAATGATTGATCAATGATTTGAGCCCCCCTGCCCCGTCACGGCAAATCTCTATAGGGGGGTCCCTAACGCTATATTTAAATTATTATTGTACCATAAAGTCTCATATAATGAGCAGGACCATATGAAAACACCACTTACCTGAGACATGTCTGAACCGCTCCCATGCTGCCAGGACTGACAACTGCGAATAAAGGCATCCCAGGTGCCAGTGTGTGTGGCAGAACCACACACATCAGCACAATGTCAGAACTGGCCCTCACAGTGCCAGACCAGCAAACATGGATGAGGGCGGAACTAGGTTCAGGCGGGTGGTGTTTAAATAATGATGCCTGTGGAGCAGGAGGCGGTGGCTGTGTGTGAACAAGCACCAAACTGAATTTTGATGGTGACAGAAGGAATTTGCAAACCACACTGGGCATGCACGGCATGGTGGAAGCCAAAGTAAAGGAACTGGAACTAAATGTAGAAGACCCATTGCTCAGTATGTGGAGATGTGTGAACACATACTCTTTCTCTATGTTGTTGAAACACTGCTTCCTGCTAGCGTATCAGATGGTGATGCTACATGATGTGGAATCACCTGTGAGCACCAGAGTAAGGTGTTTCATTTGGGCTCATTGTCAACACAGATAGATCACGTCCTCTCCCTGCATCACCTCCACTTCAGCCACCAGCAGCAGCACCACGGCCTCATCCCCTATTTGATGCTCTCCACATTGTATGCACTCAAGAAATTGAAAAGTATTCTATGGCCTATGCACAATGAGAGAGTACCGATCAGATGATTACACTGCCTGTTTTCACAGTTCCACTACAGAATAAAAATTTCAGCTGGAGTACCGTACACTATAGCTGTTGCAGTTGAAAAGATGGTCAGTGGATTTTGGATTGAGCTGGTGGTATGCCGCAAGTATTAGAAGAGTTCCTCCACAATGCAAGAGTTTGTAAAAAGGCCCCCAAAGAGCTTGTTTTCATGGTTGACCCACACAGCCAAGATTGGCTGGGTTCCAACACAGAGCAACAATTTTAGTAAAGGGCCCCTACAGGTCCTGCTTTCACAGTTGACCCACACAGCCAAGACTGCTACAGTTTCACCATACAGCAATAATTTAAAAAAGGCCCTTGTACAGCCTGTTTTCAGATTTGACATACATAGCTGAGATTGTAAGAGCTCCTCCACAAAGCAACAATTTTAACAAAAGGCCCCTAAAAACCCTGTTTTCCCAGTTTACTCACACAGTCAAGATTGGCATTGTTCCCCTCAGAGTAACAATTTAAAAAAGAACCTTACATAGCCTGTTTTCAGAGTTGACCCAAACAGAACCTGTTTTTCCATTTGACCCACAGAGCACTCAGAACCCCTTTAAAATAACAGAAAAAAAACCCTTGAACCAGGAGTTGGAGGTCCAAGTGGAGAAGGAGGTGAAGGTGGATAAGGCAGAGGTGGTAGCCAACACTTTTTTTGTTTGTTTTTTGTTTGGTTTGGTTTTTAAAAATGACTTAAATTAAGATAGGTTAAAGAAAAAAATCTAGAACCAGGAGAAGGAGAATGTCTAAGTGGAGGAAGAGAGGGAGGTGGAAGTGGACATGAACTTTTTTTATTTGGGGATGCCTAAAGACACTGTGAATGGCAAATAGACTATACCAAAGGCCGAGTGCATCTGGTATAGTCCTCTAATCAGCTAAAGGCAACGACAAGTCCAGTGTGATCAACGCCTGGTTCATTTTAATGGATGTAATCTTGCACACATTTACTGTGGACAGGCAGATGTGCCTGTCTGTGCTCACACTCCCTGCCATGCTTACCACATGTTCCAACAGTACTCTTGCCACAGGGAAGACTTGAACCTCCAAGGCGTAAAAGGAAAGCTCAGGCCATGTTTCCAAATTAGAGACACAGAAGTTAAATGGGGAAGAACCATCACTCAGTACAGATAGACATGTGGACACGTGATCTTCCATTATGTTGTTGAAATGCTGCCCCCTGCTAATATGCAGTGTATCACATTATTCTGCCAGATGTTGTGGCATACTTAGAAAGCATTTCCATATTTTGGCCATGATAATCCTCCTTTTCAAGGTGGCACCGCTACCCAAGCTGCGTTGGCCACTCCCTCCTCTTCTCCCCTTTTCTTCCACTGAGTCCCCGATGTCAGGTGGGAATACTGTCAGTAGTGCCTCTACTAGCGTGCGCTTGTTTTCCTGCATTTTCTGATCCCAATCCAGCAATGGAAGTAATGGAGGTATGTCGTCCTTTCAGTGTGTATCCACCAGTATGGCAATCCAGTAATCAGCACTGCTAACAATCCAGGCAACTCAGTGATCATTGCGCATGCACAGCAGCATGTATTAGCTCATGTGTGTTGTACTACCCAAAGGCAACAACAGGCTGTCCTTAGTGGCAGGTATGTGGTCTGTTTCCTCTGTATACCCCCAGCCATGCTCCAATTATCTGCTTTGAGTGCCATCCTGATGTGAACAAGGTTCCTAATCCTCCACCATTGGTACAGGAGCCTACCCTTCTAGCCATGTATGGATGAAAGGCCTGATAATTATGGGAACTGTCCCTGTTCCTCCGACTCATCTTCCTCCTCAAGCATTTTTTTAAGCAGGCATAGAAGCGGTATAGTAATGCTGATGCTGGTGTTATCAGTGCTGGTTATGTTGGTGGAGTATTCACTCAGTGCAAGATGCACACATATTCTGCATGGAGGACCACTCATTGGTGATGAAGTGGTATTGTTCCACAGGGTGACTCACCCGTGCGGCAGCTGAAACACCACTATTGCCTGCAGCTGCTCACACAGTCTCTCAATCAAATGCAAGGTGGAGTTACACATTGTTGGTAAGGTTCATATGAGGCAGTGAGCGGTAAGGCAGGAGGGATGCTGCAGCGCAGAGAGGTGAGAAGCAGCACAGTGAGAACACCAAAAGCATGCACACCCTGACAGTAGTTGCAGCAGTGTCTCTGACACATGTGATTAATTTTTTAAGGAATCTCTGCACCACCATATTCAACACATGAACCAGGCAAGGAATGTGCACCAAACCAACTAAGCCCAGAGCTCCTTCAAGATTTTGTCCATTATCACACACCACCAGGCTGGCCATAATGTTCAACAACCACTTATCTGTTGTTTGTTTCATGTCCACAGTTCATGCATGATATGGGATTTGTCCTCTAAACAGATGAGCTTTAGAACAAGCTAGCAAGTTAGAGTAGTATGGGCCAGGCTGTATTAGGACTGGATGCACAAGGCTGTATTAATCCTGTATCGACCAGGCTATTTTAGGGCTGTATTCACAAAGCTGCATTAGAGCAGTATGGACAAGGTTGATTAAGGGCTGGATGCATGGGGTTGAATTAGAGTATTGTGTACCAGGCTGTATTAGGACTGGATGCATGAGGCTGTGTCAGGCATGTATAGTTCAGGCTCTTTTAGGGCTTGGTGCACATGGCTGGATTAGAGCAGTATGGGTCAGGCTGTATTATAACTGGATGCACGAGACTCTATTAGGCCTGTGGAGACCAGGCTGTTTTAGGGCTGGATGTGAGAGGGTGGATTTGAGCAGTATGGACCAGGCTGTTTTACAGCTGGATGCACAGGACCGGATTACAGCAATATTGACTAGGTTGTTTTTGGATTGCATTCACAAGGCAGTTTTGAGGAAGTAGGCACTAGGCTCATTGCTCGAGGCTGGTTTAGGCCTGTATGCATAACGCTGGAATATAGTGGACTGCAATAGGCGTGAAAATTGCCAAAATGCCGGCACAACCCAGGATCTAGCCCTTATACATGCTGGTTCACATGGTGTGATTGCTAGTACTAAGCATAGCTGTGATGGCTACGGAAGTGCCCACTGCCAAAAAACTTGCAGTCTTTCAACAAACGTTATTAAAATATGAATTTTCCCCCTACTCCCCATTCTGAATACGACCATGGACTTTTTTTAAGTCTATGTTCAAGTATGAGGCCCGGACACCTCCTGTTCAGTACAAACCCTGAGCTTTACAGTTCGGTTTCGCTCATCTCTCTTCAATAGCTTTGTATAATTTATTTCTATACTGACACTTTTTTAGGCCTACTGTGCAAATAAAGAATTGATAAATACCATTTAAATGTAAATATCCATTTTTTTCTTAAATGAGCAAAAACAGTATATCAAGCAAACTATCAGAATATGGTTTATAAATAGGGATGGACGAATACCTCAAATACAGTTAGGTCCAGAAATATTTGGACAGTGACACAAGTTTTATTTTAGCTGTTTACAAAACCATGTTCAGAAATACAATTATATATATAATATGGGCTGAAAGTGCACACTCCCAGCTGCAATATGAGAGTTTTCACATCCAAATCGGAGAAAGGGTTTAGGAATCATAGCTCTGTAATGCATAGCCTCCTCTTTTTCAAGGGACCAAAAGTAATTGGACAAGGGACTCTAAGGGGTGCAATTTACTCTGAAGGCGTCTCCCTCGTTAACCTGTAATCAATGAAGTAGTTAAAAGGTCTGGGGTTGATTACAGATGTGTGGTTTTGCATTTGGAAGCTGTTGCTGTGACCAGACAACATGCGGTCTAAGGAACTCTCAATTGAGGTGAAGCAGAACATCCTGAGGCTGAAAAAAAAGAAA